>NW_028277034.1:29877500-30190000 GCF_059951505.1 Python bivittatus
TTTAGTTTAGTTTAGTTTAGTTTAGTTTAGTTTAGTTTATTTCTAGAAATATCTGAGTTGTTTCCAAGAAGCAAATGCAACTTTGTGGGTATTCATCTGCACTTTTCATTTGGCAGGCAAATTTATCTATGTCGCAAGTTCTTCTCATCATATGATGTTGCACAATATAATAAACAGTAGATAAGATGAAAATTCTTTTTTTCTACAAGGCTCTTTGTGAACAAGGAAAGAATAAGCATAAAGTTTGGACTACAAAAATCTGACCAGCCATGAGATAACATCAAAGAGTTTCAACATCTGAATTGCTCTCATGTACAGAAAAAAGGAAACAAGAAATGTTATAATGCATAAAAGCCTTTGTTTTTAAATGTTGTACTAAACCTTGATCACGAGAATAATATTGATCCCATTGCTAAAGAGACAGTTTCTAAGCAGAGAACAGACAGATACCATCAGTCTAAATCTATAAATCCAAGATGGTGCTATTTTTTTTTTTTTGCTATGCCTCAATTCATAGTTTTTCATATATAAATGCATTCCAAATGTTTGATATGTAAATCAAAAGCACATTCATATATTTAATCCATGTTATTCTCAAAATTATATTAACAGTTTATGAGTATTAAAACAATATGGGGCAATACTGGGCAAACCAATATCATATGTATAAGCATCCTCTTCCCTCAATTTATACTTCTAGCATAATGAAATTGGTGACCAACCATTTTTTAGACAGGATTAATCTTTCATTTATATTTTCTAATTTACCACATTTTAATATCAGGAAAAAAATGAGCAGCTTTTTTCTTGTACTGCAACCTATCTGCACATTTGCTTATAGATTGTTCATAATTTTAGGAATCTCACATAATATTTATTATGGTGCAAAATAATATTATGAACGATGATTAAAATGCAACCATCTAGTCTACATTACTGTTTGTAGATTTGGGCTTTTATTCACATTATGAGAAGTTCTTTGATATACAGACCAAGTAAAAGTTAACACTAAAGTAATTGTAGAGAGTAAAGAGGATGACCTTGACAGAGAGAGGAGATTTGTTACCAAAGCCACAAAGATTAAAACATGGCTTGAGTCCAAAACAAGAATGTTTCACACAGAACACCCCACGACCACCCCAATTCACACAAGTATAAGAGGGAGGAGGTAAAGGTAAAGCATAATTAGACTTGCAGAATTCTTGTTTCTTGCTCCGATCTACATTGTAGAGCTGACAATAATACTGGGAGATAAATACATCAAGGCTTACTTGAACTAAAGCCTGAGTGATTAATAGTATCTTCAGAACTCTGAAATGTATTTACAGTATTTCATTATTCCCTTTTTCTTTATGGACCTGAGCATCAATTGTAACCTTAATCAAAGTAAAAAACAAACAAAAATAGAGAATTCATTATGAGTAAACAAAACAATTAGCTCTGTTGACATTTGATTTCTACCTTATATTTCAGTCAATTTACCAAGCTCACATAGCTATGGATGAATGTTCAAAGTTTTCTTCTCAGAAGTCATGGAATAAGAAATCATGAGATTTGGACATGTCACACTGTTAGTACATTTTTGGCTTGACATTCACAGGGCTACTGATATAACTCTACTTTGGCTGAAAGGATTCCTGTTTTTCTAAACTATATTCTTAACATATGAAATCCAGCAACACACCATCAGTAGAGATATTTTATGCATGGAAATGTGCTTATTACAAACTGTATATCCTCATTCATCAGATTCAGGCAGTGTACAATCCATTAAAATATACAGCAAAACCACACAATTAATCCCAATAAAACTCCAAAATACCATTCAGTGACAGTCTAGTTAAAAATAAACTAAAATAAATATGAAATATAAACATGCAATATATAACATATGAATCAATAACTGACTTGCAGCAATAGAATACTGATATGTTCTTGTCAGTGTTAGAACTGTTTTTTTTTTTAACATAAGGACAAGAAAGAGGATTTCCAACCAGTTTCCTTAAGTTCTATTATGTAATTGTATCTATTTTCATGTGATTATTTCTTATTGTTTTTATCTACTTGTATTATATATCGGGCCATCAATTTATGAGCTTAGATCACACAGTCCTGCAATATTTGAAATATAATAAACTAGCTATATGTACTTTGGGGGTGTTTTTATTTAATAAAAAGAAGGGGGAAAATCTCCTCCAGGTTGGCAGTAATTATCAATCAAATCTAATCCCCAGCCATCCACAAAAATCATCTAGGCTGGTGGCAAGAGGGGCTGTTGATACAGACTAAAACAATTGCCTTCAGGTTGCAATTGGTTTTGAAAATAATTTTTTAAAGCCTACTTTTTTGGCTCCCTTAAAAGTAAAAATCTATAGAAGAAATACCCTTTATTAAACCATGTGTTTTACAAATCACTGCAAGCTCTAAAAGTTTCCAAGAAGTCTTAAGGCCTTTTCCCACTTCAGAATTAAAGTGCTACCCACCCACCCTTTAGTTGGCAAAAGATTATTTTATTTATTTCTTTATTTATATTTCAAATTTGGACACCACCCATCTCACGAAAGTGACTCTGGCAGTTTACAATAAAAACAACAAATAAATATTAATTAAAATATAATAAAATAGTATAAAGTACAATAAAACCAAATACATACATAAATTATATCTTCCAAGATGCTGCTGATAGAAAAGGTATTAACATATAGGAGCATCTT
This sequence comes from Python bivittatus, assembly GCF_059951505.1. Classification (NCBI taxonomy): domain Eukaryota; kingdom Metazoa; phylum Chordata; class Lepidosauria; order Squamata; family Pythonidae; genus Python; species Python bivittatus. The sequence continues at coordinate 29,880,215 of NW_028277034.1, forward strand.
CAAGGTGCTAGCCACCCCCAGGGTTGGTTGCCCCTTTTCTCACCCCATGCAAGTTGGCAGAGCCAGGTCTTAACTGCTTTCTGGAAGGTCAAGAGATTAGAGGCCTGCCTCACCTCTGGGGGGGACAGTATTTCATAGGGTGGGGGCCACAGCAGAGAAGGCTTTCTTTCTGGGCCCCACCAGTCAACATTCTTGCATCGATGGGGTCCGCAGCATACCCTCTCTGCTTGACCGAGTGGGATGGGTTGATATAATGGGGGTGAGACAGTCCCTCAGGTAACCTGGTCCCATGCCATGTAGGGCTTTAAAGGTGATAACCAACATCTTGAATTGGACCCAGAAGCAAATTGGGACCCAATGCAACTTGCACAGCAAAGGTGTGACTTGTGCCATCCTTCGGGCACCCAAAATTGCCCGCGCGGCTGCATTTTGAACCAGCTGTAGCTTCCGGATACTCTTCAAGGGTAGTCCCATGTAGAGCACATTGCAATCGTTTATATGGGAGATGACTAGGGCATGAGTGACTGACTGAAGGGACTCCCGATCCAGGAAAGGGCGTAACTGGCACACTACACATAGTTGAGCAAAGGCCCTCCTGGTCATGACTGCCACCTGATCTTCGAGCAGGAGTCATGAGTCCAGGAGGACCCCCAGATTATGCACTGGGTCTGTCTGGGGTAGTGCCACCCCATCTAGAACCAAAGATGGTAAACCTCCGGATACAGAGGAGCCCCCAACCCACAGCCACTCTGTCTTACCAGGGTTCAGCTGAAGCCTGTTGTTCCCCACAGCTTCCAGGTACCATGAAAGGGTAGTCACAGCATCACTAAGATCTCCTGGGATGGAGATGTATAACTGGGTTTCATCTTCATATTGATGATACCTCATCCCATGAATCTCACCCAGTGGTTTCATGTAGATGTTAAAAAGGACTGGGGAAAGTACCAAACCCTGCGGCACCCCACAAAGGAGGGGCTGAAGTCTGGACCTCTCGCTCCCTATCAATACCGATAGGACCGGCCCTGGAGGAAGGATGTGGACCAGCACAAAACTGTGTCACCCACCCACAACTCCCTGAGCCAACCCAAAAGGATACCATGGTCGATGGTATTGAAAGCCGCTGAGAGGTCAAGAAGAGCAAGGATGGATGCACTACCCCCATCCCGCTCCCACCAGAGATAATCCAAAAGTTCGACCAATGCTGTTTCCATCCCATATCCAGGCCTGAAACCCAACTGAAAAGGGTCCAGATAATCCGTTTCATCCAGGATCCTCTGGAGCTGCAATGCCTAAAAAGGGGAGGTGGGAGACTGGATGAAAATTGTCCAGTATAGTGGGATCCAGTGATGGTTTCTTGAGGAGGGGATGGATCAGTGCCACTTTAAAGGCCACTGGAAACACTCCCTCTCTCAAGGATGAATTCACAATCACCTGGACCCACCCACAAGTCACCTCCTGAGCTGCCTTAACCAGCCAGGAGGGGCATGGATCTAATTGACAGGTGGTGGCATTTACAGCCCGGAGGACCCTGTCCACTTGTTCAGGTCCAACATGATCAAACTGTTCCCAGATAACAGGGTAAGTACGTACTCCAGGCATTTCCACAGGCCATGCCACATACTTGGTATCCAACTGGGAATGTATCCAAGTGATTTTATCCTCTAGATGCCCAGAAAACTTCTCTGTGAGGCCCTGCAGGTAGGCCACTTAGCCCACTTTTCCCAGAAGACATTGGGTAATCTTAAACAGGGCCGCTGGGCAGCATTCTGCGGATGCAACGAGAGCAGAGAAATGTTGACATTTCGTGCTCTTACCACCACAAGGTAGGCCTTAATAGTGGCTCTAGCCTGTGTTTAGTCAGATTCAGTCCTTGTTTTCCTCCAGCGGTGCTCTAGATGTCTCTTAATCCTTTTTAGAACCCTCAACTCCTCCGTAAACCACGGGGAATATTGGGCTCGATGGGTCAAGAGAGGTCATACAGGCACAATCTTGTCCAAGGCCTCAGCCACCTTCTGTTATGCTGGAATGAAATTATCTGTCTGCATTGCCAGTCCCTTTCCTACCTCTAGTTTCTTTTTTAAGTCACTGCAGTCATCTGAACTCTCTCCAAGCTAATGGGTGACAAAAACTTTCAGATTTTGTACCCTGGAGAGTGCTTACTGGATGGCAGTAGAGAAAGGGAGGAAATGCTACTTTAAGATGGTATCCTTCTGGATTGGCTCTGGGAATCGAGTGTGGGCAGCACTGTATTGTGCTGGGTTCTCTTTCTTCCTCCAGGGCCAGTTCTAGTCAGTGTTGATCAGAAGAGAGAGCTCCCACTCTTGGCCCCTGCTTTGTGGGGTGCTACAAGGTTCTGTACTTTCTCCTCCCATTTGACATCTACATGAAGCAACTGGGTGAGGTTATCCAATGGCACGGGGTGAGGTATCCTCAATATGCTGATGATACCCAGCTTTGTATCTCCAACCTGGGCCAACCAAGTGATACTGTGGAGGCCCTGTCTTGGTGCCTGGAGGCCTCTGGGGTTTGGATGGGGAGCAATAGGCTTCAACTCAATCCGAGCAAGACTGAGTGGCTTTGGGTGTTGTGCCCCACTGTTCTAGGGGCTTAACATAAGTTGTTCTGGCTAGGGGTACATTACCCCAAACAGGACCTGTGTACAATCTGGGGGTCCTTCTGGACTCAGGGCTCCTGTTTAAAGAGCAGGTGGCAGCCATGGCCAGGAGGGCCCTTGCACAACTATGTTTTACCTGTTTCTGGATAGGGAGACCCAGCTTACGGTCACTTACTCTTTAGTCACCACTCTTATGGATTACTGCAATGTGCTCTACATGGGGCTGCCCTTGAAGAGTATTTGGGAGCTTCAATTGGTTCAAAATGCAGCCATACAGGCAGTTATGTGTGCTTCATGATCTGCACACATTACATCTCTGCTTTCCAAGCTGCATTGGCTGCCAGTTTGCTTCCAGGTTCAACTTAATACAGGTTGCACTAAGAGCTATTCCAAAATTTGTTGGGAGGCAGAAAAAATATATATATGTAGGAGCCTCATGTTCAGACATTAATATACTGCATTGATCCTAGAGAATGTACAACTGGACTGTGGAAATTAAAATGGTGTAGTGCATATATAGATAATTACAAAATAATGGAGACATTGTGAAATTTTGTTTTCAAATACATATTGACAAGCTCTTGTTTGTTAGTACTGTACAAAAAAACTTGTATAACATTTCTAAATGATTACTTGAGAATCTGAAAAAGGCCAAATATTTATTTAGAAGGCTTCAAAAATGAGGGTGGCAGAAGAGATTTCCTAATTTTTAAACCATAACTGAATTTAACAAGAGATTAAATAATGCAGCTGAGAAAATGGTTAAAAGCTGTTGTTAAATAAGCATTCCCCACAAACAAAAATGATGAGAATCCATGCCAAGTTATGACTCAGTTCTACATCCTGGTGCTCCAGTTTCTACTTTTCCTAATAAGTAAAAAGACCGATATCTCTTCATGATGAAAAGTTTGGAAAACAGGCTTGAACAATTTTAAACAAACACCTTGACCTCTCAAAAGTATAAACATTAGAGCTAAGCACTGGAATTGTATTCTCTATAAACGTTAGCTAGCCTTATATATAGGATAGTGCAATAATTTATATTTCTGTATGAAGAGAATATATTTAGAATGCCATTCCTTTGAGATGTACTTAGGATTTCAGGACTCATTCTACATTATCACCCTGATAAAGCACTTGAATACACACATCTGTATCAAAGGAGAAACTATTAATTTTCTGTTGCATTCTTTGCCCATGTATTTTAGCTCTCACTGAATGAAAATCCTCATTGGCAAAGAATTTTCTCACTAGCAAATTCTCTTAGTGCAGAAATAGCCTACATAGTTCTTTCAGTGCTTGGCCTTTTATTTCTCTAACCTGAATAGCTAAGGAAAGGTCAAGAAAAAGGTTCATTGAACTGCTGATGGGGAATTTATCTCTTAACATTTGATTGATGAAGCATTACAGCTTGAGTCACTCTCTTCTTGCAAGGAAGGGCTACTTCCATGCTGCAGGTCTACTATATCATTTGCTATGTATGTTTTATTGTTTACTCTTCAACAGACTTTTTTTTTTTACATTTTAAAAGACATTTCTTATTCTTTTACTTAAAGGTACACTTGATTTTTTTATTGATTATGTGCCGTCAAGTTGATATCAGTTCTCAGTTCTCATCACACAGATTTTTTCCCAGGATGATTTGTCCTCAAACTAGTCCTTCAGTCCTACACTTCCAATGGTGTACCCACCACAGATGTAATTGAATCCATGCACCTTGATGCTGGTCATCCTCTTTTCTCCTTTTCCCCACCTTTCATAGCATTACAGACTTCTCCAGAGAGTTAGGTACTATATGAAAGGCTTTAATGGATCGTATGATTGATTGATTTGCCATCTGTCAGGGATGCTTTAATATTGGATTTCTGCACTGGGCAAGAGGTTAGAGGAGAAGATCTCCAAGGTATCTTACATTCTGTGTTACTATGATTCTATGTTGCAGGTTCAATAATTCCTTTCCATATTAATGACCTATAGGGTCTTATTGTGATGGAATGGAATTATGAAGGCCAAGCTCAGGGAGACAAACATTTTCTTAGCTCGCCAGAACCGCGTGGGAGGATCAAGAGGATGAGACTGGCACCTCCCTGAGGAATTCACACTGTTGTGGCTGGAGGACTTTGGGAACTGGGGTTTTAGTCTGGGAAGATCCTTGCTAGAGGTTGTAGCTAATAAACATAGCTGAACTGAATTAGCATTGTCTCTTCGAGTTCCTTGGGCTAGGCCTGACATTTATAATGTCATCCAGCTGTTAATGTGCTGATATATCAGTAATGAAAATCAGCTTTATATTATCACAGCAATTATTAGGTAACACTATTAGAAGTTTTTAATCACTACTGTGAAAATAGATTTAAACCAGCATATGTAGCACCACAACTCATATTATGTTATTATATAAAAGTGAACTGAATATAAATGTACATTTAAATCATCTTAAAAACTCTACGAAAGGTTCATTCTCAGTGGAATAATTACCTTTCGCCATCAAAATCAGTTCTAATAGAAAAATAATTTGGGTAGGCTTTGAAAATAGAATTGTCCAAGACATGAAGAGTAGGAAATAAATTAGAGGGGAGGTAACTTTTCAAATGCAGGACAGAAGGGAGGGTACGCCAAATCTCTGCTTCTCCCAGAGACTGGTGATTAGAAGGATTTATTTATTTTTAAATAAATAATTTACCTGAGAATATTTACAGCTTGAAAACTGGACAGAAAAAATGAACAAATTCGGGGGCAACTGAAGCCCACATCTGCAGTGAAGCTATTGGCCCACAACATGCACCCTTGCTTCTGCCATCTTCTTCCTTTCCCACAGTTATAACATGCATACCATGTTATCATATTGTAAACACAATGAATATTATGCCACACTGTTATTAATATGCTGGCTGAGCTGTGGTTGCTCTTTGGAATACTACTGTATTGCCATTCTCAGGCTTATACACCGAAGGGCCTCTGGTGCAGATCCTGCATTTGCATGCAGTGTTCTGATCTAGTTCTCCAGATATCATAGGCTTAGCATTTCTCATTGTCCTGTTACCAGCTGTTTACAAGTTGGTGGGAGAATGTGTGTTGGGGTTTCACAGAAAATGACTGCAAATGTGTGAAAGATGTTGAGTATAGTCTGATAATTTTGAAGAGAACTTGCGTACCATCTGCATTAGGTATCTAGAGAAATTGACAGTAATATCCATGTGAGGCAAGAATCTTAGGATTACGTATAGTATCTTCTTGGTTACTCATTCTGTTTCTCCCAGTATTGGGAATAGCAGTGAGAATGTTTGAAGAGAACTATGCATATCTATTAGAGCAGCAGTGAAGCACTCAGCAATATTAAGTAAGATAAGATAGGTGTGTCCTGATGTATGCTATTTGGTTGTTTGAGTTAACTGTTAGTCCCCTAATTAAGTTAGGAGGAGCTGTTACTATTAGGGCAAAGAGGATGACCCAATTTTTTTCCAAAGACTTCTTGAAATGTGAAGGGACAATTTCTTGAAATCCCTGGAACGTTCTTGTAAGATGTCTATCATCTGGGTGTTAAACAAATGTTTGAGAATGTCTGAATAGGCATTCTATTCTGAATAGATTTAATTTATTCATACAGAAAGCATTCTTTGCTTGAGCTACATCCTAATTTACAAAATGCAAAATGCAGTAATATTGGCAATTATGGAAGGAATTCCAGTTTTCCACACCCAGGTAATTAACATATTTTACAACAATGGAAAAACTAGTTCCTAAATGAAATGCAGGACAGCCTTACTAAGTTCTATGCTTGCATGTCTTCAGCCAACTCTACATTAAAAAATTGTTGAACATGAATCAAGTTTCTTTGCATAATTGATTATTTAATAGTTGTCAGTTTTTTTCAGGTTGTATACATATTGGCAGCAAAACAATTCTATAAATATACTTACCCAATTCCTTATCACTTTAAATATATATTCTTTAACAATTACTGGAAGCCATTGAAATCATGCCAAGCTTTTCATAAATTATTGCCTATATGATGCTGCAGCATCACTGCCATATTGTTACTGATACTACATGATAGTCATAATCCTAAACAATGGGTAAGAGTCACAACATGGTAAGCCATGGTGTTATTAGGCCAACTATGACATCCAAACCCTGACTTGTACTGCTGACAGACACCTTAATCTCAGTTTGCGCTTGTGAGACATAAGCCAAGAGCAAGCAGTTCTCAGGCAGAGAAATCACTTATGTCAAGAACCATCGACTGCACAGCTTCAAGGCCATGAAATGTAAGACAAAGAATCCACGGAATCATGGCATATGAGGGAAGAACAAGTAACAGGCTTTAAACTGCTGTGGGCCTAACAAGGGAATTACACTGTCTTGCTTAAAGGGTAATCAGCGTCTTAAAGTGGCTTCAGTCTAAGTTGCAATAGATATTCTTATCTAGCTGCAATGTGTTGCATATCTGAGAGACTTCTGCTAAGTTCAAGCATAGTTAAGACATGTACAGTGGGGAGGGGGGTAGATTTGCAGCCAAGTCCTAGTTTGGGGAGCCTAGTAGTATCCTTTATTTACCTAAATTATAATAGCATCATCTGTCATCAGCAGCATGGGAAATGTTAACTTATGGTTAATTCCCCTTAGAGGACTTTGGCTGTAAACTTACAAGATCATGTCTCAGGCTCTTTTTTCATCCTCAGCTTTCCCTACAATGTGCAATGTCTCTGACCCTGATCAGGCTATTGCAAATATTTTATTTTTTCAAAATGTCAAAAAAGTTCAAAACAGTAACCACTACAGGGTGGCTGGGATGTAGCCAGCCAAAATGGCAATTGATAAATCATGGCTTTTATGGTTTGCCATATCATTTGATGAAATACTTATGAATAAATCTCCTATCTATAGTTTATACTACGTCAGGCTTAGTATGTTGTGCAAATGTGGCTACAGAAGTTATAAGTTATCAATTTTGCTAACTATGAGAGGAATGCTGTCATAAGGCATTCTCTTAGTAGTCACTTATATCATCTTCCAGAGTAATCCAACTAGTGTTATGCTAATAAGACTTATTATTATTGTTATTAATTTTTATGGCTGCCTATCTTATACACAATAATGCTAGGTGGCTCACAACAACAGGCAATAAAAAAAAATAAACAATACTCACAAAACCCTTAATCAAAAGCATAATTACAGTGCATAATGAAGACAGGCTTATGTCACCTTAGTGATGGCTGAGTGAATCTAGAAGACTCTATTAGTCACCAGTGGAGAAATGGGCACAGTCCCAATTCAGTTTAGATATTTGTAATCCTGAATCCAAATTATTTCCTTCACACAACATGCGTCTGAATATACCATGACTAATGCTATTTGTCTCCTGGTATTTCAGACTATTGATTAGAAATCATACTCATTTTTAATTGTAAAATATCACTGTATATTTATTGATTATATTTAGAATTTTATGAACATCTGAAGCTGTTAATAAATCTTAGATCTTTGGTCCATCCAAGTCTTTTCCAGATCTGTCATCTGAAATTGTTCCTTGTATATTAATGCATTTTGATTCTCTTAGTTCTCAAAACTAGTTAATTTCCTTAAAATTAAATAGACATGCAAACATAATGCTAATAGAATAAACTGGATTGCTCCTGAAAACATGAACTGGATTGGATGTGAAAATGTTTGATTCTATGCTCAGAGTTAAGTATCTAAATATGAGCTCTAAATATACCTAATGAATAATTGAAACTTTGAAAGCTTCTTCCCAGCCCATTAGGTAGAATGCTAAGGGACAATTTCAGTATTCTTTATCAGTCAAGCCATATAGTGAATTTGCATGTCACAATCATTATAGCTCAACCATACCTAGAAGGCCACATTTTCTTCAACACTGCATAAAGAACCCCTTGTTCTGTCTAAACCAGGATATTTATTTTATTTATTTATATTTCAAATTTAGATACCACCCATCTCACAAAAAGTGACTCTGGGCGGTTCACAATAAAATAGCAATAAATATTAAAATACAATAAAAACAATATAAAATACAATAAAAATAGAATAAAAACCAAACACATACACAAACAATATCTTCCAAGATGTCGATGGTCAGTAAGATGTTAACATATGGGAGCATCTTCAAGGTGCTAGCTTATATCTTGGTTGCTCCTCTCCTTACCATCCAGATGGATAAATTCTGCTTATATACCACATTAACTTAACTGTGGTTCATTGACTAAACAAATGCAGGTCCTACATTAAACATCATGGTTTACAAACCACAATATTTGGATTAATATAGCATGCAAATCCATTAACCAATGGCTTAATCAGAGGTAGAAATATCTGGGCAACCATTGGACAACAGCAAAGAGCTACTTGTGAAGACAGCTAATAAAGACCCCTAAATTGTTACTCTAATTTATTAAGAGAGGAACAAACTAGGGATCCTATTTCAATTGTAATATTAGAAAAAAAAAACAATAGAGTGAGATCCTTTTGCTTATTTTTGCTATCAGGATAACCCAAGCAGAAATCACTAGTTTTCATGTATCATCATGCTTGCTTGATGCTAATATATCTGAATTCTTGATGTGAACCAAGATATATGTGAATCAAACAAATTTATTTTATTTTTATTAATTTTTTATTAATTACAAAAAAGGAAAAAAACATAAAAGTGCTTTAACATAAAAGTGAATATAACAACAAAAAAAGTAAATATATAATGGTACACAATTACAATTCTATATATGCTTATCTACTACAAATATTATTCAAGTACATCTATATTTCTAATATATGACTATCCTGCTGCTGTTTTTTTTTTAACCCAGTGTATTTTGTATAAACGAGTCCCATATTTCATTATACTTGTCCATACAAAGTCTACGTCTATAGGAAATCTGCTCATAAGTGGCAAGTGCAATCAGGTCTTCAATCCATTGACTAAATGGGGCCATACATTTATCTTTCCAATTTTGCAATATCAGTCTTTTGGTCAAAGTAAGGGTATGGAGAATCCATTTACGTTGTCTGGTTGTCAGATTCCATGCACTAGGTATATAGTTCAAAAGAATATTATCCTCTGAAAATTTTAGCTTTTGTCGCACAATCATATTTATATAGTCCACTACTTTCTCCCAAATTTTAGTAAATATAGGACATTGTAAGAACATATGCTTTAAAGAGGCATTGTCCTTATTACATCTCCAACAAAATGCTGTTTTTGACAATTCTTTTCTATACAGACGTAATGGAGTCCTATAAATTCTAAATATTATTTTTTGTTGTATGAGTCGTAGTTTAAGATCCATTGACACTCTTGCTATAGACGTTAAGACACTCTCCCATTGTCTAGGCAATACAGAAACCTCCAATTCTTTATTCAACTCATCCCTTAGCATCTGCATATCAAATTGATTTATTAATAACAAATATCTATACAAACTAATAGTAGATTTTTATTTATTTTTATTTTAATTTATTTTGTGGCATAACTTTTAACAGAAGTCTCTTCAAGGAAACTACCAGGGAAACTGACATGCTTTAGCTGTCATTACATTGATCTGCAATTATTATTCATATCTTACCTTCAGCCACTGTGCATATCATATAGCCTCACCTGTCATCAATGCTAAAGAATCATTTGAGAAGCAATTGATTAAACATGTTTTCTAATGTTTTTCTAGCAAAAGAACTGACTTTGTCAGTTGCAATTAATGGCACTTCTTTATTTATGCCTCTAGTTGATGAAACGTGTATGGATAAATATTAAATCCTGACAGAATGCTGTTATCAAGGTGCCAATGTGTTAGTCAAAAGACACACATAGATCATGAGAGTCCAATTTAGTATTATACATATATTATATAACCCACCCACCCCATTTTCTTACCAGAATTTGTTATGCCTAATGTATAAAGCTCAACTAAATAACTGAACTGTGCAAGCTATTGCTAAAAGACCAAGAAGTTTGCTTGTAATATCTAGGATTTCTCACTTGCTTGATTTGCAATGTTAAAGCATAATTTTTCTTAGAGAAGTATAGTTGGAAGCGTTGATAAAATATTTAAAAATGCTAATATATTTATCCCTAGGCTAGACACTTTATATGGTTTTATGCTTTACTATTAAAAGCCACATTAAGGGAAGCTGGACTGGAAGAAGATGAGTGTGGTTTTAAAAGTGGAGGAACATAAATAACCTGTGCTATGCTGATGACACTACTCTGATAGCTGAAAATGCAAAGGATGTGCAAGCTCTAGTAGTAAAAGTCAAGGAGCACAGTGAAAAAATGGGACTAAATTTTAAATATAATTTTAAATATAAAAAATACCAAACTAATGACAACAGGTAGAACAACCAGCCTTAGAGCTGATAATGAAGATGCTGAAGTGGTGGAGAGCTTCTGCCTTTTAAGATCAACCATCAATACTAAAGGAACAAGCAGTCAAGAAATAAATACACTGTAGACTAGCAATTATAGCACAGCCATGAAGGCTTTGGAAAAAATATTCAAATGTCATGATGTGTCTATACCTACAAAGACTGGAATCATGCAAGCACAGGTAGTCAACACTTACCAACTGCCTCATTCAAAAACCATTCAAAGTTACAACAGCGCTGAAAAAGTGGGTTTACAACCAGTACTCAAACTTGTGGCCATCGCAGCATCCTCGCAACTATGTGATCACAATTCAGGCGTTTGGCAACTGGTATGCATTTACAACAGTCACAGCATCCTGCAGTCACATGATCGCCATTTGCAACTTTCATAGCCAGCTTCCAACAAGCAAAGTCGATGGGGAAGCCGGTAAGAAGTTGCAAGTCAGTCACATGATGTCATGCTTAATGACCTGCACTGATTTGTTTAATGACTGCAGCGGAATTGACATAATAAATCTGGAGCAGTCATGTGACATTTCACTTATTGACTGGGTCGCTTAGTGACAGTTGCTGATCCCAACTGCGGTTGGTAAGTGAGGACTACCTGTAATGGTATTCCCTGTGAAAATTGGGCTTTGAAGAAGAGTATTGACGTTTTTGAACTTTGGTGATGGAACATCTAACAAATCAACCCATATTTGTCACTTGAGGCACAAATAACCAGGCTCAAATTATCCTACTTTGGAGACATTATGCAAAGACCTAGATCTCTGGAGAAGGCTCTAGTGCTGGGAAAGGTAGAAAGAAAGAGAAGAGGATGACAAGCACCAAGATAGATGGATTCAGTTACAGTAGCGATGAGTGCACCATTGGAAGATCTGAAAGACCAGGTTAGGGACAGATCAGTTGCTAAGAGTCAATAATGACTTGATGGCACATAATAATTAGAAGGCACAGAGCTCTGGAGTTTGACATTATCTGCTATTGTTAATTTCAATATATATATATATATGTATAAGCTTGCCAAACAATAACTAATAAGTGGTTATTTTTTTATTTAAGGAAAGAATTTATATGATCGCCAGGCTTGAACACTGTGATTCTAAGCGGTGTAAAATAAACCAAAAAAGCAAACAATACAACCATGTCAAGTTGCCAGAAGGTCAGCAGATAATATGCTTGCCAATTCCACATTACATCTTCTAAAAGCCAAGCAGCACACAAGATGCTGTCAGTTTGTAATATCTGGTCTCATCCTTGGTGTCTCAGTTTGTGCCAGGCTGCAGTCCTATATCCCTTTCTGAATGGGCTACATACTGCATGTTCTCACATGAGTCCTTTAGCTCAAGCTGTAGTTGACCAAAAATCCTACAGCAAAACTTGATGTACAATATTCAAATTAGCTATCTATGAATTTATTGGAAATTGTATATAATGAGTCTATGGGATGGCTACAATTCTTTTCCTGTAAACTGATCACTAATTTTTAAATATGGTTTTATTGTTTTTAAAAAGATTTTAAAATATTTTTGATACATTAAAAATATACTTTCTATGAGAATGTAAAGCAGTATAAAATTATTTTTAATAAACTAATGGTTTACATGAAGGCATACACGGTGTTTATGCATAGATAGTTACCCGTTTAGCATGAGATCAAGTGTGAAGTAATCTTCAAACATAACTTGGAAAAAAATCTTTGAATTCTCTTAGATGCTTTTATGCAGCAACAGATACACCTTTTAGCAAGTGTTAATGAAAAGTCTTTGGAAATTGTGGTTAACTATGAGTGAATTGGGGATATTAAGAAATACTTGGTGCTTGCTGTGAATGGTGTGATATGTGGCTGATGTATCAGCAACATGAGCATGATCTTGTACTGGCAGTTCTCGTGGCATTTCCTTCCATTCATGGAGTACACAGGGCTACACCACCTTTTTCCTGGGCAGAAGCTGTCCTGTGCTAGAATCTGCACTTCAAAAAGCAGGGAGAGCAAAAACAAAAAAAGAGTTAAACTAATTCGGTGATACGATTATCCATATCTTCAACTATTTTTCCAATCCGTCGCATTAAAATTCGAATTCAGCATTGGAGAGGCAATCCAAGGTATTAAGGTAGAGATCACAACGTGTAGAAAAAAAAGTTTTAAGTTTTAAGTCTGCAAACAAGACCTGTTTCATTATTTCTTTTCTCTTACAGCAGCTGCAGCTTTTAGGCAGTACACTAAATTATTAACAAACGAGATCAACAGCCACAACCCTGGCCAACTCGACCGAAGATTATACATGTTGAGGTCCAAAACATCCGGAGGGCACCAGGTTGGGTAGGGCAGAGACTTACGAAAGAAATTGTGCATCTTCTCCACTGGAGAAAGGAGATTGAAACGCCGCCCCGAAAATCCTTCTCCAAATAAGCAGCTATGTGCCGTCCTGCTTTATGCTGCAGTGCGGGAGCTGAAGTGTATTTATAGTAATGATGATACACTAAAAGCACTCGAGGTATCCGAGCTCAGCCCGCAGCAACGTCAGAGTCGAGCACGCCTACATTTCAGCAGCTCCGACCACGCACCAAGCCCCAGACCGACTGCAACTGGAGAGGAAAGGATTTGCGAAGACTGAACAGTATAATGGAGCGGGGCGGGGGCGGGGGAAAGGGAGGACGGGCGCAGGCGCGTTGTTGCACGTCATGATTTCTCTTCTCCCACCCTCTCAAACGAAGCTTTCCCTAAGGTGGAATTCAGCCGTTGGGTAGCCGCGTGCACCTGTTTCTTATTCGTTTCTGCTGGGCGCGAGCTAGTGTTGGGTGACGTGTTCTTAACCGTAACCAATCGAAGCAAGACATGGAAAACACAGAGGGTGCCCCGCCTCCGCCTTCCTCCCCCCTCCCCGACTGGGGCGGAGCGGTTCCTTTCAGGCAGGCGCTGGCTGGGCAGTGATGGCGGACGATGGGATTGGGAAGCTAAGGACGGAGCAAGGCGGCGGCGGCGGCGGCGGCGTTGGTCCGCCGGAGACGGCGGGTGCCGCTACCGGAAGCTGGCTCGGGGGAAGCTGGCTCGACATGCTATTAATCTTGACCTTGGTAATCGTGACGCTTTTGGCCTATCAGGTCTACAAGCGCTGGGGCAAAAGGATCGGAGCGGGGGGCGCGGCGCAACAGAGCCAGGCCCACTCCTTGCCCCGCATGAAGCGGCGGGACTTCACTCTGGAGCAGCTACGCGAATACGACGGTGCGCGGCTGCCGCGCATCCTTCTGGCCGTCAACGGCAAAGTCTTCGATGTGACCAAAGGCAGCAAGTTCTACGGGCCCGGTGAGGGGAGAAAACAGGGTTGCCCCTTTCTTCCTGACTCAACGTGGCTGGGGCCATAATGTGTCTTAGTATGGCTGGCGTAGGAAGGCCTTTGGGAGAAGGGAGGACAGTGTCTCAACTAGTTCACCGATTAAGCCAATTTGTGGTTAACTGAACCAGGATTTACTAGTTTAATTGCCTGGATTCACACAAGCTGGCCAGCCACATTTCAGGCTTGTGCGAGCCCAGTAGAGGCAGGTAAAAAAGGTATGGACATTCCTTTATCCATCTGTGTGAATAGCTGGAGGCAGATGTTCTTTGCAGAAAGAAGTCTCTGAATCTGATCAAAGTTTTGGGTAGCAATGTTAGGATGCCATTTCTTTAAGGCTGCCTTGTCATCTTATTATGCAAGACATTTCAACAGTTGGAATTATAGCCATAGTCCAGCTTATTGTTTTGTGTTGAATATGAATAGGCAGTCTTGATCTTACCATAGCTTTTTACTAATAGCTGCACATAGTTCTCAGTACAGGGGGGGAAATCCCTAGCTTTCAATTAAAATAAACAATGTATTTTTAAGGTAGTGTGGAATTGTAGTATTGATAATTTCCATTCCAGTTTGTAACATCTGTAGAAATTAATCTCTTGTGTATATTTCAATGGACTTGATAGTTAAAATCTATTTTATTGTGAATGAATAGTACAAAATTGTAATAGGAATCACAGAGATATGTAATGAAATGTGTAGTCTATAGTGAAAGAAAACATATGGCACAAGTCAAGCCACTCCTAATTTAGGTATGTGTGTTTTAATTGTAGGTAAAAAAAGTAAATAGTTCAACTATCTTTGCATATACTTAGGATCATAACTTTATTTAGTCATGTTATAGTTTTAAAATATTTTTAAAAGCTATTATACTTTATACAATATGCATATGGGCACTACTAAAATTCCTTTATCGTTAGACAATGCAAAATGAGTTGTAGTGGCTGCTATATTAAAAAACATTCTTTGCGAAAAAAAATTGTGGGTGCTGTTTAAGATGGTGGCTGCCTCAAGTAGTTATTTACTTATATTGTAAATAAAATTTAAAAGCCAGCTAAAAGTAGTTGAGATGCCAGTTTAACCCATTAGAATTCTTTTAATATATTTCAAGTTGCTTATGTGCAGCTTGCCCTAGTGGATTCAAGAAGTTAACATAGTTCTTGGGCCACTAGATCTTGCTCACATAGATATTTGGATTAATTCAGGAAGGACATAAGAATAATATTTTGCAGCAAATTACTGTACCCCTGGGCCGGGTTTTAAAACAAGCCTTTTCCCTCAGTTTTATAGTTTACTCTGTATGATGAACACTTATCACAATATAGTTGTACACAGTAGAAGTTAGTGTGTTCATCAGTGTTGTAAATATTGGATATGTAACATTACTTTTACAACTAGTTATAAAGTAATCCAAATAACAGCTTTATCAATTACAACATTTCTGTACTAATTCTTATATTTAAGACAGTTTACTCAAAATTATAAACATTACAGAGAACCCAAAATAATGTGCCCCAAATATATTGTCTTTCCTAAAAGTCTTTTTGAAATATAATGGTTTCCAGTCCTTTGGGAATATAAACAACAGAGCGGTAAAGATTCTGGCTGGGAGAGAGTCCTGCAAGTATATAGGTGCCAAGCTATATAAGGCTTTAAAGGTTAAAACCAGCATCTTGAGTTAGAATTGAAAGCCTACTGCCAATCAGTGTAGTGGCCTCAGCATAGGTGTCATTACTGATGAATGTTGTGTTCTGAACTAATTGCTGTTTCTGAATTGTCTTCAAGGGCAGGGCCATGAAGAAGGCAGTACACTAGCCTCGAAGTGATGAGGATATGAGGCACTGTTTCAAGGGAATCCCTACCAGAAAAGGCGCCACATCTGGCACATCAGCCTAACTGGGCAAAGGCCCTCCTGGCCACAGCTTCCAATTGTTGTTTAAGCAGTACCCACAATTCCAGGAAGTCCCCCAAGTTGCAGTCCTACTCTTTTAGGGGGAATGCAACAGTGTCTAGAGCCAAAATAGTGATTGCGATCAAAACAGATTGATTTACATGTAAACAACAATTCTGTCCTACATGGAGGTGTCTGACCTTGTTTTGACTATCTAAATCCTTACAGCCTCCAAACTGAGTTAGGACCTCTACAGCATATCTGTCTCAGTTTGGGATAGCAATATGTAGTAATCATCAATATATTGATGGTATGTCACTCTCCCAGCAGTTTCATGTAGTTATTGAAACTCATGAGAGAGAGCACGCTAAGTTCTGTGACATCCCTCGGTGAAGGAGCCAAGGGCTTGATCCACTCTTCTTCCAAGCAGTTGGTACCATCCATTCAGGTAGGAGAACCACCACAAAATAGTGCCCTTTACTCTCATTCATCATAAAATGTCCAGCAGGATACTATGGTTGATGGTATCAAATGATGCTGAGAAGTCCAGTAGGTCCAGGAGTGCATTCTTCAAGTCCTGGTAGAGGTCATGAACCAGGACAGCCAATGCTGTTCCTGTCCCATGCTTGGGCTGAACCTTGAGTAAAAGGGGTCTAGATAATATATTTCCTCTAGGATTCTCTGAAGCTGAATCCTCACCACCTTTAAAAATCTTCTTGCAAAGGAAGAAATTGGATAAAATTGTCCAGTGTGGTTTATTAAATTTATATGGCTGCTAACTTGTTAAGCAACTCTGGATGGCTTACTGGTTGAAAATTTCAGTGCAGGAAAATGATAAAGATAAAACATAGTAACGTAAAGCATATTGTGTTGTGGCCCAAACACAGTTCCAGCAAGCTCATATAACTCCCTGGCCCAGCACCTGAGGGAAGAACCAGGACTTTAGGACCTTTTTAAAGGCTGGCAGGATTAGGTGCTGCAAAATAGAATAGGTGCTGCAAAATAGAAGGCACATCTGGGTTCTATGTGCCACTGAGTAATAGATGGGTTAGGCCAAGAGATGACCCCTTCAGGAGGGAGTGCACTACTTCCTCTTTCAAGGCAGGCTACACCTTCCTTGATTCAAAGAGCTGCTTATCTCCTCCCAAATCCAGCCTCATATCCTTTTTCCAGCCACCTGAAGGAGCCAAGTGGGCATGGACTTAGTGAATCAGATTTGTCCCGAAACAATATATTGTAATTGTGAATGGCTTCTTGAGGAAAGACTTCTGAATTCTGCCCTCCTCAAGAATAGCATTACATCTGTTGTGCTTCAGAATGTACTATAGAAGGCACTTTAGAATGTACTATAAACAAAGATCGTATCTTCATTTAGCAACTGCCTTGCACAGCAACTGTTTGTAGTTATGACAGTGGTAAAAAAATAACTTTGTGACCAGTGCCTGCATTTGTGAACTTTGCAGCATCCCTCTCTCAATCATGTGTTTGGCATTACAGTCAGTCAGTACACATTGTCCTGTGCATGAACTTTTTTTCCCCTTTTCTCCCCCTGGCAGAGCAGAGATTGCTTAAACAAAGCTATCTTCCTCAGCTGCTTTTCTCTGCAGCACAGCAGTCCCTAAAAAGTGCTAAGGCCAAGTTAATAAGCACAGCTCTGTGACCTTAATTAGTTGATTAGAAACCTGGGCTGGCAGCTGCTGCCTGTAACTGACAAGACCCTAATCAGTTTCAGACCTCCTACACACTGCTAGACAAACTGCTGCTGCTGCTAGTGCATTTGTTTTGATGTCTATTCCCCATTGTGTGCCTGCTTACTCTCTTGTAATTTCTTCCTTTCCAATGAATGTAAATACAAACATTAATTCTCTTGTTAATTATCCCAGTGCCAGGGTGAACATTCCAAAGGGCGGGGGCCTGGGGAAAAAGGGCTATAAGATTTACCCTTCTACCTGGCTTCCTTGTGAGTCAAGTTCCAGAAACCTACCCTGCCACTTGGGCTCACCTGGCTGTTTGGGGTCATGTCCTTCTGACACTGTAAAGCAAAGAAAAGCTGAAGTAAAATCATAAGCACAGTTCGCTTAACAACCAAGTTGCTGGTCCCGATTGTAGTTGCTAAACGAGGACTACCTGTACCTATTCAAGGTTGTCAACTTTCTATCCCTGATGGGAAACTAAATGTATCTGTATATGATATTCTGATATCACAGGCTTCAAACAAAACTCTACCATCTCAAAATATAAGTACATCTTTGATCTTTGTTTGAATATGGCATATGTTGAAGAATAGGTTTTTGGA
The DNA here is from genome assembly GCF_059951505.1 of Python bivittatus. NCBI lineage: Eukaryota > Metazoa > Chordata > Lepidosauria > Squamata > Pythonidae > Python > Python bivittatus. The sequence continues at coordinate 29,898,724 of NW_028277034.1, forward strand.
TCTGAGATTGAAATAAATGGTAGCAATGTCAATTCTAAATCCACTAAATCCAGGGGCAAAATAGGATTGGTAAGCAAGATATCACTCATCCCATATTGGACATAGAATATCTAAATGTGTACATTTTTCAGTTCTGTTGATTTTAGCTATATTCATGTTTATACCTTAGGCTCCTACTGAATTCCTAGGGACTGAAAAATGTTTGGGTTTGGCTGGATTGGAACTCTTTTTGATTTAGCATCAATAGGGCAAGATAAGTTACAAATGGAAAAAAAAAAATAATCTGACTAGTTATCAGGTTGCCCAGATGGTTTCTTTTTCTAATTCTTTTGATTCATCATAGTTTGGTTTTGAAGTGGAATTGGCTTATAAATAAACTGGCAATCTGTTGAAATATAAATATAGGTGAATGAAGTGGAAAAGAAGGACTAGTATGGAGCTTAACATTTCATATTACTTTTCTTCATAATATTTTCTTCAGTAATAGAAAGTATTATATAATGAAGTAATCAGGTACTTGATCAGAGGAAAGATGAAGACCTGATTGAGAAACATATGCAAAAAAGTAGAAGTAAACATACCTAGCACTATATTTGTAAATTGCATGTACATACAAGAGATTCATCAAGAGAGCATTTCTTGTTCACCTATCAAGTTTTCCTGTAGTGTTTGGGATTACAGCTGGCTTGCATTTGAGATGCATATGGACTTTGTTTCTTCACCTTTTAGTTTAATTATTTCTTACATATGTCAATCAATACATGTTTTGATGAATGGTTGGAAGCATCCCCACCCCACCTCAATCTAATATAGTGCAGAGCGTGCAACATTTTGGGGCAATGGGCACATTTAGAATTTTGATAGCATGCATGACTTGGATGTGGATTGCCTTGGACTAAGTTGACAGTCACGAAACATCTCTTTCCAAGAAGGCATGTTGATAAAGTTGTTTACAACCCCTTTCACTCTTTGGGATGTTCCTTACTTTTCCAGTTTTGTCTTTTTTTTCTGAGAAGATGGTCATGCCCACCCCCAAAGCAATGGATAGCAACCGTTTTTTCTTTTTTTTTAATTTACAAAGAATGCCTGTAGTGTCTGTGAAGCCCAGAAACAGTCTACACACACATACACACACACTTGATACTAGTGTTCTACAGCATATCGGGTTCCATTTAATTTTGTTAAATTAAAAATTTAAAAATGTAATGCAGGGAGTCTAGGAGATATAATAAAAATAAATAAAACTATTTGTGGGTAGTAGTATCCATAAGCTTGGTGTTGTTTGTCTCTGAAGTACTGGTCTGGCTATATAAAAAAGCCACTCTATTATATTTGCAGATAGTGTTTAGTATACAGTGTGATAATTAGGAGTCTTCCTTTCAGTATAGAAGTTTTTTTTAAAAAAGCGACTCCCTTAATACATTGCAATACATTGTTGTCTTAATGTTTGAAGCTAAGATTTTGTTTTTTATACCTTCAGGTTAAGCTATTCCTAATAGTAGTTAGAAAGAAATTTTGTACATTTCCCTTCTTCCACGTTTTCGCAGACCCTTTCTTTTTCCTAAGTTTTGTAGCAGGTGCAGAAAACTAAAAAAAGGAAGATCTATTTTTTCTTGTGTCACATTAGGATTTCCCAGAAACCAATTACATACTAATTCTATCTCACTTAAAAATCAGTCATGTATTACTGGCAAGCATACCTGTTTTCCAAGTTCTCTGTGAATAGTAGAAAATTCAGGAAATAGTGATGATGATGTGTAATAATATTAAATAATAAAGGTTCAATGTGACATAGGAAACAGATTTAAAAAGTACAATTTCTGATTTATTTATTTATTTAGCATATGGCATACAATGCCAGGCAGTCTATATTGTTTTTTATACATGGTAGATGTTCTGGCGCCAGCAGTTGCTAGTTCATTTATTCCACTGGTGCACCACAAGAGGGCGAGCTAGCTTTGCACCAGCTGGCCAGCAGCATTCCTAGGGAGGTCGGCTTATCTGGGAATTCTTCTCTTTCTCCACCAGTCCTTTCACCGATCACGTCCAGGCAGGTCCAGCGCTGATTTCTGTTCCCTGTGCTGCCAGTGTTTCCCCCCACCGAAATGGGGGTACCTATTTATCTACTCGTAAATGGTATACTTTCGAACTGCTAGGTGGGCAGGAGCTAGGGATGAAGTGACAGGAGCTCACTTCCGTCACACGGAGCTGGGCTTGAACCATTGGAGAGTCGACCATTTCTGGCCGGCAAACTCCAGCGTCATTAAGCCACTGTGCCACCGCGTCCCCCAAAATTTCTGAGAAAAGATGGAAGAAGATACACCTTTAAAATCTCTTCAGCTTATGCTAGAAGAATGGATTAAAGGTTCAAAAAGGAGTGGTTGTGAAAAGAAGAGCACACTTCAAAACAGAAGTGCAAGGCCTGTGAGCTGCATATATCCCTCCAGCATCCATTTTGTGGTCTTCAGAAAATTTCTAGATCATGCTGATTTTTCATTCTTTTTTTCAACTACAGTAAGGGTCAAAATAAGTACATCAAGCTTCTGTGAGCCTTAATGCATTGATCTTGTTTCTTGAACTGCCATGAGACAGCAACTCTAAAAACTCCAATTATTGTATCAATTTGTTGGCCTTACCCTAAATGTTCCTCAAAAGCCAATTTTTTAAAAATGAAAATTCAGAATCTGCTGAAGAAAATTGGCTATCTTTGCTGTTACTGCCCAGAGTCACTTCCTAGTGAGATGGGTGGTGACCAAATTTGGGAGGGAGGGAGGGATGGATGAATGAATGAATAAATAAGGTTGCCTGTTCCTTCTGTAAGTGGAATTGTAAGGGGAGTGAAATATTAAAAGCTAGTTTTTTGAAGAGTTTAGCACCATGTTCTCTCTGTCTTAAATCTAAACTTGTTTTCAATTAATGTTTAGGAATACAACACAGATGGCATTCCCTTCCAAAATCCTGTAAGCTCTGCCATGCCAATTTCAAGGCCAGGAGTTATGTTTGCTTTGGCAAAGTCACCACATGCAGATTTTAACTGATGATATTCAAACCTATAGAATTTTAGCGTTGATAGATAAGCTAAGGAAAAGAATGCTCTCATACACTGGACTAATGTATACTGACACTTTTATTGAAAAGTGGTTTATATTCTTATTTTATGTCAACACATTGTAAAACTGTTGTTAGACTATAAATCCTTGTGAGTTATTATAAACAGATTTTTAATCTTCTACAGCTTAACTGAATATCAGAATAACAAATAATCACTGAAAACAATATAATTGGAGACTATGTAAACCCATTGTACAGAGACATATAATATGATTCAACCAAAGGTAGCTTCTTCTCGGTTCCATTGATATAAGTAGAAGAAAGAATCCTTCACATGAGACTGAGCTGAAAGGGCTATTTTTAAAAAATGTATAAATATTTTATTCTGATTTTTACCATTTCACATTGCATAGAATTCATTTTTTTTTTTTTAACAATAAACTAATCACTTGGGAAGTTTCACATGTTCCTCTTATGTTTTGTGAGTTCATTCAAGTTGAGGTCCCAAGTGTTGAGGAGAGCACAAAATTTAGGTTTCATACAGGGGAAAAAAATTTGTTTATGAATGCTGAACCTCTAAGATGTTCCTAGGCCATTTCAATTTTTTTCCCCTAATCTATGATGCAATTGAGGTTTTTGCATACCAAATTTTAGAATTTTTTTTTCCAAGAATCAAAAAGGAAAATACATGGTTTTGAAAGGAAATCAAGGAAGCCTTAAAATGCAAACATGTTTAAAATTCAGTAGGATCACGGGTGCTTTGTATGTGACATTTTGTTCAGTCCTCCAACTGAAACCTTAATGTTTCTGGTTGGGCAAGTGCTATAAGTATTTCCAAAAGCATTGGCTAGCACACTAGTTGTGCGGTGGGTCAGTTGGTTTATTTTCTTTAGACTAAGGACCAAATTAACATTAGTTTATAATTTTTGTTTGTAAAAAGGGGCTGTCGAATGAATTTGAACCAGTAGATTGAACCTGACATTGACATAAAGTATTAAGGAAGGTGTAAATCAGTTAAAGCAAGACAGAAGTTCCTAATGTCCTTTGTCTCTAACTCAAAATGTTCTGACAACTCTGCCTCTGATACAGAGTTTGGTAGCTTACTGTGTTGGAAGGTGGAGGGACATCATGTGCTTGTCAAAAAAGGATTTTTTTAAATTACAGAGACAAATTTGTATGAATTTCAGCATGCTTCATTCCCTTCTGATGCTAAGGTTTTTTTGTATGTTTCAAAAATGAAAAAGGTATGGATAGTCTGACAGTTATGGGTGTCTCTCCTTTGCTCCCAATTATTTCCTTAATGAAGAGCTGTGTAGTTGTGGGAGAGGTTTTTCAGGGGAAAAATGGTAGAAAAGAAACTTCTTAGCCCTGCAGTATTGATCTGAATTGGGGTGACTTAAGACTACTATTTACACACAATTAAAGAAACAGGATATTGTTATGTTGTCTACCTTTTATATTGTAAAATTTTGGCCATTGCATATTTTGCATTCTGTATTAATCTCTAACCAAACTACCATGGTGTGTTCTGTAACGAACTTACCCCCTAGATTTGGAAAATTTAACAGTTTCAGAAAATGACAATATGGATAACATCACATTTCTGTGACATTATAAACAGTTACAGCTTCTTTCATACAAGGTTACTGCTTTTCAATTTTAATAAACATATTTGCTCTTTTAGATTATAGCAAGGATTTTCAAACTTTGCAATACTGTGACACCTTAAAATGAATTTGTATGGCCACCTTCATGAATAAAACTAATAGTAAATAAAGTATTAAATAAGTAAAAAAATAAATAAAATTGTTCGGCCTGGCAGATGGTTGTGGTAGATGGCTATACCCACAGGTTTAACCATTCTTTCAAAATTTGCTTCAGATTTGAGCAGTTTCAGTTTTGCCTGCTCAGGACTGTTTATCTTAAAAAACTGTGCTCCCATGGGTGTTTGAGAACCTCTAGGTTACAGATTTATTTAGATGAAATAGTTTACAATAATTTAAACTTTACTATAACTTTTCGCAAGGCAATGGCAACTTCAGCTAGATGATGGGAGTACTAGAAAGTTGGTACCAAAAATACAGCTGATTTTTTTAAAAAATAATTGATAGGAGTATTGTGTTCATGTTGCAGAACTAGAAGTAGGGATAAAATTTCATCCTCAGGTTTTTTTTTTTCTTTTTCAGAAACTAGAATTCCTTCTCAGTATGAAGTTTAAATATAATGTGGGAATGAAGTGTGTAAAACTAAAACTAATGTTGCTGTGTTGTGTTCTTAAAAAATATCACTATAGTACTTGGCCATAATGCCAAAAAAAAAGAGAGAGAAAAAAATACTCAAGTATTTTCTGAAGTCCTAGCATTTTAATATGGGCAAATGTTTCGGAGATTCATTTTTCAAAACTTGGTTATGTGTTGCAAATATATATTTACAGGTTGGATATGGTTCTGCTTTCTGTACATGAATGACCTTATAATTCCCGAAGCAATTGCTCGATAATAAGATTATCTCAATCTTTATGCTTGTGTAAAAATCATTGGGGATTGCAAGAGATCTCTTAATTGCCTTATCAACTGAGAACATCCATTGAAAAGTTTTATGATCTATATGTGCAACGTTGAGCATCTTACACCTGGGGTCTGTATCTTAATTTTATATTTCACCAGTTATGCTTTTTTTTAAACCAAGAGCTAGTAGAGTTAAATGTTAGCTCCCTTATTGATACATAAATCCTAACATTATTTGTTCTGTGATTGTTTAGCACACATTTAGCATTAGGTTTGCAGAAGGGTCTCTTCGAAAGAAGCTAATACACTATAAAACAAACTCTGTTCAATATTATAGACAAAATATTTTCAGAAAATAGATATACATTTTTTGCATTTCACATTTTAGTTCAAATCATTTGTGTGTACACACGAATGAATGAATGAATGAGCCAGCCAGCCAGCCAGCCAATTTGGTGTAGTGGTTAAGGCACTAGGTTAGAAACTGGGAGACCATGAGTTCTAGTCCTGCCTTAGGCATAAAGCCAACTGGGTGACCTTGTGCCAGTCATCCTCTCTCAGTCCTAGGAGGAAGGCAATGGCAAATCACTTCCAAAAATCTTGCCAAGAAAACTGCAGGGACTAGTCTAGGTAGTCACCAGGCGCAAACACTGACTCAAAGTTACAAATAAATACACATTCATGTATGCATATATTATTTAGTCAGCCTAGTGTCCAAGTGCATTCTATAATACTGAGCTACTGCAATTCAGTGATACACTAATACCCTATGTAGCCTGTTTAAATATAAGCATATAATAAGCGGTCAGAGTTTGTTCATTAAAAACATAAAGCTTGTTCCCAAATGTCCTGAAATTCTGTACATTTTTTTTAGTAGGTACTTAGAGATTCCATATTGTATAACCCCCAAATTGCAGATAAATATTAGTTGGGCTGCTAAGTTCATTAGTTTCTTTAAAGACAGACAAGCACCCTAAATTTTCAAGGAATATGATTTCTCATTTCAATTTTTATGGATTGTGCCTAAATTAAAATGCTAAATGCATTGATATAAATATATTCAACATCTTTTAACAAAATTTTGGTGCAAAATCTGTGTAGGATATTGCTTTATATAATCAGTTAATGAAGCTGCTTTGCTAGCATGTATACTCTGTTACTTTATCAATTTTGTAGAGGAAAGTTCATGTTTGTTGTTAGATTGACCAAATCCCATTAAGTGGTATTATGCCCAGGTAAAATAGAATTTTATATTTAGAAGCCTGAAAAAGAAGTGTATAGCTGACAGCATCTCATATGATTGCAGTAAATGATGGTTTGGTTAACATTTGTCAATCTTTCTAAAAATATTTTCTGGAATTAAAGTAAGTAATTGAACATATGAGTATTCAAGTAGATTAAATCTTTAGATCTAATAGACTGATTGTTCAAACTTAATTATTGTAAAGAAAGCTTTAGTCATTCTGAATAGATAAGAATGAACATTGTACAATTAAATACATGTAGTTTTATAAATGTATTTTTTTTTTCTGTTTTCAGAAGGCCCTTATGGAATATTTGCTGGCAGAGATGCCTCAAGGGGACTAGCAACTTTCTGTCTAGATAAAGATGCACTCAGAGATGAATATGATGATCTATCGGACTTAAATGCTGTGCAAATGGAAAGTGTTAGGGAATGGGAAATGCAGTTTAAAGGTAATTATTTTAATTGAGAGATTTCTTTTGATCAAATGGAAAATGAGCCATAGAAATACCTCTTAGTGCTTTTAAATGTATTTTTCAAATAGCATATAGACATCTTAGTACAATAGTAGTGACTTCTGTTTCTAAAATACAATAGAGTAGTTTAAGAATATTGTGGGAAGAAATAATGGGTAACTTTACTAGATTTCCATTGTCAGGTACAAAAAACCCAAACCCACACATCAAAAGAGGAAATGAGATGTAGCAGAAATGCTTGTCACAGCTGCATGTAAGATAGGAATCTTTTTTGTTTGTTTGTTTTTTGCCTTAGGATCTTTGCCCCTCATTTTCATGAGCTGGGAGGTTCCTACACTGGAGCTTGTAGTGACAAAAGTGGCCATTTGAAAGTGATAACAGAGAAGTGGGACACTTCCCAAATTATGTTATCTTACATCTCAAAGATCTGCTTTTTGAAAGCTTTCAGAGATAGCAGTATATTCTTATCTTTGTATTTGAGTCACTTTAGTTCAGAGGCCTGTGCAATCTCAATTTATTCCTTAAAGAGGAGCCGGAAGCTTCTGTACTAGGCCCACTAGCTCACCTTAAATCCCAGTATTGCTTCTCGTGTGGGGTTATTAAAGGTGAACATGTAACATTTTCTTTATGGTGACAAAAGATATGAAGATCACATGTCTTGGGAACATATGCCTTTTTCATTTTAAGAGTGCCTTTGCAATATAAGAAGAGATGCATTATTTCAAGAAAACAGTAACAAAACGGCCAGGAAATTAACTTGCATATTTATGATATCAGTATGTTTGATGGGAATTTTTGGCTTCAAAACAGTAAACTTACTTAATAAGACTAATGTGATATAAGCTTGTTTTTAAATATATGTACTGTAATACACTTTTTTGTAATTTATTGTATTTGTAATTCATATATGTCTTTTCCAGAAAAATATGACTATGTAGGTAGACTTCTAAAGCCAGGAGAGGAACCATCAGAATATACAGATGAAGAAGATACCAAGGATCACACTAAACAAGATTGAACTTTGTAAATCACCAAAGTCAGGGGCCTTTGGAACTGCAATCTTTTATTCCCCATCAAAGAATGCCCTTTGGGTACAATTCAACTGCTACAGAAAATAATTCAATACATTTTGTATATGATCCTTTCCTGATGAAGATTTGATTTGATTACTAGGCATTCTTTGGGCTGCCAAACATTTATTCTTTTTCCTTTTTCCTTTTTTTTTTTTTGTTGTTGTTGCAGTATATCTATGTCTGGAAAGGCTTCATTAATGAAATGGGGGCCAGGGATTTAAAATGCAAAGAAAGCAATTTCTTGCAGCATGTTGAAGCCTTTGAAGTTTGTTATTTACCGGCTTACATGTTTCACGTGTAATTTCTACTCTTTGAGTGCTAAATGGAAAACCTTGTTCTTTTAAGGAATCCATAGTTAACATAGTGGCTGAAACATAATAAATGGGAATGCTCAGACTAGTTTGTGGGCCATTGGTTTCTATGACAGAAAACTACTTCAGATCTCTGCAGATTACATGGTTTCAGATAAGATTCTCCTGAAGGATAGAGGAAAATTTATTTGCAGAAGTTATCATCTGAAACCTGCCTTCTATGCTTGTCTTTCCCCTGAATCAAATCAAATAATTGTGCCTTATTTCACTTAGACTTGAATTGTTTTAAAGGAAAACCCAAAATATAACATGAGTCACTAAAAGCAGCATCGAAGATTGGCTAGAACAGTCAGTTAACTGGAACAATTGATGACATTTTGTATATAAAAACATACAGTGTTTTGTGTGTATATACACACACACACACACACACATCAATAAATAATGTGTATGTGTGTCTATATACATACACATGCAAACTTTTAACAGTGTAATGGCCAAATGCATTCTCCTTTTGCTTTTTAAATAAGCTCAATTAGTCCTTTTTCCATCCCCAGGGAGCTCCTTAAAGGTGAGGAGCCAAACCTCATATCATTGTGAAATGAGGGTATGCATGGGTGTGGGTGCTCGAGTGCAAAAAATGGGAGGATGGTTCCTGCAGATACTGTAAATATGAATACAATTTTAATAAAGCATGTAAAATACCAAATGTGCTGTCAGACTTTATGTAGATGCTGTAAAGCTAGTATTGGTGGCTAGGACTCTATATGTTTCAGGAAAAAAAAGAAAAAAGAAAATGACTTAATATTTTTGCACTGCTATTAAATAAACCGTTGGCCAGCTATTTTTTAATAATTTCATCATTTGTAATACGCAAAATGTGACAGTTTCAGTGAATAAAAACAGTGGCATATATCTGCATAGAACATACATCTGGAAATGCTTTGGTTACTAGATTTCATGGAATTTGTCATTCTCTTTTCCTAGTCTATTAATTGCGTAACTTCTTTATTTTTTGATATAGGAAGTACATTCAGAAATGGAACTTAAATTTTCTTCCAGGCTTTTGCAGACTAATCAGACTACTAAGCCAGTTGTGGCATCCAACATTAAGAAGGAAAAGCATGCAGTAAAACAGCAGTGAGTCTGGCAAGAGGGAAATATGATCTTCAGTACATCTGTTAGAGTACCTTCCACAAAAATGTGAAAAATACTTGTCCAAAATGACCAAATAGTTCTGGCCTTGGCTCAGGTTGGTCTGTAAATGGTGATTTAAAGTGTCTAGAAAAATGCTGTCCCCCCCCCCCTTTTTATTTTGATGTGAACATTTTGTTGCATTTACTAATTTTAATGTCTACACCTCCATTGATGAGCCAGATATAACTCTTCCACTCCAAAATTTTATTCTATAATTGAAATTATGCAGTCTGTTTTGAGAAATGAACAATTTGTGTTTTTTTTAAAAAAAATAAAGTGTTCCGTAGATACACTGTTAGTGTGTTGTACTTCTCATTTTAATTTCCTTATAGGGAAGCAGTACTGTAAGGAAATCTTGCCCTCATTTGAGGTAGAAATTGTATCTTTTTTCTGTTAATGAGATTTGGGGTTGTTTTGAAACCACTCTTCACACTGTTTTGCCCACTTTAATATGTTTGAGTATCTACGCATATGAATAAGCAAGTAGAAGATTGTAAGTTATGCCTTTAAAATGTATTGACAGTAGTTTTGTTACAAACAGGCTTCACTTTGCTTAGCATCTCTGAATGAAGACCCTCAGTGCTCTAGCCACTATGCATGTTTCTTCCACATGTCACATTGCCACAGAATTAGTTAAAAATTGATGTAGTCTAAAAAGTGTAAGAGTACAAAAGTACTGCTAGTTTTCCCTTAGAAAAGCAGCTTTTCATAATTCTTGAGTTTTAAGAGCAAAGGGAGTCATAAGAGGAAACCTGGAAGTTGAACTATTTCACATTTCTAAAGCTGCCCAATTTCAATGACTGGGTGATGTACAAATTTAAAATCAAAGAAATAGAAAATCAAGCCAATGAAAAAAGCAAGATGACCATCCCAGAAATAAAAACTCTCACAGCCCACATCCCATACTAAAAGCCTGGGGAAAAGGCCAGGTCTTATTAAAGGATAGCAGGATTGGGACCATTCAAATTTCCAAGGCAAAGCTGTGACAGAAAAGACATCCTGGGTCCCACTGGTCATGTTCAGCAGATGGGATGCAGAACATGCCAAGTCAAATCTTAAGAGTGGGTAGAGACCACAAGAGAGAAATGGTTTCTCAAAACAACTAGACCCTGTGCTGTATATGGCTTTGTAGATGATAGCCAGCACCTTGAATTGCACCTGTAATCCTACTGATAACCAGTGCAGTTTGCAAAGTGGGGTTGGCATGCCTTCTGTGGCATGCCCATAACTCTTGTTGCTGCCACTTCTGGATCAGCTTAAGTTTCCAAGTGGTCTTCAAGGACAGCCCCATGCAGAGCACATTACAGTAGTCCACACCTGAGGTAACCAAGGTATGAATGATCATGAGAAGGGCCTCCTGGTTCAGGAATATGCAACTGGCAAACAACATAGGTCTGTGCAAATCTCAGACTCTACAGGCCTCAGCATGTTAAATGTTAAAGTTCATGACAGTACAATTAGAAAAAGATTGAACAAGTAAGGTTTGTTTGGAAGGGTTGCCATGAGAAAGCCTCTTCTCTCGAAAAAGAACATGGCAGCACGGCTTAGGTTTGCAAAGTTGCACCTGAACGAATCACAAGACTTCTGGAACACTGTCCTTTGGATAGACAAGGCCATAGTGGAGATGTTTTGGCCATAATGCAGAGTTTCACATTTGGCGAAAATCAAACACAGCATATCAGCACAAACATCTCATACCAGCCATCAAGCATGATGGTGGAGGGGTGATGATTTGGGCTTGTTTTGCAGCCACAGGACCTGGGCACCTTGTAGTCATTGAGTCGACTGTGAACTCCTCTGTATACCAAAGTATTCTAGAGTCAAATGGGAGGCCATCTGTCCAACAGCTAAAGCTTGGCCGACACTGGGTCATGCAACAGGACAATGATCCCAAGCACACCAGCAAATCTACAACAGAATGGCTGAAAAAGAAAAGAATCAAGGTGTTGCAATGGCACAGTCTATGTCCAGACCTCAACCCAATTGAAATGCTGTGGTGGGACCTCAAGAGAGCTGTGCATAAACAAATGCCCACAAACCTCAATGAACTGAAGCAACGTTGTAAAGAAGAGTGGGCCAAAATTCCTCCACAACGATGTGAGAGACTGATAAAGTCATACAGAAAAGGATTATTTCAAGTTATTGCTGCTAAAGTTGGTTTTACAAGCTATTGAATCATAAGGTGTTTTTCACACATGACTTCTCCATTTTTGCTTTCTTTTTGTAAAATAAATGATGACATAGTGTAATATATTATGTGTTGTTGTTCATCTAAGGTTGTATTTACCTCCTTCTGAGAATTGCTAAGGACCAGATGATTTTTATTATGTCCTGATACGTAAAACCATAGAACTCAAAGGGGGTGTACTTTCTTTTTCACACGACTGTATGTGTATCTAGCACAGCCTTGCATTTAAGATTTTGCGTGATAATCAGGGATATTAATTGAATATGTGTCACATGAACATTTTGCTAGAGGAAAGATTTGAGCACTTCAACCCTCTCTACCCAATACAGAAATAAAGTTGATTTCAAATTATGTTCCCTCTTCTATAGTGAGCACACAGAAATGCAGTGGAATGAGCCATTATTGAAGAATTATATATAATAAAAATATGATGATATAAATAAGATATAAAAATATATCTTACCTACCAATCCACTATATAGTAGTGGGTAGTATGTAGTAACTTCTGTAGTGCACAAGACTGTCTTAAGAGATCTACAGAGACAAAGGTACCAATACCTATTTCTTTTCCCACTCTACCCCCACTCAGAGGGATTCTCAATAAAGCAGTTCTTGTGATGCTAGTAGGTACTTTTAATGAGCAGATGGGCAGAGGCAACCATTTCTAGCCAGGTGACTGCATTTTTTTTCTTTTTGTGCCTTGTCTGAGGGGTTGTAAGGGACATGACTGGTGACATGTTACTGGAGTGGGTGGGGGCCAACATTTCCGGTCAGATTGCTCCGTGATTTTGGGATGGACTAAGCTGCAAAATAAATCTTCCATGTTACCTTTTAACACCCTTACAACTAGGAAATTTTGGGGGACATTTAGGATCTTTTGTGTTTCAAGTGATGTTTTAAGTCTTTACTAGACTTAAAGTATCCATTTACACCTTAGAACCTCTAACCCATCCAAGTCTAAAAACTGCAGGCTGATCTCTTTTGTAGGGGCCTTTTGGGGCCATGGACTGCTGGGATGACAGTCACATAAATGCCAATTTAAAAAGCAGGGTGAATCCCATTCTTTTTTTTTTTTATGCAGTCAGATTTTTTTTTAAATTTTAATTTTAATCTCCAAGCATGTAATTGTTAAGAAGCTAGATAGCTGTACAACTACAACCTACCCTTGTTCTCTGATGTTAGCCAACAGATTGCAAACTGCCAAAAGAAGGGAAAAAATCAGGATTATCTTCTTGTGATTGCGTGTACTTTCCTGCTGAACATGAAGGAAGTAATAGATAAGGGCATAGCAAGTTAAACTAAAAACTATGTTTTTACTATGTTATACTTTATGTTTAAATTATGTGTAAAAAAGCTTGTCTTATACAGACAGCATTCCATGTATTACATTTCTGCAATATTAGAATTTTCATTTCATTCAGATTTGCAGACTGACATATAGCAAAAAGAGAAAGTAGTGTCTCAGTTATGTGAACTTGAAAGTTAATGGGTTGGATTGTCTATTTAAATAAGTGCTCCTGGTTAATAAAAGAATTGCCTTCTTGCCAATGCATGACAGTCCTCCACACATTGTTACTGAAAAGGTTAGAATGCCATTACTATATAGACATTATCTACCTCCATTTATCTTTTTTTATATAATCAAAGCAAGTGCAAATGTTTTAAATACTGTTTGAACACACAGTATTAGACTGAATAAGGGCCAATAAACTTGTGTTTATCCCATACAAGACAGATAGCGACATCTGGCCAGGTGAACAGTATTTTCAACATTTTGGAACCAAGTTATCTAAAGATTGTCTATCCACATAGTTTTCATCTTAGAGAAATATAGTTAAAAAGAGCCTTCTTAATGGTATTCTAATGTGGAATGCTGTCCTCTGGGTAAATAACCTTTTATTTCATTGCACCTTGTAAATTCAGTTTGATCTGTTTTGTCTTTGTGTGTGGTATGCTTTCATATTACTTTTAATATAGTTCTCCCTCTTGCTATACAGTATGAAATTTTTATAAAGCACCACTAGAATTTTGAGTCAAAGGTCAGATGTACATTCTTATTTTTTAAAAAGTCAGCAATAAGATTTTGTAGTCTGGATGTGGGAAAATAGCATCTACACACCTAAACTCTTATGCACAAAGCACCTGTCTGAATCCAAGCCACAGTGAAGGATACAGCAGAGGAAGGAAAAGTAATTCTAGAACCTTGGTAACATCTGAATAAGAGCTGTGAATTTTCAAAATTTGTAATACTCAGTGCAGGAGTATACTTACAAACGGCTCTTCACTCACATTATCATTTGGATGACATAACACAAAACATAAGTTTTGTTACTCAAAATCAAGCCAATATTTATGTGATTCTAAAAATGTAATTAAGAACAAATTTAGTTTGTATACTTCAACTTCAGAGTTTCAATTTTTACAATTTGAAATTCTGGAGAAACACATATGAATAATCCTGCCAATAGGATACATAACTGACCTGGACAATGTGCAACCCATCTAGTGCAGTAATGGAAGAATTTATAGCCTACCAGATGCTGCTGAACTATCAGTAGTCTTCACCTTTGGAGCTATAAGAGTTATAGTTCAAAAATATCTGGAGGGCCATAGGTTCTCTTTCATGATCTAGTCACTTACAATTCCTCTGACCATGTACAAATCCTATCAGCCTTTAAAAGTGTACAACAGAGGATTAACGGGACTAGAAGCCACAAATTGTGCAAGCTTTCTGTAAACATTTAATAACCCTGTTTCATTAATTATTATATGACCTTCTACCAACTGGAAAATTTTATTTATTTGTTTGTTTATTTATTTATTTAATTTTTCAACCACCCATCTCCCCCCAATGGGGGAACTCTGGGCGATTCACAACAAACAATTAAAACATAAAATATATAAACACATAAAACCTTAATTTAAAACATTACTAAAAAGAAGGAGAGACCAAGAGGATGAAAAATCTGAGGCTGAAGGCAGAAGGCCTCTATGGGGCTAGCCATCCCCATGCTTGAGGTATTCTCACCCCACCCCAGGCCAGGTGGCAGAACCAGGTCTTCAAAGCCTTTTGGAAGGCCAGGAGTGTGGGGGCTAATCGCACCTCCGGGGGTAGGATGTTCCAAAGAGCAGGGGCTACCACAGAGAAGGCCCACCTTCTGGACCCCGCCAGTTGAAGTTCTTTCACTGAGGGGGTCCGAAGCATGCCCTCTCTGTGTGATCAGGTGGGACAGGTTGTAGTCATAGGGGAGAGGGGGTGAACCAATCGCATGGGTCCGGCCTCCCTGCAGAGGGGGGTGGTATAGGAGAAACTCAGGGTCACCAGGACGTGATCTGACCATGACAACAGGGAAAACTGTAGATCTCCCCTCAGATCACTTTGCCATTGCTCCGACAAGAAAACCAAATCCGCCATTTGGCCACTGTCCCAGGTTGGGTCCCGCACAATTTGAGACAGACCCATGGTTGCCCTGGTAGCCATGAACTCCCAAGCCACCTCCAAAGACCGCCCCAGGGACGGCAGGTTGAAGTCCCCCAGAACCATAAGCCTGGGGAACTCCACCACCAGCCCCGAGATGGCCTCCAGCAGCTCAGGCAGGGAGGCTGCCACGCAGCAGGTAGTCTGGTACAATAGCAGAACTCCCAACTGTACACGGGCACCCAACCTAATAAACAATGTCTCACAGCCAGAAACTTGTGGAGCAATGCCCCTGAAGGCCACTAGAGATTCCCGGATCACAACAGCCACCCCTCCTCCCCTGCCCTGGCCTCTCGGCTGGTGCCACACCGAGAACCCAGCTGGGCACATTTCCGAGAGGGGCACTCCCCCCTCGGGCCCAGCCAGGTCTCAGTAGTGCATGCCAGGTCTGCCCCCTCCTCAGTGATCAAGTCACATATGAGCGGGGCCTTGTTGTTAACCGACCTGGCATTAAGCAGCAGCAGCTGAAGGCCAAATGTGTCAGATGTTAACATCCAGGAATACCATCATGACAGAAATCAGGAAGATTGAAATGCATATTCCATCTCCAAGTAATTTTTGTAATTACACAGCAAAAAGTGCCATGAACTTTAAATTTCTACATCTATCACCACATATAACCCGATTATTCATAAAAAACCTGAGTTTTCCTTTATTAGCAACTACCCTGAACTTTAGTGCCTGCTAAATATATGAAATTCTGCAATATAATATAGCTTCAATAAACAATGTAAGAATGCATTTTCATAACTAAAGTTATTTTAGGTCCACATTTCAAGTTCCTAGTCAACATTTGTTCAGTTTATTGCTATAAACAGTCCCAGGAATTTCAGTTCAGAGTAGTAAAAATTTATCGCACTAAGTTAAACAAAACTGCTTAAGAACACATACTACACCATAGTTTTGTTTTTTTTTTGTATTTTTATAAAATCTGCAAATATACCACAAAGAATGCATACTAAAAGCTAATATGCACACATTTGATTTAAAGAAATGAATGTAAATATATTTCTTTTATATACAGTTTAAATCCAAATTTACATCTGCATCATTTTCATGGAGGAGGTGGCATAGATTGAACAGAGATTTGAGTTGTAGAACTTAAGCAAACTGAAAAAGATGCTATATAAAACTGGTATCATCAATTCCTAGTGTCTTCAAAAAATACAGCAGTTCTTAAAGGCTAGTCTGCATTTAGAAATGACTGGGAAATCCACTTATCTTGATATCAAATATGCACATATATTCATAATTGTTAAATTCAGATTCTCAAGGCAATATATCAGAAATATGTAATGGACTTCATACAGTTTCCAGCATAGAAATCCATTCAATCTACATGTTGGATCACTTAGGGTATTTCCCAGCAATAAGGCATCAACAGTATTAGGCTTTATTTGTGAAAGTAACCTGAAGACTGCTAAGTATCTGTTTTGTTGTATATAATAAAAATGCACCTATTCCTACCACTTCTTCCACTTTATGGAAGAAGGATTTCCATTCCCTTATTCTAAGTATTTAAATCACAATAACTACAATTAGTTATTTCAGGGATGCTTCTTGTTAATTTTCACCTCCTGATGTAAATAACGTCTATTCAATGAATCATTTACATTTAAAGAAAGTGACACTTTGGCCAATTACAGTACAGTTGGTCTTAGTAGAGCAAGGAATTTTAACTATATTTAAAGCCATCTTGACATTAATTTTTTTAGACTAAGTACATTCTAAATCCCTTTTAAATTAAAACTGTCAAATATTAAAATACAATTAAATGGCTTAAATAATCTCTCCTAGAAATGCAAGTCACTTACACAATAGAGAAATTGAACAGAAAAATACAAATATTTCTTCAAACTGGAGGATGATTAGAGACCTATTTGCCTTTTTATCCTTTTTCTTAAACTTACATATAAAATTTACTAAGTTTATGACAATACAGTCATAACCCATCCTCTTTGCAAACTACTTTGCTTAAGTACAAATAAGAACCGGCATTAAAAAAAATCCTTAAAACCAAACAGACTGTTGCCCAACTTAAAAACTCCATACTCAACTCAAAAGCCTGAAATAAAAGAAACAGAAAGCAAAACAAATTTCAGAACTAGGCATTGGATGGGTATGTGCTACATTGAAAAAGAAAAAAAAATGCATTTATCAATTTAAATGCATGTATTATGTACGTCTCTCAATTAAAAATGTCTTCTTTTTTTGGCTTTTATAAGTAGAAATAATGATGGAAAACCTGATGATAAAACATTCCTAAATTACACAAGTACATAGCTTCTTCAAAAAATATGAGCTATTTGTAAGGTATTCCAAAGTATATACTGTTGGAATGCTCCCCCTATAAACAGTAACTTGGGGATAGCAACACTGAGACTAAAAGGTATTTCCCTAGGATCTCTCTCATGATCCCTGAACCCAATATAATTGATCAAGGGGAATTAATTGGAACTTAATCTTGTCAGAAAGCAGATGCGATTCTTTGTTTTCCTATACATTTGTTTTTAATCAAGCTTTAAAATAGCTCTCCCTGAAGATCCTTGAGCTAAAATACTGGCATTAGGAGTTGATCTCAAGGTTCAAGCTTACTGAAAGTCTACTGCTCAGGTATATCGCGTCTTGATTTTGTGGCAGTACTGTTCTGGTGTATGCTGTTATTCAACTCCTGTACAGTATTTGTAGTGGGAAAATTTATTGGGACCCACGCCTGAGACACAGCTGTGGAATTACCAGCAAGGATCTTGGAAGAAGCGTTGGACTGATGTCTGCGATGATCACTTTCCTCACCAGGTAAATGCCTTTTTCTCCCAGATTCTTCACTAATGGGAGGCTAAAACAGAAAATGGGCATCTTATTATAATCTACCAGAATGTTCTGTAAAAACTCATTATGGTATTATTTTTTAAGTTGTCAATATTTTGAATATTTTATATTTATCAGAAACAACTGAAGGGTTAGTCTAGTGTCACTATGAGAAAATATCAAGAATTTATTCTTTGTACATGCTAAGCCATTCTTTGTTCTTGTAGTCTCTGATATTTAAGGCATACACATTTGTTCTGGATGGATTATAGGTATGCTTAATAGTGATTCACTGGTATTGGTCCTTCTCCTTTAAAAAAAAAATCACTCTTACATTTTATTTACATTAATTTGTTTGAGAGACTGTGAACACTTACATCAACTCTGAAGTCTTCCAATCTTTTAAAATTCAACAAGTATTCCTGAAGTTTGGGATCAATAGGTGGAGTTTTAGACTGCGAATACTTCAGATAAGCCCAAAATTTTTCTAGCCCGTAAAGTTGGCCTAAAATAGAACAGGTTAAGCATATAAAAATATAAAGCATGAAGTTAAACAATATTATGAGAGAAGTATAAAAATGCATTACCAGATTCATAATCTCTTTTTGTTTCTTCTTGGAAATCTTTGAAGATCTCTTGCCTGAATTTCTTTTCCAGCCCATAACTATAAAAACGGAACAAGCATTCCAGGCCGTACCTATAAAACAAGGGACAAATAAACAAACAAATTTGACTCCTAGTGACTTCATGATCATGCCCATGTAGTTATTCTTTGTTACAATGCAGACAAGTGCAGAAAAACATATACAGTAGTTATTTTTATCTGTGCTGTTTATACAATGTTAAAGTATGATATTTCCTGGCAATTTTTTAGCCTCACAACTTTCATAATATGGTAAATTTTGCTTCTGTAATCCCCATGACACTTTCCCTCACAGAGAAGTGAAAGAATAAGAAGATTCAGTATAGCAACTTGCCTCTCAGAAAGGCACCTCTTTGTATCCCAACTGAAAAGTATACTAATCAGAGACTAGACATTGATTAAATAGATACCTTTAAAATGGCTTTATATATAACAAAACAAAAACCAAAAACAATCCTATGTGTTTCATGACAGTTGTAACTCATACAGAAAACCTATTCTGACCTGGTCATTAAGGCTGGTGTCAGAAGTAAAGCACAGTGAAACAGAATAAGAATTTTGAATAGTTTGTTATCAAATTAATTTATGCAAATGAAAAGTGTCAACAAAGTAACATTTAGCTTCAGAACAGGAAACTTCTAAAACAATTCTATGCAACTGCATAAAGAGACAAATTAGTAGGGCTCCATTTCTGTAGAGTGGTTTTAAGTAATTTCCAACTATCACAAATCAAATTAGGTATGAGAGCAAAAGAAGACTAGAGAAAGAAAGCTTGACTTTGGGGAAGAAATCAATTTTTTATAGTAATTTTATTAAAAATTACAATTACAACAATAAAAACTAATACAAACTAAAAAAAAGTAAAAGAATAAAAAGAAAAAACAGAAGGTGCAGAAAAGAAAAAATAGAAGCAGAAAAGAGAAAAAGAAAAAAATAGAAAAATAGAAAAGAAAACATAAGAATATAGAAATATAGTAAAGAATAGTAAAGAAAGTAAAGGAAAAGAAATATATAAATGACTTCCGTTTTCATCACAAGTATAAACAATTTTAGTAACTTATCACCTCCTATTAAAATACAACAAATGATTTCTTCTTTCCATATCTCTTATCTATAAACAAATCTTTAAAGCCTCATAATTTCAGTCCTGATGTAACAAAAGTCCATGAAGGGTTACCAGAGGTAACAACATATCTATTTTAACCTTGATATAACAAAACTACTTTATATTTCTTCCTTTTACTTCTAACAATCTTGATCTTTAGTCCCTTCAAATAGTCTCCTAGAACTTGATTTCTTTTCATTTTTTCTTTGTCCCTTCTCAAAAAACTCTTTAAAGCTTTTACAGGCCTCTTTTGTAAATCCAACATAGGAAAATTATCCAGGACATTCTCTTTGTTTCTTATTTGTATACCCCTTTTAATTATTAAGACATCAGCCAGTTTCTTCTGAATGCCCAGTGTACCATCTTTTCCCATATTATCCTTGTAGCCTGTCATTTTTAAATCGATTTTCAGATGAATCTCAATCTTGTCAGGTAAAACTTGTTCCTTTTCCATAACACCATCTAAACACAGTCTATCTATGGAGGCAGGTACTCTTAAAATTAACTTCTGGGACCACTGTTCAAAAATATCCTTTAATATGTCCAATGTTAAAATATTTTTGCTTCATTCTGTATTTGTACGTTGAGTTTAAGTGTTCTTCTCCTTCAACTGTAATCTTTAGTTCCTTCTAGTTCCCTCTTGTGTTTAATTTTAAAGTCTTAACTTATTATGTTTTTTTAAAAAAGAATTCAAAACAAAATAATTTTCCCATGGGAAGGATTTTTTAATAATAAATCCTAAAATCTTATTTCAAATTTATCTGGACTCTTAGTCCATTTGTGACTTTCTAAAATCAAAGTTTTAATCATCCTTTCACTGTTTATTCATATATATTACACACACACACACACACACACACACACACACACATTAAATCCTTAAACTTGTTTTTAAAACTTCTTTTGCTAAGGATTGGAGGAAACTTACCTGGCACTGTAAAACTTGTCGATCCAAAGGTTCCTAATAGCTGAAAAGCAGTTAACAAGCAATTTCCAAAAGTGATTAGAAAAGGAAGTATGCAAAAGGCGCCAACTGCAGTTTGAGCAAGATGGCTATTCTCTTGTTTCCCAGAGCTCTAAACCCACTGGAGACTGCTATCTTGTGGTCTCCTCACAAGGAGTAACTGTCTGGAGCACTTGTGGTGATCTCAAGTCCTCTCCTTGTCCGGAGAGGAATTATTGAAGAGCCAGTCTACTCACCGGCCCTTCATTCCACTGTAGTCATTGGCTCCACTTTTTGCAGAACCATCTTCAGTCTAAATGGCAGACTGATGTCAGGAAGAAATCACATTGTTTATTTAAAAAGTCAGTATTAAAAGATTGGCAAAAATCAATGACAATTATAAGCCTCCACTTCTCTGTGGTCTTCCAAAAATCCACAAAGCAATGGTTCCACTATGACTAGTTGTTCAAACAGGCTATCCAATGGTGAAATTCCTAGTCTATATATGAAATACACTTCCAGGAACTGATCATAAAAAGCAAATCCTTTGACAGCAAAGGATTTATGGAAAGAAAAAAAAATCCAATGTTAGCAATACACACACACAATCAGCTGTTATGTTGCCAATCTCTTTATGAGTATCCCAACAAATGAAGCATTAAAATACCTACAAATCTGAGTGAAAAATATACAATATACTCAAAAGCTACACAGAACTAAGACAGATCACTGAAATAACTACCTGCTGCATAAATGCTACAATTTTCAAATATGGGAACAAACACTACAAACAGATGGCATGACTGTGAGATTACCAATATTATATAACTTGTTCATGAAGGACCTGTAACAGCCACAAAGAAACCAATCTTGTAGCTAAATATGTTGATGAACATGGCATTTGTACTTTGGGATCACAAAGAACAAGGTTTGGAATAGTTCCTGCAAGACTTAATTTAACAAAATCCAACAATAAAATTCCCAGTGGAAAAAGAACAAAACAATACCCTATCTTTCCTAGATTTCCTAATTAAAATAACTAATACCAACCAATTACTGAAATCAATTCCAGTCCCATGGGGGAAAAAATGATTGAAATAATAAGAGATGTGAAATCAGGATTTCCTATGATTCTTGATTCTAAGCTGAAAGCTAAATTAGAAATGGTGAAACAGAACTAAGTAAAAACAACTTAAAATTTAGAGACATACCTGAGGACTTTGGTAAAGAAGATTTAAAAAGAGAAATGGAAAACTTACTTAAGACTTATCTTGATTTGGACATGGCCAAACTTTGGAAATTCATGAAATTTATAGAATAAATTCCTGGGCAGCATGAAGGAGAAAACTGCCACATGACTTACATGTAAAATTTATGTACGTATTTTAAGATAAAGGAGGAAATACTGACACTAAAAGGGAGCAATACTCCTTAAAATCTGGAGATACAATAATCGAGATTCTACCAGCTGTACTTCTAGACATACTTTCGAAGAAGAGAAATTTGAGATTTGTGACAACTTTCTTTGGGACAGAAAGATTAATACAGCTGGGCTACTCCATTTTCTCTAGATGACTTTATAGATAGTGCCAAAGCTTTGTGCACTCCACTGATGATATTACCAAAATGCTCTAATACTTAACTGTAGCAGAACAGGAGAATAAAGGCCAAGGACAGATTTCAAAAACTGAACCAAGCAGCTGCTACTTCTTCATAAATGAATTCAAGAACTGATATTACAGACCCAGTTAAAATATTTTCAACTAATATGAATGGGCTAAACAGTTCATTGAAAAGAAAAAAAATATTAAAGCTAAAAAAAGGCCCATATTATATGTCTTCAAAAGACAAACATCAAAAGTGATAATATAAATCTGTTGGAATACAAATATCTCAGATAAGATTTAATTGAATTCTTAAAATTCTTGGACAGATGAAAAAAATGGAGTAGCTATATACATGAAAAACTGGCAATAGAATTTGGAAAAACAAATACGAGACAAGGAAGGGAGATATATAATACTATTTCCAAAATGAATCTGGAAAAAATAATTTCCTCAGTCTATGCTCTAATTGACAATAAAATAAAATTTTATGAATTTTTTTTCCAATCACTTCTTGAAATTGAAGGGGTAGATATTCTAATTCTTGGGGATAGGAATGGGGTTCTCTCTCCATACATGGATAAATCTACTTTACTTAAAAGGAATATTGGTGAACTCCCTCAAAATGTCTTAGACTATATGTCACTACCTTTGCTTTTGGATGCACAGAGATATAAGAGAGAGAATAGAGATATATAGAGAGAATATTCTTATTACTAATCTGTTCATAAAACAAGTATCTGATTTCTAATTCATCGTTAACCAACTTTATAGGTGTGGAAGTGAAAGCTCCTACTTACCCAGTAACCCATAACCCAGTAAATTAAACAACTTCTGGATTGAAAAGGTAGAGCATTAATGAACTTTTATTATTAAAAGAGGACTTAAGTTGAAATGTCATCAGGAACTAAAGAGCTTCTTCCAATAACTTATGATGTTCTTTACCCATAGCATGGAATGCTACCAAAACATTTATCTATCTATCTATTTATCTATCTGGCATCAAATAAAAAGAAAGCTACAGGTAGTCCTCAACTTACAACCACAATTGGGACCAGAACTTCCATTGGTAAGTGATGCGGTTGTTAAGTGATTCCAACCCAATTTTATGAACTTTTTTGCTGCAGCCGTTAAGCAAATCACATGGTCATTAAGCGAATCTGACTTCCCCCATTAATTTTGCTTGTCAGAAGCCCCCTGGGAAGGTCACAAATGGCGATTACATGACCCTGGGCTGCTGCAACTGTCAAAATACATGCAAGTTGCCAAGCACCTGAATTTTGATCACATGACCACAGAGACACTGCAATGGTTGTAAGTGTGAGGACCGGTCGCAAGTCACTCTTTTCAGCACCACTGTAACTTCAAACAGTCACCAAATGAATGGTCGTAAGTTGAGGACTACCTGTATACAGAAACAGAAGGCTATACTGCTTATAGCCTTATACGATAATTAAAATCAAGGCACAAACTAGCTCAATTTTAGACTTAGAACAAAAGATAAAAGTAATTCATAATCAACTAGATTTAATGGAAATAAATGAGACTTTTAAGAAATGGATTTTTGTTAAACAGAAATATTTTAAAAAAGGTAATAAGTCATATAAATTGCTGGCTTACCAACTGTATAAGGAACAAGACAAAAGAAGATTGTTTCCATCTGAGATGGAGCCTGACATGTTTTTATAATGAAGAAGAATATGGACAATTTGTTAATTATTACTCTAAATTTCATAGTAAGTAGACATCTGATCTGGAAAAGACTAAAGAATATCTAAACAAAACATTACTTATAAAATGTATAAATCAACAAAAAGTTCTTAACTATCCTATAACTGTAGATGGAACCAAAGAAGCAATAACAAAAACTGAAGTTGAATAAAGCTCCAGGACCTGATGGTATTTCTGCAATGTATTATAAGAGTTTTGGTTAAACCATTAACTGAGATAATTAATGAGATTCAGGAATTGGAAGAACTTCCTTTGTCATGGAAATAAGCTTTTATCTCTTTGATTTACAAGGCAGAAATGATCTGACCCACCTATATAGATCTATTTCCTTACTGAATGTGCATTACCAGCTATTTATAGCAATACTTGCAATGAGAATAAAAGGTTTTTTAACTGAATTGATACATTCTGATTAGACTGGATTTGTTCTGAAAGGATACATAAGAGACAACATGTATTTTGAATGTTATGGATAAATCAGAAAATTAATGTTGGTGCAGAGAAGGGTTTTGATAACTTGGTATAGTCCTTCATGCTTGCAATGGTGAAAAAGTCTATAAAGAGCAAGGATCCAAGTTAATAAGTTTTTTTTTTATCATAACAATACACAGTATTTATAAGGAACAAGAAAAGCTTGCCATCTTTCTCCTTTGACATTTTTATTGGCATTAGAGCCATTGGCAAGGAAAATATCTCAACAAAACTGCAGGAGTTTAATTCATAAATCAACAACATACATTGAAATTATATGCTGATGATGCTGTAGTTATGCTTAGTCTGTCAAAGAATTCTTTAGGATTATCAGTGGAATATGTATAACAGTTTGGCTGCATGTCAAGTATTCAGATGAAGACAACACTCATTCTGACCCAAGATGAAGAAGTGAAAGCATCTAGTTATTATAGTGCTCTGACAATTTTTAAATTTTTACTTCTATAATATCAGACTAATCTTTTATTAATTACTGGTCCTTGTGCACAACTGTATACGACTAATTTCCAAACAAACTGTGTGTGAACTGTTTATACTTTACCATCAAGAGAAGATTATGGCATGGGAAAGAGGAAGAAATGACAAAGAATGAATTCTGGCATGCAAACATCATTTAAACCATCCAAGCATTAAAAAATAGATGACCTTATAGAATGTAAAAAGAAGGCGACTGAAGATAATGTAAGTAACGACAGGACCAGTATTAGCATTATTAATAATCCAAGCCCCTGGTACACTCCAAATAGATATGAGGTGTTGAACTGGGACTTACAAGATGGAAGTGTAGTGGACCACCCCGTTTACAACAGCAGGGAACCCAATTCCCTGGGCCCCTTAGACATAACAGTTTCCTCTTCTGAAGTAGCTACATCATGTTCGGTTGCACCATTTACTACAAAACACTGTCAGGAAGAGATTTCTAAACATGAGACTACAGATCTTGCAGTTTACTGTAGCTTACTGATGGCGCAGACTGTTCTAACAATTTTTGATTATTTAACAGAAATAAAAGTGAAAGTGGATTCATTAAAAGAGTCCCTTGATATATTTACTCAGTTCTTTTACAATAAATTAACTCAGATGGCTGAAGCAGAAAGCTCTGAATCCAAAAATGATCAAGCTGGTGTAACCCAAAGTAAAGACTCTGTAGCTGAATCTACTGAAAAAAGAGAACCCCCCAAAAACCTGCCCTTCAATTTTGAGATATGGAAGGGTTGAAAATCGAAATCAAAACAACCATAAGTTGCAAACTAATCAGATTTACCTATAAATCACCCTTAATAGACTCAACAGTGGAAGGTGGGGTTCAAAGAAAGCAACACATTATTCCCTAAGTCAGTTACTTCAATGTCATTACTATGCAACTGACTTACACTTGGTAGAGAAGCTTCTGAGTAAGATGGGCTATAAGCAAATCCTACTGACATTCAAACTGTCTATCATTCCAAGTATGCTTTTTAAAATGAAGCCTTTGCAAGCCACTTTCCTAGTAATTTCAAGGCGTGTATTTTGTGAGACACAGATCTCACCACTTTTTGGGTCACTACATCAAGATGCTGCCAGCATTTAAGTAAGAATCAAGGAGTGGCTGCTGCCAGTTGTAAAGATAACAAACCAGCCCTGTCCTTGGGAGAAGCTTATTTGGATTAGCAATTTCAGGCAGAGAGAGGACGACAGATTGCAGCTGAACCACTGGAGGCAGAATTGACACCTCTAAAGCCATGTCAAGCTGTGAACAGGAAGATCTGTTGAAGAAGTTAGAGGATCTTATGCAAACTTTAACCACAGTGCACAAGACAGCTGCCCCACTAATTAACTTGGTCTCTGTGCCCTATACAGAAGGCTGCAAAAGTAGTACTAATATGAGTTTATCTCCATCACCCCTCGAAGACAGGCAACTAGACAACCAGTTTGCATCACTGAAGATTCAAATACACAATGGGGAAACACAAATTAGAGAGATTGTAAATCAGCACTTAAAGGTCTCCATCTTAGCTTCATTAAAAGGCACTTGGATATCTGACATAGGCTGTTCCAGTGCAGCAGTTGGCAATGCAGGAGCCGCCGGATGTAAACCTCCCCCCCAGTCTTTCCCAGGAAGTGTCTACAGCAATACTTTTGCCTGCCCAAATTGAATGACATTCAACTAATATTACTTCTCTAGCCTTCATTTCCTGAAACATTGCAGGGTGGAAATCTAGAAGTAGAGATCCATCATTTCTGGCACATATTTCCAGCTACGACATAGTCTTTTTTCCAGGAAACATGGTGGTTTTTACCTTTTTGCCACACTGCAACAGTGGCTGATGACCTTTGCCCCGTTTGTTCTAAACGGACATCTCAGAAAGCAGCAATAATCACTAACTTTGTTAGAGGAAACAAGTCAAGTCTCTTTATTCAGTAATACTGGATGAAAGAGAAAAAATAAGGGTATTTGGATGATGAACCACAAGGCTGGGAGCAGTGTTATCTGAGAGCTCAAATTGGAAGTGTAGTTGTGCCTTGTACTTTCCCACTAAGATTACCCCAATATCTTTGTTCAAGGTAGAAAATAATGAATTTTCCCTTCTTACTTCCAGAATATACTAATATTATTTTGTTATTATCCATTTTCAGCCATCCTGAAAGCCATTAATTCTTCTTTTAAAATTGTATCTATACTTTTTTTGAGTTCTATAACTACTTTTAGGCACCAGCATTAGTTGTCTCTTTTTAAGTTTGGGGCCTCAGCTCATTTTTTACTTTTAGTTCAGATCAAAGACTGATTCAGAAATTGCTTAGTCTTCAAGATCATACATCCTGATCTAGCATTAGGTCAGGATCTCCATTGTACTTTGGTGCTTTTCTCAGGACTAAAGTTACCATTTTCTTTTAAGGTGTCTTCTTGCCTTATGAGTAGAACGATCCATTTATCTTGTTCATTCAAAAAGAAAGGTTGACACCCTGAAAAGTGTTTGTTGAATCAAAATCCTGGCCCTATACATGGTACAGGGTAGGCTTCTTTTTCCCACTTTCAGTGTTTCACACAAATTTACTCCTAAATATGATGCCTACCAAGTTGGTTTTTTGACCAATGGCTGTGTTGGTTTTATTACCACTGAGAGACTTTTTACCCCCTGAATTGGATGTAGTCCTGCAGTAATTTAATAATAATTGATCCTCAATTTAATTTCTGCTGTACCTATTTTATACAACAGTGTTTTTATGTTCTTGATTAGCTTGAGGCTTTTTATGCATTTTAGATTTATAATCAAAAACACCATTTCCCCAATCTCTATCTTTCACTATTTCTCTGCTATAATTATTAGAAATAGTATGCCTGCCCACATGTTAGGGAGTAGATATAGGTATCAAGCTGTTTCACTCTGCTGTAATGTATTTGCCTATGCACATATGTGTATTTAAAATAATATATAAATATACAGTGCATTTGGAAAGTATTCAGACTCCCTTCACTTTTTTC
The DNA here is from genome assembly GCF_059951505.1 of Python bivittatus. Lineage (NCBI taxonomy): Eukaryota > Metazoa > Chordata > Lepidosauria > Squamata > Pythonidae > Python > Python bivittatus. The sequence goes on from NW_028277034.1 coordinate 29,927,037, forward strand.
AATTTTGTTATGTTGCAGCCCGATAATACAATCGTACAAATTCATTTTTTTCTCATTAATCTACACTCAGTACCCCATAATGACAAAGTGAAAACAGAATTTTAGAAATGTTTGCAAATGTATGAAAAAGGAAAAACTGAAATATCACATTGGCATAAGTATTCAGACCCTTTGCAACAACACTTGAAATTTAGCTCAGGTGCCTCTTGATTGTTGCTGAGCTGTTTCTACACCTTGAGTGGAGTCCACCTGTGGTAAATTAAATTGGTTGGACATGATTTGGAAAGGCACACACCTCTCTATAGAAGGCCTCACAGCTGACAATGCATACTGTATCAGAGCAAAAGCCATGAGGCCAACAGAACTGCCTGCAGAGCTCAGAGACAGGATTATTGCAAGGCACAGATCTGAGGAAGGCTACAAAAAAATTTCTGCTGCACTGAAGGTTCCCAAGAGCACAATGGCCTCCATGATTCTCAAATGGAAGAAATTTGGCACAACCAGGACTCTTCCAAGAGCTGGTTGCCTAGCCAAACTGAGCAATTGGGGGAGAAGAGCTTTAGTAAGAGAGGTGACCAAGAACCTGATGGTCACTCTGACTGAGCTCCAGAGATCCTGTGTGGAGATGGGACAAAGTTCCAGAAGGGCAACCATCACTGCAGCCCTCCACCGATCTGGGCTTTATGGCAGAGTGGCTAGATGGAAGCCTCTCCTTAGTGCAAAACACATGAAAGCCTGCTTGGAGTTTGCAAAAAAGCACCTGAAAGACTCTCAGACTGTGAGGAACAAGATTCTCTGGTCTGATGAAACCAAGGTTGAACTGTTTGGCCTCAATTCTAAACATTATGTCTGGAGGAAACCAGGCACCACTCATTACCTGCCCAATACTATCCCAACAGTGAAGCATGGTGGTGGCAGCATCATGCTGTGGGGATGTTTTTCAGCAGCAGGGACTGGGAGATTGGTCAGAGTTGAGGGAAAGTTGAATGGAGCAAAGTACAGAGATATCCTCAATGAAAACCTGTTCCACAGTGCTCATGACCTCAGACTGGGCTGAAGGTTCACCTTCCAACATGACAGCGATCCTACGCAAACAGCCAAGACAACAAAGGAATGGCTTAGGGACAACTCTGTGAATGTCCCAGAGTGGCCCAGCCAGAGCCCTGATTTGAACCCTATTGAACATCTCTGGAGAGACCTGAAAATGGCTGTCCACCGATGGTCCCCATCCAACCTGATTAAGCTTGAGAGGATTTGCGAAGAAGAATGGCAGAAAATCCCCCAATCCAGGTGTGCAAAGCTTGTCATGTCATACAGAAAAGGACTCCCAGCTGTAATTGCTGCCAACGGTGCTTCAACAAAGTACTGAGTAAAGGATCTGAATACTTAAGTACATGTGATATTTCAGTTTTTTCTTTTTAATAAATTTACAGACATTTCTAAAATTCTGTTTTCACTTTGTCATTACGGGGTACTGAGTGTAGATTAATGAGAAAAAAAAAATTTGAACGATTGTAGTATCAGGCTGCAACATAACAAAATTGAAAAAAGTGAAGGGGGTCTGAATACTTTCTGAATGCACTGTATATAAAAAGATAACACTCAAATGCTGACATGGAACTTAAAAGTGAATGAAAAACAAAATTTGCACTTAATAACAGGGTTCAATATTACTGCAACAAAGTATCAAGTATCCAGGAATTTATTTGACAAAAATAATAAAAGACCTATTTAAAACTAACTATTCACAGATTTGTAAAAATATAATAGATATTTCAAGATGGGGAAAGCTGAAATTGTCTTGGTTAGAAAGAACTGCAGCCATTAAAATGAATATGCTACGAAGACTTAACTTTTGGTTCCAAATTATTCCAATACATATTGAAAACAAGGTATTAAATGACAGGCATAAACAAGTAATGAATTACATGTGGTCAAATAAAAAACCAAGGATTAAATTAAAAATCCTGGCTTGAAAGAATGAGGCTAATTGATAGGCTTGAACAAATGAGGTGAGCTGCAAATCTCAAATTGTATTACTAAACTGCCTAACTTGGATCATGGACTGGATTGTATCTGCTTATTGTCTGGCCACATTATGGAGGAGCAGGACTTCCAGATGGCCTGAATAAATATCTCTGGATAGAAATAGAAACAAACTATCATGCGATAACAAGCAGTATATTGAAACTCTAGGAAAATACACAAAAATAATCAGTTCAGGTGTATTTCCCCTTCATTCTTAAATGTTTATTTTTATGAAGAGGAAAACATAAATGTACACAGCAGAGAGATAATAATCTGTACAGACTGCAAGATTTTATTATTAAGACAAATATAAAATCTCTTCAGAATTTTACTTCACAATGGTCTTGTGTACTTGACTGGTTTCAAAATCTTCAGATCAGTAGTATAGTATTAAAAGAACTGCAGAAACAAGGGGGATACTTAGAGATTTACTAAATTTGAAGATCTTATAACACAAAACTTGAAATATTTGCTGAGTTTTATTTGTAAATTGTTGTTCTAAACATTTAGATCAACAATAAATATCTTAAATAGATTGGTAGCAACAGCCAACTAGAGAAACTGTTTTGTTCATTAGATAAAAGTTTATTGAAGGAAGAAAGGAGAACTAGTGAGTTGTTTGCATTCACTGAGGACAAAGTCTGAAGAATCCCTCATTTTAATTCTGAAGGACTAGATCAAAGAGAAATTGTAAGACAAAATTGTAGCAAATCACCAGGCTTAAATATGTATACCTAAAGCTTTTCACAAAGCTCATGTAGGAAACAGATTTTCTAATAAAATTACATAACATGATTATTATTAGTATTTTGGTGGGGAAACTCAATCATTTTATGAAAAAGGATTTGGGGGAATGAAAATCAAAGGCCAATTGGTTTAATATGTATCCTGCTTAATTTTTTTAATATACAATTAACCTACAGTTTAATTTAGTTATTTAACATAAGAGAAAAAAGGCTTATTGAAGAAGAATTAATATTTCCCCCCCCCCAAAGTATGTTTTTTTACCATTCATTCTTAGCCACTGTGTAAGATAACAAGCATATTTTATATTTGGGACTTTGATTTTGATAAATCCCTGAACAAAAGCTCAACAGCCATGGTATAAGTTGATGAGTTCTAGGATAGAGCAAACTTGAAAATGACCAACACATTTTTTCCAGTCTCGCTAAGTAAATCAAACACTACAACCTACTAAATTCTACTCTTCAAGCAGTATACAAAAGAATATAACTCAGCTTTTTATCAGAGCATAAATACCGTATTTTTCCATCTATCAGACGCCCCCATGTATAAGATGACCCCCACTTTTCCAACCCAAAATTAAGAAATCAATATTTTAAAGATAAAGCAGAACACATTTTTATTTAGTAATTAGGTAACATTTACATGATACACTCAGTGGGAGGAGGTCCAAACGGTGTCTCTGCAGCTCTATTTCCATGTTCTTTTGCATAACTGATTATATTCAATCACAAGTGAAACTGCCGATAGCTTGTCTCTGCAAACAGACTTCCTCCAATTGGTTTGTTCAGCATCAGCTGACATCAGTTACATAAGGCCTGTGATTGGAGGAAGCCTGTTTGCAGAGGCAAAGTATGGGCAGTTTCGCAACCGCACGGTTCTCTCCTCGGCTTACTTCCTTGCATAAGATGCCCTTCAATTTTTAGTGTAACGATTTTAGAAAAAAAGTATCGTCTTATAGATGGAAAAATACGGTAACTGCCATCTTAATTCCTTTCTTGCAAAAAAAAGTAGGAGATGTCCTGCTGTTTCTTGGTTCTTGGTTCTCCTAGGTTCTGTTCATATATATAATGTTGTACCCCAAACAAATCACAACATGATTTAGCATTATGGACCCTCACAGTGCCTTAGAACTACTGTATGTGCAAAGCAGGTATTATAGCTTGCTCAGTAAACTATGGTTAAACTACCTTTGACTTAGTATTATGTGCAAACCAGACCACTGAACGAACAAATAATTTAACGTCTGGGGAAGAATTACATAACTTCAGAAAGCTTCAGTTTGAAGTAAATTCAAATTTAAAAAGATGTATCAGAATAAAAAAGTGAAGCAAAAACAGAGGGAAATAGATAGCAAAACAAGATAAGAAAAGCATTATCACAAACACATAAAATTAGCATATCATTTGCATTCAAAAATTTGACAAAATATATTCTTTTGACTATGATACTAATAGTCAAAGATGCTTACAGGATGAGAGCTTTCAAAAGAAGCTAGTGGATTTTTAACCCTCTGAGTTAAGAAAAAAGATGTATAGGAACTGAGAGGAAATAAATCAAGAAGAAAAAGGTGAACTCCAGATAAGTTACAACATGACTTTTGGGGAAGAATTTTGACAACTGAGAGTAGACGTATTCTTTACATACATAACACTAAACATAGACAGGTGTTATCCTCTCATATTCAAAAAAGGAGAGAGATAAAAATGGCAGGAGTTCTGTATCAGTTCCTGGCAGATGGATTCATTAAAATCAGTTTGTTGGTACATATGGTATTATTTCTATGTGCCAAAGCAACAGGTGAGCAATGGTAACAAGTCAGCATTAAAATTAAACAGCTGAAGAACTAAAGAAAAACAGAATGTGGGAATCAGTGAACTGAGTTTTCAAAATGGAGTGAAAAAAGCACTGGGATCCTTAGAATCACCTTGGAATCTGTGACATTTAAATTGTTCAGGGTCTGATATAGGGCTTGGAAATAATTTATCAAATTTGCAGCAAATTAGATTAAAAATAAGTATAAAGTGATGCATATTAGGCTGGAGAATCAAGACTTAAAGTATATTAATAGTAGAGTTCTGAACCCATTAATTAAAATCTTGAATAATTTGATGCAAACATCAATTTAATGTACAACAGTAGCAAAAAAGCTACTGTTACATATTAGGGACTAAAAAAAAATAATTAGCCTTAGAATGCCTTTATATAAAAGTATAATGTTACTTTTTATTAGGAATATCATATACCAGTCTGTCAACCTACAGTGGGGCAAAAAAGCATTTAGTCAGCCACCAATTGTGCAAGTTCTCCCACTTAAAAAGATGAGAGAGGCCTGTAATTTTCATCATAGGTATACCTCAACTATGAGAGACAAAATGGGGAAAAAAATCCAGAAAATCACATTGTCTGATTTTTAAAGAATTTATTTGCAAATCATGGTGGAAAATAAGTATTTGGTCAATATCAAAAGTTCATCTCAGTACTTTGTTATATATCCTTTGTTGGCAATGACAGAGGTCAAACGTTTTCTGTAAGTCTTCACAAGGTTTTCACGCACTGTTGCTGGTATTTTGGCCCATTCCTCCATGCAGATCTCTAGAGCAGTGGTGTTTTGGGGCTGTTGCTGGGCAACACGGACTTTCAACTCCCTCCAAAGGTTTTCCATGGGGTTGAGATCTGGAGACTGGCTAGGCCACTCCAGGACCTTGAAATGCTTCTTACGAAGCCACTCCTTCGTTGCCCAGGAGGTGTGTTTGGGATCATTGTCATGCTGAAAGACCCAGCCACGTTTCATCTTCAATGCCCTTGCTGATGGAAGGAGGTGTTCACTCAAAATCTCACAATACATGGCCCCATTCATTCTTTCCTTTACACGGATCAGTCATCCTGGTCCCTTTGCAGAAAAACAGCCCCAAAGCATGATGTTTCCACCCCCATGCTTCACAGTAGGTATGGTGTTCTTTGGATGTAACTCAGCATTCTCTCTCCTCCAAACACGAGGAGTTGAGTTTAGACCAAAACGTTCTACTTTAGTTTCATCTGACCATATGACATTCTCCCAATCCTCTTCTGGATCATCCAAATGCTCTCTAGCAAACTTCAGATGGGCCCGGACATGTACTGGCTTAAGCAGGGGGACACATCTGGCACTGCAGGATTTGAGTCCCTGGCGGCGTAGTGTGTTACTGATGGTAGCCTTTGTTACTTTGGTCCCAACTCTCTGCAGGTCATTCACTAGGTCCCCCCGTGTGGTTCTGGGATTTTTGCTCACCGTTCTTGTGATCATTTTGACCCCACGGGGTGAGATCTTGCGTGGAGCCCCAGATCAAGGGAGATTATCAGTGGTCTTGTATGTCTTCCATTTTCTAATTATTGATCCCACAATTGATTTCTTCACACCAAGCTGCTTGCCTATTGCAGATTCAGTCTTCCCAGCCTGGTGCAGGTCTACAATTTTGTTTCTGGTGTCCTTCAACAGCTCTTTGGTCTTGGCCATAGTAAGTTTGGAATGTGACTGTTTGAGGTTGTGGACAGGTGTCTTTGATACTGATAACAAGGTCAAACAGGTGCCATTACTACAGGTAACGAGTGGAGGACTTCTTAAAGAAGTAGTTACAGGTCTGTGAGAGCCAGACATCTTGCTTGTTTGTAGGTGACCAAATACTTATTTTCCACCATGATTTGCAAATACATTCTTTAAAAATCAGACAATGTGATTTTCTGGATTTTTTTCCCCATTTTGTCTCTCATAGTTGAGGTATACCTATGATGAAAATTACAGGCCTCTCTCATCTTTTTAAGTGGGAGAACTTGCACAATTGGTGGCTGACTAAATACTTTTTTGCCCCACTGTATTTCTAAAAGTTATACTACTAGTGAATTCAAAAAGAAAAAAAAATAGTATTATCCAGAAATTGAAGAATCTTTGTTTAAAAAACATGACAATGAGTGAGCAGGAACAGTAAAGATTATAAATGGCATTAAAATATATAGAGAAAAAAAATCTCTCTAACATGTTAAAATGCTAACATCTGAGGGTAATTTAATGGCACTAAGCAAGCAGACAAGACAAGAGGAATAATTTTCATATAGTGAATAATTAACATCTGAAATTCCCAATTTAAGATTTAAAAGAAAACTGGACAAACTTATAGACAATGTGTTTATAAACACTCGGCCATAGGAGCTAAATAGAACATTCAAATTGGGAGGCAATACATTTCCAGCTTCCAGTCATAAACAAGGGATGACTGTTTCATTTCCTGTGTATCCACTTCTCCAAAATACCTCAGCGATCTTTCTTACAAAAGAGAAAAATGGATCCTGGCCATTTAGACTAGTTCTTAGGTTGTTTAACACAATTAAGCCTGAAAAGAAGACTCAGAACAAGGATATGCTTCAGTTTGTTATTGTTTGCTCAAAGCAAGGCAAGTTCTTTAACATATTTATCCTTTGAGATACACTTGTTTACATTTTTTTAAAAATGCTAGCCAATAAGGAAAACGGAGCAGGATTAGACCCCATGTAACTTTCAATTGTCTATCAGATCATTGTTTCTTCCTAATATTCAGCAATTAACTTTAGCTTGTGTCATGGTTGAAAATAATTCCTGTTACTTTTCTCTGCTGAAAGAACTACTCTATTTTACAATACCACTCTTTCAAAAGCACCACACCAGTACTAATACTGTTCTAAAAGCAATTATGAACTGTATCTGATTTTAGAAAACAACAAAACATCTAGCATTACCTATAGTGTTCTTTTGCATCATCTAGAGCTAGTTGTCTGAATTCTTCATACATTTTCTTATTAAAGTGGTCTCTGAGAAAGAAGGACCAGAAACGAAAAAGTGTGTTCATTTCTTGAGACTGGCCAATTCCCAACCGTTTCCTTTCTAGAGACAAGAGAAAAAAACAGCAATGAGATAACCTGTTCAGAATTATATTTCCTCTAGTTGATGAACAGACAATTTATAGTAAAATATATTATAAAGGCAGCAACCTAGCTAATAATTTGAAAATAATTATCTGAATGTTAAAATCATATATCACATTTATCTATGAGTGTGTTAAAATTAATATTACTCCATTCTTCCAAGAAGGTCAGTAATTCAAAGCTTGTGATTGATCGCTCCATACAAAACACCAATGAACTTGTTCTTTCATTCTGCGTAGCAGATTATCTGGATCCTTTTCAGTCAGGATTCAGACCAGGATATGGGACAGAAAAGGCATTGGTTGTGCTTTTGGATGATCTCTGGCATGGGCAGGATGGGGCTGTGCATCCATCCTTGCCCACCTTTCAGTGGCTTTTAATACCATTGGCCGTGGTATCCTTCTAGATAGACTCAGAGGATTGGGGATGGGTGGCACAGTGTTGTACTGTACACCTCCTTTCTCCAGGGTCAGTTCTGGTTGGTGGTGATTGGGAATAAGAAATCCCACCCTTGGCCCCTACTATGTGGGGTTCCGCAGGAGTCAGTGCTTTCTCTGCCTCTGTTCAACATCTACATGAGGCTGCTAGGTGAGCTCATCCATCATCATGGGATGAGATATCATCAGATACCCAATTATACATCTCTGCCTTTGGCGAACTAAGTGATGCTGTGGACATCTTCTGTCAGTGTCTAGAGGCCGTGAGGGTCTGAATGAGGAACAACACGCTTCAACTGAACCCTAGTAAGACTGAGTGACTTCAGGTTTTGGGGCCTGCTGGTTGGTTCTAGGACTATGGCATCTTTGATGCTGGATGGGGTGGTACTGCCCCAAACAGACCCTGTGTGCAATCTGGGGGTCCTTCTAGACTTAGGACTCCTGCTCGAAGAGTTAATTTTCAGAGTTGTGCCTTTGCACAACTTCGTATTGTGTGCCAGTTGTGCCCATTCCTAGATCGAGGGGCTCTATTCATGGTCACTCATGCCCTGGTCATCTCCTGGTTAGATTTCTGTAATGTGCTTTACATAGTGCTGACCTTGAAGAATATCCGGAAGCTTCAACTGATGCAGAATGTGACAGCATGGGCAGTTATATATGCTCCTAGAAGAGCACATATTATTGCTCTGTGAGTTGCATTGGCTGCCAGTTTGCTTTTGGGTCCAATTCAAGGTGCTGGTTTTGACCTGCATGGCATGGGACCAGGTTATCTGAGGGACCTCTCCCTGATCACATCTGCCTGTCCTACTAGTTCCAGCCAAGAAAGTATGCTGAGGGTCCCATCAGCTAGGGAGCTACATTTGGTGGGCCCTAGGCGATGGGCCTTTTCTGCCCTAGTGCCCACTTTGTGGAATATCCTTTCCCCTGAAGTAAGGCTGGCTTCATCACTTTTGATCTTCTGAAGGGCCCTCAAAACCTGGTTGTGCCATCAGGCCTGGGGACCCAGGGATTGGTGAAATACTGAGGTGGCTTCCCTATTATTAACATCTCTTCATCTATATTTCTTCTTTTTTAGCTTTGTCTTTTATAGTTTTTTAATGTTTTTATAATAATGATGATAATTGTTTTACTATTTATTAATTTAACTCTTTTTTAGCTTTGCTGTACACTGCCCAGAGTCACTTGTTTGTGAGATGGGTGGCTATATAAATTTGAAAAATAAATAAATAAATAAATATTTTTTCCCATGTGATTAGTTAAAAATTAAAAAAAGAAATCTCAGTAGTATTGAGAGATTAACAGAAAAAGGAACACTAAAACATACTGAAGAGCTAGGTAGAAATTAATGTTTATTCACCTAGTGCATTTTACATTTTGTTGAAATGAACATGCTGCAGTTCTTGGAAATAAGAATTCAACATTGTTTAAGTTCTTACTTCCAATTAAAAATGACAAAGAATATTAGATTTTTACCATTTAGGCATCTACGACGATATTTGTGGTATACTTGCTGAGTAAAACCATTTTCCTTCAGAAGTTCATGAGAAGGATGTTGAAATTTGGGAAGTGAATGAGGGGTACATCCATAACTTCCTGATAGCGGAGCACCTTCTAGTGGTGATGCATTTGAACTGCTACATAAAATGAAACAAACAAGTCTCAGATTTCTCCAGGGATGTCTTTTGTAACGCTGTAGGTAGCTTACTTAAGCAGACTGTTTCAGCTTCTAACATTAATAGTAGTCATTTCACAAAATGTAGGTTAAAGTGAACCTTCAGAATGAGCATACATATATGTTATGAGTTTATGTGAATGCTTACCTGTGCCAAAAAAATTCTAGAACATAGAAAGCTACTATCTTCAGGAACATGGTTAAATGAGGTATATTTTTTCCTCTCTCACAACATGCTTGCTTTCCATTTAATGATTTTGATATGGGGAAACTTTAGAACATGCAACATCCATAGCTATTTCATAACAAAATAGCTATCAGCAGATGAACACTATTCTCAGTTATGGTTCACATTCTTCTTGCGTAATTTATAACTGGAAGCAATTGTAAATTATAATTCTATGCTACAAATATCAAATATAAATATTGGGGTTTTGTGGAAACTTAATTTTTACTTTGGCAATTTTTTTTTATCCAGCAAGTGGTGTACAGTTTTATTGGGGTTTTTTTTAATTCCTTTATCTTAACAATTGATATAAGTTATGAAAAATGTATAGAAGTAGTAGGTGGGGTGAGGTGTTGGCACTTACTTAAATGTGCAAGGTGATTAAAGGGTGTTTAATATCTATTTCTCTTCCATTTTTAAAATGTCCTGAGTGCACACAGCATTATGGAACTCTTCTTCATGCTTTCTTTTTTACAGTGTCTTGTGGAATGCCCATGGGACCATATGTGATCAATGCAATAATCAACCCTCTGCTGCCATGATAAGCATTTTAGAAATAAAAAAGATATATTGTAAAAAACAAACAAAGAAATCTTATCCTGTTTGTACACCTAACAGTACAAACATCCACTCTTCTAAGGACACTTCAAATGAAGGGTGGAAAGGATACAAACAAATATTAAGTTTCATTTCTGCTAGTTTTACAACTGCTGCAGATTCAACTTGGAAAATAACACCCAAACTTATTTCCAGCAATATCCAAGGATGAATTCTTGAGTATATTTATGAGTATACATGGCTTTTAGGAAAGTCTCTAGCCCATCTTCCACTTTTTCTTATTTTGTAAGACCAAGTAATTAAATGTAACTTCCCCACTGATTAAAAGAACACACAAAAGTAAAGACTATTAGTACATTAAAAATTATTTCTACCTTATAGAAGATGTTCTTGGTCTGTGATCCTTGGAATCCATTACCCAGCCAACATGACTTTCTAAAGGAGGGTTGGTACTATGCCGTGTTTTTCTTTTCCTTCGTGTCTAAAATAAAATATACCATTATATTTTCCTGATGTGACTGGAGCCACTTTTCTGAAGAATCACAGTCTAATTAAAGTCCAGTTTCATAAAATTTCACATTACACATCATATGCATTATGAGGTCATAAAGTTGGTTATGGCTGACTACTCAACTACTAGCCTTAACAAGAAGCTGACAATGCATTTCAAAAGAGATTTAGCAGCTTTGACCTAGCAAGGAATGAAGCTTGTGTTTCAAAAGCTGTGTTCTCTGGCAATAAGAGCAATAATTTATTATGACCCAGAAATATATTTTGGTTTTAGTTACCCCAACATCAATAGTTCTTGCTTCTTTAACGACAGGATAGAATCTTGGTATTTTGTTAGGATCTTGCAGTCTTGGGGTACGAGGTGTTTTAGGTGTTCTGGTAGGGTGAACTCCAGGAGATTCAGGAACAGCTGTAGGCAGTGAGCGAGCCATTGTTGTTGGAGGTATTTCTGGGACACCAAACAACTGACAAGCCAGCTCTTCAGTTACATCTAATTAGCAAGACCATATGATTAATAGTTGTACAGTAAGTACTTAACTTTTATCTTACTCGGGTCACATTAGCACTGTTCTATTTCACTGGATCTATTTTTATCTATTCTTCTCTAATTTTGCATACTCCTGTCTTCCTTTATGTATTCTAGCTTTTTTTTTTCATGTGTGTATTAATATAAATTGCCAGACATTGTAGATGGAAACAATGGGTTTAAATTTAAAAAGAACAAAATAAAGTAGACAAAGGAGATTATAAAACACATACACACATTACTTCACATTCATGTCCTCTAATTATGTACTACCATGAAATATTCTATTTATCTGATGAACTGAGATGCAGCTCATGAAAGCTTATGCCTTTTCATAAAATTTGTAGCTGGAAAAGGTACTGTTCAACTCCTGATTTTTTGCCACCATAGACTAACACGGCTTTCCTCCTACACTGTCTCATAATGAAACATTGTTTTGCCCAGTAGCAACAGGCTTCTGGAAAATTCTAATGCGTTTTAACACTTCAAAGTAAAGAAAACCAAAAAAAGAAAAAAAAGAAAACCAAAACAAAGCCAATTGTTATATGGGATACTCAATCAAGATCCATTCCATGTATATATTCTAAATACATATATACAGAAAGGTCTTGTAATTGAATAAAAACTGATTAGCATCTGGAACACCATGTGAATACTGGAGAAAAGATGAAAATTTCAGCCAGGTTTTATCATATGGTGTATACACTTGATAGTGTAATTTTTTTTTGGTAACATCAGAGATATATACCTTGTGATTTTGAAGGACCAGGAGGATCATCCTGATTTGAATCCATTACATGTTCAGGAGTAAGATTGTCAAATTCTTCTTTGCTGATGAGATGTAACTTCTTAAAATTTTCAACTTCTTGCTGAAATGGGTAAAAATTACTGTAATAAGAATAACAGCCCAGAGGAAAAATGGAGCATAAACAATATTTTAATATTGATAATATTATTTAAAGTATTTTCTACAGAATAAATTTAAATTTAAATAAATTTAAAATATGAAATAATTATTGTACCTGGCAACAGAGAGCATTATGGTACTCATAATGAAAACTTAAATCAGCTTTTCCAAATTTATATCCTATGCCCTGAATATAAAATCATCCTTCTCATCAAGCAAGCTACTCAAACTGGAGGATTAAGAGTACAGCTTAGGCAAAGGCCTGACCTTCCTAATTATCCAAGAAAAAGCAATGTTACAAAGTTCTCATTTCTCCCATACCTGCTTATCCTAGCTCTGAACAAAATACATATTTGAATAACCAAAATATATTACTGTCAATGAACTAGTATATAATGAACACATAATTTATATGACTATTTGAAAGAAAAAAAATTCAAAGGTGTGCTTTAATCCTCCCCTCAGTTTCAAGAGACAATCATATGACTGAACTTTCATTACTTTGATTTTGAAACAGCCTCCTTCCCAGACTTCAACTGTGGATAGAATTTGTCTGCTACAGATTCTTCACATTTATTTTCATCCAGGTCTATGCTAAAGAGTTATGGCAACAATCATATTAATTAAATTACATTATGTTCATAGCTCAAACTTGTAATTACCTTCATAGCAATACAATCATTTTCACCTTGCTCCATCCACAAATCCTGTTCATAATAGTATAATCCATCATTAATAACTTTGGCAAGTTCCGATGTAATTTTTGCACGTGACACATGGTTGCCAGTTCGATCTCCTCCAGGATGTTTTCTCATATACGGTGGGGTCTGTGTCACAATCAAAATTTTATTTAAATCTTGATCATCAATTTCATAATCTGAATCACTTTCTGACCACTCTGTGAATGTATTTTTCCTGCCTTCTATTTGTTCCATCTCTTCATCAAACAAAAAATCAAGCTCTTCCTGTTCTTGTTGTTCAGAAGAAAGTTGTTGTTGTTGTTGATTCATCATTTCCTCACGTGTAGACACAGATTCCTGAAAAAAGCAGAAGCATTTTATTATTCTTGCAAAAGTAAAGAGAAAATATTTACATGGAGAGACAATGGAACAGATCAATTAAAAGCAGAAACAGCAATCTTAGCATTCATGCTTCATAAAATCGAACAGAACACAATGTACAAATTAATGAATTCAATGGGCTTAAATATATCAGTACTGTAGCCAGTATATTCTACATATTATTCTCCTCTTTTCCCAAAACTGCCATTAGCATATGATGTGCAGTTGCTGTCCAGAGATGCTAGATGCATTTATGTAAGACACTTCTTTCCAAGAATCAAAGGGATGACAAAACTGGCCAGTCAATGGCTAGAGAAGAAGCAGTAAAGCACGGTTCTTTCTAGAGTCTATTCAAAGAACACCAGCAATGAATGATCAGGCTAGCCATAAGTGGGTAAGTATATATAATAAATAAATAGTGGTTGGATAACATAGTGGTTAGAATGCCGCCCTTTGATGTGGAAGACCAGGATTTGAATCCTAGCTGGTACCTATCTTACCAGTAGGGTTTCTGATCAAAGACCCCTTAATGCTTCATCTGCCTACCTCGGAATTGAGAGTGACACAAACTAAGAGAGTCATGCCAGCTTGGATGTCACCCAGATTAACAAGATCCATGCCAGATGTTGGGAAACCACAATAATCTGACAATAAGTGGGCTACTGGAACAAACCATACATGGACAAGACAAGAAAGAGAACCTGGAATTGATGGAATGCTACTACAACAGTAGACCTAATGAAAGGGGATATATGAAATGTATGAGGGAACTAGGGATGAACAGAAGACATACATTCACACTAACTGAGAAACAGCTAGTTACCCAATGCTTCAACATAGTGAAAAGGAAGCTGCTCTCACAACTTGAGATAGACCAACTACACATTACATCCTGGACTCAAGAAGACCCAGAAGAACAACTGGATATGCAGCCAACACCAGAAGCTGGAATGTCACTGCCAATCCCTCCATTACAAGGCACAGCAGCTGATATGAGACAGAAGATCATGGATAAACTAGCACGAGTCAACCCTCGAAACTGATTACCAAGGCTCAGTGGAGAAGTATCATCAGATAGTATGCTAAAAGATGCCAATAAAGCCCTCACAACAATCCCTACTACCACCATAACTCAAACCAATGAACTGGTATATGCTACAGCCGCTGTAATCCTGGAGATGCTTGGCTACACAATCAAGAAGAACAGCAGTACATACCCCCCCTGGAAAATGAGGTTGGAGGCTAAGATCAAGGCAACTCAGAGAGAAGTTGGTCAGCCAGTGGAACTACAGAAGAATGTGGAAATTAAAAATAAGACTTGGCTACGGAAAAAATACAAGGGCCTGACTCCATCTGAAGACCTAGAGACTGCTAAACAAAGGCTCATAGCACTGGCTACCAAGCAAAGGAGATACACTAGAAAAGTAGAGGCCAAGAAGATAAATGCCTTGTTTTCCAAAGAATCATCCAAGATGTCCTCCCAACTGCAGTGAACAGTACAGTAACAGCAGAGCCACCAACAGCAGAAACTGAACAGTACTGGAAGAACGTATGGGAGAAAGAAGACAGGTAACACCAGCACAAAGTGGCTGCAGGACCTGAAAGCAGACCACAACAATCTCCAAGAACAGGTGCCAGTCACCATCACAGTAGCAGACATCCAACAGCAGGTCAAGAACATGAAGAGCTGGACAGTACCTGGCCCAGACATGATCTACTGGCTAAAGAAACTAACAGCATGAACGGCTAGCACCACAGGTGAACCAGCTGTTAGCAGCAGGCTCCCACCCAGACTGGCTAACACAAGGAAGGACAGTGCTGATCATGAAAGACCTCCACAAGGGAACAGCACCATCCAACTACCAGCCAATAACCTGCCTCCCCACAACATGGAAAGTCCTATCAGGCATCATAGCCACCAAGCTACAGAACCACATGGGCTAGTACATGAGCACAGCTCAGAAGGGCACTGGGAACAACAGTAGAGGCTCAAGACACCAGCTGCTCATAGACAGAGCAGTCCCCCAAGACTCAAGGTCTAGAGAGACCAATTTGAGCACAGCCTGGATTGACTACAGCAAAGTCTATGACTCAATGCCACACATATGGATCTGTGAATGTCTGGTGCTATACAAAGTCAACAGGACACTAAGGATCTTCCTCAAGAACTCAATGGGACTATGGAGGAAAGCACTGGAAGTTATCTCAAGACAGCTCACACAAGTGGCCATCAAGTGTGGCATATACCAAGGTGATGCACTGTCCCCACTGCTGTTCTGCATAGACTTGAACCCCCTCAGCCAGACAAGGACTGGATAGGGATACAAGTTCAAGAGTGGAACTGCCATCAATCACCTCCTCTACATGGATGACATCAAGCTGTATGCTAAAAGTGAATGAGACATCGACCCACTGATCCACCTGACACAGATCTACAGTGAGGACACTGGGATGTCATTCAGATGAGAAGTGTGGCCGGATGGTAGTAAAGAGAGGGAAGGTAGTTAAGACTGATGGGGTGGAACTACCAGTGGGCCACATAGTGGACATACAGACTAGCTACAAGTACCTTGGTATCCCACAGTTTCATGGGAACCACAATGAGGAGGCAAGGAAGACAGCAACATCCAAGTACCATGAAAGAATAAAACAGGTCAGTTGGAAGAACAAAATCCACACCATCAACATGTATGCCCTGCCCGTCATCAGATACCCTGCCAGTATAGTAAGCCGGCCAAAGCAGGAATGGAGGCTGCTGTTGTGAAGACCCAGACGTTCCTCACAATGTACAGAGGTTTCCACTCCAAGTCCAACACCCAGAGACTATATACCAACTGGAAAGAGGGTGGGCAGGGTCTGGTGAGTGTCAAAGGCACTGTCCTGGGTGAAACTCAGAATATGCAGAAGCACCCAAAGATGAGCTGCTGAGAAAGTGCCTGAGACAGCAGCAGATGTGGTAGGAAGTTCAAGCAGAAGAAAAACCATGGCAAGACAAGACCTTGCATGGGAGGTAGCATCAACAGGTAGCTGAGGCAGCTGAAAATGAGAAATCCTACCAGTGGCTGAACAGGGCTGGACTAAAAGACAGCACTGAGGCATTGATCATAGCAGCACAAGAACAGGCACTAAGCACCAGATCCATAGAAACAGGGGTCTACCACACTAGACAGGACCCAAGGTGCAGACTGTGCAGAGAGGCCTCAGAAACAGTCCAACACATAGTGGCAAGGTGTAAGATGCAGGCAGGAACAGCATACACTGAACGACACAACCAAGTAGCTGGCACTGTGTACTCAAGCAGCTGCACAGTATATGGGCTAGACCCTCCCAAATCCAGATAGGAGATTCCACAGAAGGTCATGCAGAATAACAGGGCTAAGATCCTGTGGCACTTCCAGATCTGGACAGACAGGCAGTTATTGGCCAGTCAAGCAGATATTCTAGTAGTAGACAAGGACCAGAAGACAGTGGTGTTGATAGACATAGCGGTATCAAGTGACAGCAACATCAGGAAGAAGGAGTATGAGAAGCTGGAGAAGTACCAGTGCCTGAAGGAGGAACTAGAGAGAATATGGAAAGTAAAGACCAAAGTGGTCCCAGTGGTGGTAGGAGCACCCGGAGCTGTGACTCCTAAGCTGGGAGAGTGGCTCCAACAGATCCCAGGAACATCATCAGAGCCCTCTGGCTAGAAGAGCGCAGTGCCAGGAACAGCTATGATACTGCGCAGAACCCACAAACTCCCAAGCCTCTGGTAAAGGACCCGAGACTGAGGAAGACACATACCACCCATAGAGGTGAGAGGGGAATTTTTATTTATTTATTTATTTATATGTATGTATGTATATATGTATGTGTATATGTATCTCTGTGTGTGTATAATTCATTATTTCATGCTGGTATTGTCAAAACTGATCTTCCTTTGATATTTTTTATCTCCCCCTACCCCTATTACAGTGGAACCTCAGGTTATGAATTTAATTCGTTCCGTGACTCTGGTCGCACCCCGAATTGGTCGCAACCCGAAGGAAATTTTCCCATAAGGTTCAATGTAATTACCGTTAATCCGTTCTGGCGTGGAGGACAGGGAGGCGGCTCTTGCTTGGAGGGAGAGTCCCCCTCCCTACGACCATGTGTCAGGGGCGGAAAATGGCCGCGGACCATGTGTCAGGGGCGGAAAAATGGCCGTGGACCACGTGTCGGGGCAGAAAATGGCCGCATACCACGTGTCAGGGGCGGAAAAATGGCCGCGGACCACGTGTCAGGGGTGGAAAAATGGCCGCGGACCATGTCACAGGATCCTGCTCGTATCCTGCTCATATCCCAAGGCGGAGTTCGCAAATCGAGGTAAATTTTTGCGGCCGGAGCTGGTCGTAACCCGAAAAGTTCGTTAACAGAGGCGTTCGTAACCCGAGATTCCACTGTAGTTATTAAATCCACAAGCACAGTATCTCTATGTTTTTTTCAATGAGTCAACCATAGTTAGATGTTTAGACAAAGTTGACAAAATTAATCAGAAATATCAATGCATGGAAACCTTATTTGGAAGCCATGTTTAAATGTCCCTAATTTCCCCTAGACTTTTCCTAAATTCCCAGGAGATTTTTTTTTTAACACACACACACACACACACACAGTCAGGCCCAGCCCAAGAACAATGATGAGGCAGTCCAGTACAGTATAGTTCCTTTATTAGCTTACGCCCTAAAGACAGAATCTCGCCAGACTAAACCTATGCCAAAGCAACTAGTGGATATACCCCATGAGCCTCTAGGGAAGGGCTAGCCTCAGCTTCTTCTTCTCACGGTCCTGCTGCGGGCTGAGAAAGCGCTTGCCCTGTACCCTCTCCTGGAATGTACTCCCTCCCTCCTGATAGCCTTGATCTTCCATTCCAGTATCCTTCTTGCACATGCCTTCCATTACACACACAGACACACAGACACAATCATTAAAACTAATACTTTAAGCCTTACCTTTGGCTTAGCTAAGGAGGGACGATGTCTTTTTTTAACTTCTATCCAAGGTTCAGAGTCCAAATCTGGGAGGCTTGTAGATAATCCTTTGGACATTACTTCAAGACTGCTTGTTTCAATGCTTTTCTTAGTATTTAGACTCCCTATTCTTGGAGAATTTGGTGCAGATTCTAAAATGGAGAAATATTTTTCTGTGCTTGGAAAGATCAGCCCATTTTTATTATCAGTCAACCTATTTCTTTTGTGAAATTTACATTTTTTCTTTCTTTCTATAAATTATTTCTTCACCTGGTGCAAAATCTCTTTAAAGTTTAAGAGATATGTGATGATTGTATAAATTCAGTTTTAATTGCTTTATACATCAAATAATGGCACCAAGGGTAAAACCAAATGAATACTGAAGTCTTCTCCTGCTTTGTATCTCACAAGAACAGATACAATCTAAACTGACATACTGAACATTATACAGTGATGTAGATTATATTCTAGTCCTGAGCATGTATCAAATAGTGTGTTGTGGAAGTATAAAACCACTAGCCAAATAAACCAATATATAGTATACAATATCTGTTTCAACTATCTACAAAAGACACACAGTAATCTTGATCTTTGTGCTTCCATAAAATAATACAAATTATATTTTTGATAAAAAAAATGTCACATTTAAAAAATCCTGTCCAAGATAGTATTCCTTCCATATAAGTGACTGGGCCAGCAGTGCAAACAGTGTAACCTATTCATATCCCATCCTGGAACTATTTGGACAGGGCCAAATATCTGCACTCATTAGCGGTGGGTGGGTGGTAGTATGGAGAGGACTGTAGGCATAATTAACCTATTTCACTTCTTAAACCCTTGCATTCTATGAAAATCAGGCCCACTTTTGATCCTAGCAATACCCACATTTTGTGTGTATCCTTCAACATGTTGCACAAAGACTGGTACAGCTCTTGAAACAATTACAACTGTTTATTCCTGACTTAGACAAAACATTTTGAAGTACAGTATGCTGCTACTAAGATCTGCAGGACAGGCTCATTTGAAAATATACTGTCTCTCAATCATCCATTTTTCTAGGGCATCAGTTATGTCTTCTCTTGTACTATTCTCAGGCTAGGGAACACATTCCTTCAAGAATAGTATGTGGCCCTCATTCTTCCATTGAAATATGTATAAAGCCCCTTCTTTTACCCAGCTTTTCTTTGTTACATGATTTAAATCTAAATTTGTGTTATTTTTAGTCTAGATTTTAGATTTTTAACATCAGATTAGAAAGATGTGATATAAATCATTATTTTCCCAAACAATACACAAAGTAAGGCTCATTAGGAGGCAGTAACTCAATGATCTTATCTGGGCTGGGATGCTAAACAGGGTCAGGGCCGAGTAGTATGTGGCTGAGAGACCACCTGGGAATTTCAGGACTACAGACTAAACTGGAAAGTTGGAAAATGTCCTCAGATATTGCAGTGGCAAACCATTTCCTTATTGCTGTCAAGCTAACTAAATGATGCACCCTTATAGTCACCAGGAGTTGAATTTAAGTTGAGGTATTTATCTTAGAGAAACAGGGATGGGAAAATTTTTGTCAGGCAGAAACAGGGACTTGGGGTAATTTTTTTTCTGCCTAGCTTGAGGGGGCTTTGGGGGAATTATGTTTGGGAATAGAAGTGGGAAGTTCTGAAAGGCAACCCATTTTTAATTCATCCCTCAAACTCCTCTCTCAATCTGTTTGCCTAAGCTGCCATCAGCGTCCTGCCTGAACAGTCTTCCCATGACTCAACTCAATGCAAAACAGATACTATGTAATATCATCTGGAAAACAGCTAAGAATACGAAGCACATTTTCAAGATTTTTTTGACAATGACATTTTCTTAATGGCTTTACAATGACAAGGAGACTGATGGCTGCTTAGCACTGAGATGCCTTCGTTAAAATCACAAGATGAGATTACTGTTTCATTGAGACCCCACTACTCAGTTTGATTTAGCTTTCCTCCTTGAGCTGTTGCTGAAAACCAAACATCTATCTCACAAGAAGAGTACTGGGAGGATTAAGTTTTATACATTAGAATCAAAGGATGCAGCATGGAAACAACATCTCTCTGCTCCTGATCCTTTCTTCTTTTGTTTTACTTCATCCATTATGATATTGTTGGGATTTTTTGCTATTCTTTTTGGGTGGGTTTATTTTTTGTAGGAAGGGTTCGTTTTTGTGGTGTTTCTGATTGTTAACCACTTAGAACCTTCAGAAGTGGGTGGCATATAAATAAATAATTTAGTTCCAGGTTCTGCTCAGAAACTAAAATGTGGGAAGAAGAATTACTCTAGCTGGGGATATTAGTCCGACTGGTTATTTGCAAAGAAGAAGTCCAGTGCTTTCTTCCCTTTCTGCTACCCTAATTCTACACAAAAGCTCATATAATAACTGCATATTGTATATCACAATACTTAAAGAGGCCTCAAGGTTCATCAACCAGAACTCTGTGGAAACAATGTACAATTGAGTACAGTTGAAAGTATGTTTATTTTTCTCTTGAAGCCAAGGACAATAGCATTAAAAAAGGAGAGAGAAAGTTCTCAGAAAGCTTGAAGTTTTAAGTCTTCGGACATTGCCTCTTTTATATAGAGATAAAAGGCAAGAGATTATAACTCACAAGTTTAGATATATATTCCACTTCCCATTTCTTCAAGAACAGAAGTGAAGAAAAAAAATGGAAGTAAATTCAAAATTCAAGCAGTAATGGACAACAATAAATTATGGCTGGCCATTTGCATAAAAAATGGGATATCTTTGTGTCTGCATATATGCAGAACCTTAAATCACAATTTGACAGAAAGTAAAAATATCTTACCTGTATGTGAACCAAAAATTTGGCCTGGTATGAACTCTGGGCAGTTAATAAGCTGAGAAAAGTCTGTCTGTGGAAGACTACGTGGAGAGGGCCCTGGAATCGGCCATTTTTCTGGTTCTATCCTTTTCCTCATCTTCTGATCTACTATTTCTATTTCAGTACTGTCCTTTAAGGCCTATGCAATACAAATAAACATATTAGTTAACCTGTATGGAAATAAAATACAATGTTGCTTAACACTAGGACCTTACCTTTTATACACAGAGAATAGGTTAAACACAAGTTACTGAACTTCTGTTTTGACAAATATTCTTTGAAGTCAAGAATGACTTTTTCATGATGGTTTGTTTAACTTCTCAGGATGTCCTGATTTTCCGAATTTTGCAGAAATCTGTTAAACAAATTTTCATTTGGAAATAGCTGACCTTTCCCTGAACTCTAACTAATACTTGATATATGCTTTGGCAAATTCCCTTCTAAATAAAATATGTACTTGTCTCACTCCTGGTTTCTACAGGTAGTTTTTGAGTTATGATGACAAGTGGGACCAGGATTGCCATCACTAAATGATGCAATTGTAAAGCGTGATGTCACATGACCATATAGTTTAGCAGTGGCAATCCAGGAAGTCCCGGTTGCCATCATAAACCCAAGACATGTGGGTCGTTAAGTGGGAAGTGGCGGGAATTCCAGGCAAGAAGCATGGGGGTGCCACAGGGGTGCGGGGGAGACCCTGGGAAGCCCAACGCAGGCTGCATGCAAGTTGGGGAGGGGGTGCTGCAGGCTCATGCATGCAAATGCAGGGAGGCCCAGGGGAGGAGGGTGTGGGTGTGTGCATGCAAACGCAGGGAGGCTGACGGAAGGAGGGTGCAGGGTATGTGTGTGAGTGAGCACAGGGAAGTCCAGGGAAGAAGGGAACAAGTGAGTGTGTAAGAGCACAGGGGGGCCAAAGGAAGGAGGGCATATGAGCACACGGAGGCCGAGGGAAGGAGAATGTGTGGTGCATGCATGCGAGCACAGGGAGGGAGGGAAGAAGGAAGCATAGTGTGTGTGTGTGTGTGTATGTGTGAGTGCAGGGAAGTGCATGTGAATGCAGGGAGGCCCAGGGAAGGAGGGCTTGGGTGTGAGTGTGTGAGCACAGGAAAGGAGGGTGCACAGGAAGGTGGGGGAAACTTACCAGAGAGACTTGCATCCTTCCCTGCTGGCTTCCCCATTGACTTTGCTTGTGGGAAGCTGGTAGGGAAGGTCACAAAGGGCAATCACATGACTGCGGGATACTGCAACAATTGTAAGTACAAGCTGGTTGCCAAGCACCCAAATCGCAATCATGTGACCGCTGGTTGCTGAACGAGTGGTCGGTAAGCAAGGACTACCTGCACAATGAAAATTAAGAACTAATGTGGTAAACAATCAATGACACATTTTAAGAGTATTTCATTTTTTTTTCTTTTAACTTGGATATTGGACTAATTAGGCTTGACATTTCTTTACTTAAGCAGGATTTTATAAAAAATAGAGCGTGAAGCACTATTATCAGAAAATAATAGTTTTATTCATTAATTAAATCTATATATTTTAAATGCAAATTGCAATTCTAAAGAATAGCTCCTAAATTAAAAAAAATATGTTTTGTTAAGGTACATATGTGCAATACTACAAATTCAAGGTGATTTTTAAAGCTATAAATATAGCATACATTTATTACTATTTAGAAGAAACAAAAATCTGATTTACCTCTAATATTAAATTTACATTTGTAGTGAGAGCCTGCACACGATGGAAGCTTGCAATCAAAGATATAGGCAAGAATCCTTGCTGGTCCATCTTTCTCCTCAAGAAGAAGTCTCTTTCCAAGTTTTCTACACTAAAATAATACTCGCTAAAAAAACAATTAAAAATGTTTAGGTTAGCACAAAATATATGTTTGCGGGACCCTTGTCCTCTGAAAGCTGATTCATAGTTCTCATTTACAATAAATACTTATCAGATTATTAGCGAACAATAAAACTATACATGAAATATAAGTGACAATAATACAAGGGCCCAGACAATACGATATGGAATCTGAATGTTTCAATATAGTAGGCAAATTGTAGGGATTTAGAATATGCCTCTTATCTGTGGCTAACAAACTATACATGTGAGTAAACAGGTCTGACATAATGTGGCCTCTTTCAGGTTTCAAAACAGAGTGAAGCAGGATGGAAAGAGTATTGATGCTTTTCAACTCTGATGTTGGAGAAGGCTCCTGAGAATACCTTGGACAGCCAAGAAAACAAACAAATGGATCATCAAATAAATCAACCCAGAGTTCTCATTTGAGGTATAAATGATCAGGCTCTAATTATAATATTTTGGACACATTATGCAAAGATCTAGCTCTCTTAAGAAGGCAGTAATGTTGTGAAAGGTGGAAGAAAACAGAAGAAAGAGATGGAAGGAGCAAGGTGGATGTATTCTATTATAGCAGTAGCAGATTATTACTGGAGAAGGTCCATCTATGCGGTTGATACCACTTGATGAATCAAAATCAATCAAATTCAAAAATGAAAATATATTAATATTATAACATGTATAGTAGTCATTTAATGTTAATATTCATGAGTGAATATGGCAATATCATTATTAAGGCTGGGTATTTAATATTTATTTAGGTTCTTTCTTCAACTATCTTGAAGTTAGTATTATTACCACTTTTATGCTTCTAGTCTGAATTTTAAAAAGATTACGTTATTACAAGAATGACTAAATGTTGAAGTAAAGAAGTACAATATTTTATTTGACATGCTGTTTTATACTATCTCAAAAACATTGAAATACATATAGTTTATATGACAAGATAATATCTTCAAAGCGTACAAATGATACTCTTCAAGTATCAAAAAGTTCTACAGATAATTCAAAAGGATGGAAAGAGACACAAGTGGTTGTCTAAAAGTGATACAAGCAGATTCTCCACTCTAAAACATAATTAAGGTTGAAAAAGTCAAAGTAATGACAATTGGAGAATTCCATATAATGAATAAGCAATGATCATTCATATTCATCAAGAAATTAATCTCATAGAATGTGACTATGAGTTTCTAAAATGTTAAAGAATAATCAGGATTTTCCTACTATGCAATTTAATAAAAATGCAACATGCATAATGTTGATTAGGAAAAAAAAACTTTTCCTCAAGAAGAGAAGCATGTTCTATGTGCAGAAGGTGATTAATTTTTCAAATGTGCAAATTTAAGCAAGCTCAAAGGAAACTAAGAGACAGATAATAGATGAATTACTGAACCTGAATACTGACAACCTGCTGCATTTTTTTATGCACAGAAATCATAAATGTACTTAAGTGTTGTAAAAATATGCATGTAGTTTAATCTTACATATAAGTAATTATATTGATTCTATTTAGAAAAAAGTTAGTCCCATACTACAAAACTGAAAGAAATGACCTCAACGTTTTTATAGCTTTAGAAAAATATTTTTTCTTTAGTTGAAGAAAAATATAACAACAGTAACTAAAGTTAGGAAACGTAATAAAACTAGACCTTAGGCTGAACATAATAAAACCATCAATAACTTTGGAAGATTTTCAGAGTTCTGAAGGTCAAAGATGGTGTCTCCCTAAAACATATATGCATACTAACTCACTGAAGATCCAAAAATGAATATTCCACAGATGGTGTGGTCTTTTGTATCTTTTTTAAAAATATAACAATACAGTGCTTTTTCTACAATTATTCTTTCAAAATTCTTCTTGGCAAAATGTAAGGAACTGGTTTTATTGAGATGAAACTAGAACAAGTTTTTTGGGGGATGCGGTGGCGCAGCGGCTTAATGATGCTGAAAGTTGCCGGCCAGAAACGGTCGACGCTTCAGCGGTTCGAGTCCAGCCTTCGTGTTAAACAGGGTGAGCTCCTGTTTCCTCCCCAGTTCCTGTCAACCCAACAGTTCGAAAACTTACGTGAGTAGATAAATGGGGACTCTCACTCCGGTGAGAGGAAAAATGCTGGCGGCGCCTTGCAAAAAAGGAGTTGGGAGCAGTTGCTGGTAAGTGCGAAAAACCCTGCGCGCCCAAAAAGGGCGCGAAGCAACGGAAACCCCACCTCCTGCGCTCGCCAGCTGGGCTCTGCCCTAGGAAGGAGGCTCTGGCAAACCACTTCCGAAAAACAGTTGCCTTGAAAACTGCAAGGACTCGTCCAATCAGTCACTGCAGGGTCAGCAATGACTGAGCGCAGACAAAAAAAAAAAAAAAAAGAACAAGTTTTAATGGCAATATATAGTACTGTGCAAAAGTTTTAGGCAGGTGTGAAAAAATGCTGTAAAGTAAGAGTGCTTTCAAAAATATATATTGTAATTGTTTATGTTTATCAATTTACAAAATGCAAAGTGAGCGAACAGAAGAGAAATCCAAATCAAATCAATATTTGGTATGACCACCCTTTGCCTTCAAAACAGCATCAATTCTTCTAGGTACACTTGCACACAGTTTTTGAATATATATTTTTGGAAGCATTCTTACTTTACAGCATTTTTTCACACCTGCCTAAAACTTTTGCACAGTACTGTATGTTCATCTAAATATATACCCAAATTATTATTTTTTCTCTGAAGTTCTTTAGCTGAATAAAAATTTAAAAATTCAAAGAGTTCTTTGGAGAAAGATCCCTGAAAAGCCAGTAATACAATTAAAACTGTAGTAAGCAATATAGGAATCTAGGTTATGAATATGCTAATTTATTCTGGAGCTTAGCTCTCTTCCCCCTCACTTTTTAAAGAAAGCTATAGGTTCTATTAACTATAAATTGAAGAAATTCTGATACTCTAGCTTTGGATAATTTAGAAAATTAAAAGATTACAGCATAAACCTACAACTACATTTAGAATCCAATGAGAAAATTACAAGACCTTTCAAGATCATTTTGGAAGAGAGAAAAATACCAATCTTATAAACTTTGTAATATCTGGTTTTTATAACTTTTAATTGTATTTCTGATTTTAGTTTGTTGTAAGCCGCCCAGAGTCCCCTGTTGTGGGGAGATGGGCGGGGACAAATCTATTAAATAAATAAAATAAATAAATAAACTGATAAATCATTTCAAAGATATATCCCATACTAAGACTCAGAAATTCCAATCCAAGTAAGGTTTCTTATGAATAATTCAGCTCCTACAAAGATTTTTGAAATCTCAAAAAATCTTATTATTCACCACAGAAATTGAAGATGTGATCAATACTAGACTGCACATTTTGCTGAGCCTCACATAGGGACATAATTATTTCATATCTTAGAAAATCTGGGTTCTACCCTGCAAGTTCAAAAATTTGATCACAATGAAAAATTGTCTGCATTTTCCTCCCTCACTTGTCTGAGGCAGTGGCACCAGCTGATTATCCTGACAGAGAACTGTATTTCCACTGTCAGGTTTCTCAAGGCCTGGCAGCAAGAATCAGAAAAATATGTAATACTATTTGAAATGGATAGCCTCTTGTGAGATGCTTTCTGCCGTTACAGATAAGTTTCTTTCCTTGATTTTTTTGCATCAACTTTAACAAAGAAAGCAAGAGTACAGTAAGATGCACTGAATGCAAGGGTAATAAAAACCACCAATAACAGGTCAGTGAAAAAGCAATCTGCCAGTGCATATGGTGCTGCTTCATTACATATTCAGGATTTTCTTCACTATTGGTTTTTGAGATAATTGGGCTTCTAGATTTTTTTCCTACTTTTATTTGTATATTATTGGATTGTAATTAGCCATCATAAAATATCCTGTTTTACTTCAATTCAAATACAATGCAATACAATACAATACAATAACAATACAATACCAAACCACCACAAACTCTTTGGAAAATTGTCTCACATCATGATAATCTCACAATTACAAAGGTGTCATAGACATACGAACTTGCCACATTGTAGTACATAAAGTAAAACACCAAAATTGCAGAACTAGAGTCATAGCATGAAAAGTTCCAGGATTCATCGTTCTTAAAAGTTCACAGTGAAAATGCTTGAACATGAGCAAAGGAATAAACAATGATTTCCAAACAATGCCACTGGTACATTAAAAAGCCAAGGTTTTCAAGTGAAAGACAGTTTAAAGTTTGACTTTCCCACCCCACTGTAGCACTTGGATTAAGTAATTTACTTACATTTGGCGTTTAATATATTCTTTAAGCAACGTTTCATCCACAGAATACATCTGCACTCCTGTTCCATCATCATAGTAATACATCATACTAGTGCTGAGATCTGGTTGAAATGGCTGATCAGTTCTTTCACTATATTGTTCTCGGTAGCCACATGAATAGTCATGGTTCACTTTGGAATTGGCAGAAGAAAAAAAGTAAATAAGTAAATGCACTCTTGAACACTAATTTTTTTTAGTCAACATGCAGGGACAGAACATTTGTACTAATGTAAAGATTCTTTCTTTCTTTCTTTCTTTCTTTCTTTCTTTCTTTCTTTCTTTCTTTCTTTCTTTCTTTCTTTCGCTAAGAGTTGATGACTTGATGGCACGTAACAAATCAATACATACATACATACATACATACATATCCAACAATGAATGACAATTCCTCTTATTCTCAGAGGGCAAGAACTAGCTGCTTAGATTCTTTTACTAAATTCTCTAAATGTATATGACTCAATGCAGTTTCATGACTTGGCTTGTAGTAGAAGAAAGTTCATGTTGATATTTAACAGGTGGGGAGGAAAATCAAGACTTCTGGGCAGAGAAAAAGTGGACATTGGATTCCTTTGTATATCAACAATGATCGTTTGTGGCAAGTCTCAAACTTCTAATCTTCTGTTTTGTACAGACAGTGTCTCCTAGTTGCAGGAAGGCTGCCATAAGAAATAAAGATGATACACTGAAGCACCATCCTTCAAAAGGCTACCTCTCCAGAGGCAAATTGTCATTTTTTACTATGTTTTGTAAAATTTATCTTCAATTACTATGGTGCTTTGTAGCAACTTTTTGTTACTGATAATTTGTGCAAAATATACAGTAGCTATTCTGAAAGGTTTGTATGCAGTGAGTAGCTATGTGTAGAGGTATGATTAGGCATTAAGATTTGAAACTAGAGGAAATGTGATTTCTTACTCAGATTAAGAATAGAGTGGACTGATATGATTAAGTCACCCATTAAGTGCTCTTCTGACATTTAGCCTACACCAGGAAAAACACCCAAGCTTGGAAAAACAGGATATATTTAGGCAATAGCAATGAAAAATTAATTTGTAAGACTTTTGGAAAATGGAGGTATCAAAATATTCTAAAATGGGATATGACCAAAATCTTGGTTCTGAGGATCACTCTGTTTTTTGAGAACAATCAGAAATATAGATACTTTTCTGTCTGATGTAATAGCTACAAAGAATGATTAAGTCAGTTAGTTGTTCATATCCCATTATAGTAGGGCTAAGGTTTCTGTTCTGTTTCTGTGCTCACCAGAAGTAATGTGGGTCTTAGTTTCAAAGACAGGCCTCTGTGATCACTATTTTTTGATCTGAAATCTTGAGGCCCTTGGAAAGATTGTGTAGAATGATCAACAATTAAGAACGCCAGATTTGGGGCATGAAAATGACTCTATCTTATACAGAAATGATTCTCTGTCTACTTGAAAGGGCATTCAATAGCACTGTAAATATTGTTTAGATACATGTAAAAACACAGATAAATCTCAGTGCACAAGATCATTATATTCACAACGTAAGAGAGATCCACTGTTGATTATTGGGTTTTTCTGTTTCTCTCTGGAGAGAAGAAAACAAATCCCTCAGACACAATGATGGTAGCATGGAAGAAATCTGATAAGTTTTTGAGATAATTCACTAAAGCCCATATTGTTCTAAGCAATCAAAATGAGCTGCAGGTCTCAATTTGATTTAGAGATGCTAGAAGCTCCCCTTCTTTAGGCCTACATAGACTGAATGTACACTTGACAATTTTTGGATCAAAACAACTGGATCAAACTCTCATTTCTCTGATAGTGTGATGGCCTAATATGAGTCTCAGAAGAACAAGAAGATCAGTGGAATGTATACTATAAATACTAATACCATATCCAAACTTGATTGGTATCTGGTAGTTTGAAGTACTGGTTGGTATGACACTGAAGCTTCCCAAGTAGATTAAACAGGTGGAGTCTTACCTCCAAGGGAAAACAGATGATGCCTACTCCTCTGAACACTGAGATAATGTTTGTAGCTAGAAAAAAATTACTCCTGTTGGGAAATCTGGGATCGGTTGTTTCTTCTCTCTGGCTGAAAATGGGTTCTTTGTTCATTAAAAATGGAAAACATATCTAACTGCATTTATCTTCCTTTTAAGAAAGCAAAAGACAGGGCCTTATGAAAGAGTCCCAGAAAAATGGGGGCAAGATAATTCTAGAAATGAAATCCACATTCTAGTACTTGAGCTATGTGCATAAGAACCATTACATTGTGTTGTATTCCAATACTGAAAAACAGGTGATGTGGGAGACTGAGAGTAAAGGTTCCAGATAAGCATCTGTTGATCATTAAGGTGATCTCTGAAAGGTTCTCCTCCTGTATACTGGATAAAGATAGCTTGGTTTTCAGAAACATTTTTTCCTCAGAAGAGTAATATGAACCAGGGGATTCAGTCATATTATCAAAGAACGACTTCTGATACCATGTAGTATTTTTCCTTATTTAAAAAGGAGTAATGAACCTGGTCTATATATGGGAGCAGATCTTCTTTCTTAAACACAAAATCTCAACAGTATTTTTTTTTTTTTTTGCAAAAAATTCTGAAAAAAAAGGCAGGGAACAGATGGGAAAGAGGTTTTGCTATGAAGGAACCTCCTGCCCAATCGGAAGAAACTTAGCAAATGAAGCAAAATAAGTGCACTTGTCCAAGATATCCTTTATTTTTTTTCCAGCTAAAATTGCTCTTGATCATAGCTATTCTTTGATTATCATGGCTGCTACAATCATCATCATCAAGGCTCTTAGAATATGGCATCAACTTCAAAGTATTATGCCATGAAAATGATCACTCACTGTAGATGGATTCAGCCTGACTTGTCACTAATAAGCATGGTTCAGCTGAGCAGATTGAGCTCCCCCACCATGACAGCTATTGGGCACATCACTGAGTTAACAGAGCAGTGTTCTGTCAGAATGATATTAGCAGGCAAAGAAAGTAGTGTAAGTTGCTTTTAATTGTATCAATATACTGCTTTTTTGTGAGCAGGTTTGCTGACTCAATTTGCCCACTGGATCCTCAGAAGAAAGGCTTTAAGAAAGAGAAGCAATAGTGTGTCTAAAAATAGGGTAATTTTTAAAAATAAGAAATATAAAAAATATAAAATATAAAAGAAGAAACATAAATGTGGATTTTATAGAGGCTTAAGTGGAACAGAAACTAGAAGAAAGACAAGTCTGTCCTAAATGAAGATAGGAAAAGCTAAAGAGGTTCCTGCTTGGAATTAAACGAAGGAGATATAAATACAACTGTACTTTACTAGGGACGTTTTTAACAAAATTCCTTACTACAGATTACCTAAGAAAGCTTAAGTTAGGTAGACTGGAGAAAAGACCCAAAGTTTGATCGCAACTGTTTACTTAATCTATTAATTCTGGTAACTATTATATCCTGTTTTAACAATACTGCTTTTGCATAGTTCATATATTCCTAGGTGTGGGTCAGTCACTCTCTCTCTCTCAGCCCAACCTACTTTACAGGGTTGTTGCTAGTGTGGAAAATATGAGGGAGCACTATGTATGCTTGAGTCTCAAACAAAAATGGTGTGATAGAAATACAGTAAAAAAATCTGTTAACATATTTCCTCTACTTCTGTATTTGAAGTTATTTGCGCTGGAGGAAGTGTTACGAAATTGTACTGACCACCATATTTTCATATTTTTTAATAATTTTTGTTTATTTTGCGATAGCTTGTATTTTTAAAAATCTCAATAAGAAGAGTAAGAAAGCCTGTTTGGTGTAGTGGTTCAGAAGCCAGGCTAGAAACCAGGAGATCATGAGTTCTAGTCCGGCCCTAGGCATAAAGCCAGCTGGGTGATCATGAGCCAATCACATTCTAGGAAGGAGGCAGTGGCAAACCACTCCTGAAATCTTTCCAAGAAAACTGCAGGGACTTGCCCAGGCAGTTTCCAGGAGTCAACACTGACTCAAAGGCACAAAAAAAAAAAAAAAAAGAATAAAGTTATTCCTTTAAAATGCAATGTAGAATTATTTTATTATTTATTTATTATTTCAATTTTGTAACCATCTGATTCCAAAGTGACTCTGAGTAGCTTACAGATAAAAATTAAAAGAAAATGAAATACCATAATGAAAAAAAGAACACAGCTAACTGGAACCAAAACCCCAAAAGCCAAACATCCAATAACCAATTAAAGGCACTTGACCTCCATTCTAGTCCAGGGCCTAGGAGAACAACTAGGTCTTAAGCAGTTTACAAAAGGTAAGAAGGGTAGGAGCAGTATGAATCTCTGGGGAATATCATTTTTATATTCAATTCTTCATTTCTAAAGAGTTTTATTGTTGTTGTTGTTGTTGTCATTAATGCTGTTATTATTATTGGCCTAGTGTCCACTATGTTTTAACTGATTTACTTTTGATGTGTTCTTGGCTTTTATATCCCTCTCCTCAAGTGAAATGTTCCACAGTCCTTTTTCAGATTCTGTATGGGAGTCTGGGAATAAGTAGAAAGTAGCAAATTAGACATTCTGACAGAAAAATCTATGTACTACTAAAACTCTAGTGTCTGTAACCTTCAACTGGGCAAAATGGTATGTCATAGGGCAACAATTTTTGAACCAAGGTACCTCAAATGGGCTAATTTATAGAATGTGTTCAAAATCCAGGACCCATTACTCCAGTGGGATTGAAATTTGGGGAAATTGTGGCCTCTTCAGCACTGCTGTGCTGCTGCGCCGTTGCAGTCAGCCCAGATCACGTGATCATCATGGGCATATCCCCAATCTCTTTCCTGCCTCCTGTGTCCAATTGGCTGGCAGCAAGGCCCGACAGGCAAGCAGCGATTGGCTGCTTTGGAACTGAGGCAGAAATTTGAAATCTCTTAATGGCAGTGGGTGTTGAGGGAAGGATGAGGGAGTGACTCGGATGCCTACTGGCGAGGTAGGGCTGGCTGCGGGGTGCCGACAGTTGAGCCTTCTTCCTCCCTCAAGGGAGGGGGCCCTTGGGGACATGATGGAATGGGGAACAGGGGTGCAGTTTTCCTCACAGTCCACAGCTCCCTTGGTTCCGCCCCCCCCAGCAAAGTGGTGGGCAGTTCCGTACATCAGCTGAGGAGGAGGAGGAGGAGAAGGCTTCATCGGGGCTCTCCTGAGGGTTGTGAGAGGAGGCAAATGGTGCAAACCTATATTATATGTCAAAAGGAAGGAGGGAGGGAGGGAAAGAAGGAAGGGGGGAGGGAAGGGAGGGGGAGGGAGGGAGGGAAGGAGGGAGGAAAATTTCCGACACTTCCTGCCAGCTTCCTAAAGCAAAGTCAATGGGGAAGCCAGCAGCAAGTCATAAGTCACTCACACTCCTACTACCTTTTTGCCCCTGCTCATTCTGTTTCTCTGTTTAGGTAAGGAAGTATCTCTGAAATGATGATCCAATGGGTCACAAGTTGTCTAGTAGAATCTTGAGATATTATTAGAATAAACTCTCTTAAAGGACACTTGCAAATTTCAAATTTCCTCTCACATCATATTAAGCAACATATTATAGTTGCTTGTTACATATGAGCCAGTACCTCTCAGTCTGCCCACAAATTAAAACTCTAAGCCCATTTCAAGTTGTTTACTATTAAATTATAATTTATAAAACTAATTCACATAAGAAACCATGACTTGGCATTATGTTGTAAGCAACCCATATAACTATGGATAGTTTTGCAATTTAGTATGTTCAATACCATTCTTTCTTAATAATTTTCTATTTCCATACTTCGAGGATTTCCTCTTCCACGTCCTCTTCCTCTTCCCCTGCCTCTCCCTCGACCTCTGTAAAATCCTCGAATGCTGCCACCTTCGCTTCTCACGCTAGAAACTTCATCATGATCTTCTCGCTTTTCCCTATCCCTTCGCCAGCCTTTTGGAAACAGAAGAATAAAGTCCTGCAGTTATACAACTAAAGTTTCCATATTCAGACATCAACAACATATGCAAGATAAACCACCAGAATTTTAAATGACATACTAGTTCTTGCCTCATTGCGTCTGTTGTTGTGAGGCACAAGCTTGCTAGTTTCTGGCTGAGATCTTGAACTGTTCCGAGATCCTGGTCTATCTTGGTTATCTGGCTTCATATCATCTAAATGAAGTGGCACCCATTTATGCTTGTTACCTTCAAATATAAAATATAAAAGTATAATGCTGTTAAGCATATAAATCTAATATAATCATTTCTAAAATATTAGTTGCAATTAAATTCTAGTATATACAGAGAGCCCCTTCATGGATCACTGCCTTGTCGTGGCGAAGGGGCTTGCATAACTCAGTGAAGCCATGAGCTATACCGTGCAGGGCCACCCAAGACGGACAGGTCATGACAGAGAGTTCTGACAAAATGTGGTCCACTGGAGAAGGAAATGGCAACCCACTCCAGTATCCTTGCCAAGAAAACCCCATGGACAATGTTAAAAGGCTAAAAGATATGACGCCGGAAGATGAGCCCCTCAGGTCGGAAGGTGTCCAATATGCTACTGGGGAAGAGCGGAGGGCAATTCCAAGTAGCTCCAGAAAGAGTGAAGCGGCTGGGCCAAAGCCAAAAGGACGTTCAGCTGTGGATGTATCTGGAAGCGAAAAGAAGGTCCGATGCTGTAAAGAACAATATTGTATAGGTACCTGGAACGTAAGATCTATGAACCAAGGCAAGCTGGATGTGGTCAAACATGAGATGACAAGACTGAACATCGACATCTTGGGAATCAGCGAACTGAAATGGACGGGAATGGGTGAATTTAATTCGGGTGACCATTATATCTACTACTGTGGGCAAGAAACCCTTAGAAGAAATGGAGTTGCACTCATAGTCAATAAGAGAGTCGGAAAGGCAGTAATGGGGTACAACCTCAAAAATGACAGAATGATCTCAGTGCGTATCCAAGGCAAACCATTCAATATCACAGTCATCCAAGTCTATGCCCCAACCACTGATGTTGAAGAAGCTGAGGTTGACCGCTTCTATGAAGACCTACAACATCTTCTAGAACTAGCACCAAAAAAAGATGTCCTTTTCATCATAGGGGATTGGAATGCTAAAGTAGGAAGCCAAGGAGTAATCGGAATAACAGGCAAATTTGGCCTTGGAGCACAAAATGAAGCAGGGCAAAGGCTAATAGAGTTTTGTCAAAAGAACAAGCTAGTCATAGCAAACACTCTTTTCCAACAACACAAGAGACGACTCTACACATGGACATCACCAGATGGTCAATACCGAAACCAGATTGATTATATACTTTGCAGCCAAAGATGGAGAAGCTCTATACAGACAGCAAAAACAAGACCAGGAGCTGACTGTGGCTCAGATCATGAGCTTCTTACTGCAAAATTTAGGCTTAAAATGAAGAATGGAGGGAAAACCACTAGACCGCTCAGGTATGACTTAGATCATATTCCTTGTGAGTACACAGTGAAGGTGATGAATAGATTTAGAGGATTAGATTTGGTAGACAGAGTGCCTGAAGAACTATGGACGGAGGTCCGTAACATTGTACAGGAGGCAGCAACTAAAACCATCCCAAAGAAAAAGAAATGCAAGAAAGCAAAATGGCTGTCTGATGAGGCTTTACAAATAGCTGTGGAAAGAAGGAATGCGAAAAGCAAGGGTGAAAGGGAAAGATATAAGCAACTGAATGCAGATTTCCAGAGAATAGCAAGGAGAGAGAAGAAGGCCTTCTTAAATGAACAATGCAAAGAAATCGAGGAAAACAATAGAATGGGGAAGACTAGAGATCTCTTCAAGAAAATTGGAGATATCAAAGGAACGTTTAGTGCAAAGATGGGCATGATAAAGGACAAAAAAGGCAGGGACCTAACAGAAGCAGAAGAGATTAAGAAGAGGTGGCAAGAATACACAGAAGAACTATACAAGAAAGATCTTAATGTCCCTGATGTCCACACTGGTGTGATCACTGACCTTGAGCCAGACATCCTAGAGAGTGAAGTCAAGTGGGCCTTAGGAAGCATTGCTAACAACAAAGCTAGTGGAGATGACAGTATTCCAGCTGAGTTATTTAAAATACTAAAAGACGATGGTGTTAAAGTGCTGCACTCAATATGCCAGCAAGTTTGGAAAACGCAACAGTGGCCACGGGATTGGAAAAGGTTAGTTTATGTTCCAATTCCAAAGAAGGGCAATGCCAAAGAATGCTCAAACTATCGCACAATTGCACTCATTTCACATGCTAGCAAGGTTATGCTCAAAATCCTACAAGCTAGGCTTCAGCAATACATGAACCGAGAACTACTGGATGTACAAGCTGGGTTTCGAAGAGGCAGAGGAACTAGAGATCAAATCGCCAACATTCGCTGGATCATGGAGAAAGCACGAGAGTTCCAGAAAAATATCTACTTCTGCTTCATTGACTATGCAAAAGCCTTTGATTGTGTGGATCACAACAAACTGTGGCAAATTCTTAAAGAGATGGGAGTACCAGACCACCTTACCTGTCTCCTGAGAAATCTGTATGGGGGCCAAGAAGCAACAGTTAGAACCGGTCATGGAACAGCCGATTGGTTCAAAATAGGGAAAGGTGTACGACAAGGCTGTATACTGTCACCCTGCTTATTTAACCTATATGCAGAGTACATCATGAGAAATGCCAGGCTGGAAGAATCACAAGCCGGAATTAAGATTGCAGGGAGAATCATCAACAACCTCAGATATGCAGGCGATACCACCCTAATGGCAGAAAGTGAAGAAGAACTAAAGAGCCTCTTGATGAGTGTGAAAGAGGAGAGTGCGAAAGCTGGCTTGAAACTCAACATTAAAAAAACTAAGATCATGGCATCTGGACCCATCAATTCCTGGCAAATAGAAGGGGTAGAAATGGAAGCAGTAACAGACTTCATTTATTTGGGCTCCAAGATCACCGCAGACGGAGATTGCAGCCATGAAATTAAAAGACGCTTGCTCCTTGGGAGGAAAGCCATGGCAAGCCTAGATAGCATATTAAAAAGCAGAGACGTCACCTTGCCGACAAAGATCCACATAGTCAAAGCTATGGTTTTTCCAGTAGTAATGTATGGCTATGAGAGCTGGACCATAAAGAAGGCTGAGCGCCAAAGAATTGATGCCTTTGAACTGTGGTGCTGGAGAAGACTCTTGAGAGTCCCCTGGACTGCTAGGAGGTCAAACCAGTCAATCTTAAAGGAAATCAACCCTGATTGCTCATTGGAAGGATCGATAATGAAGCTCAAGCTCAGATACTTTGGTCACCTAATGCGAAGAGAGATCTCTTTGGAGAAGACCCTGATGCTGGGAAAGATTGAAGGCAAAAGGAGAAGAGGACGGCAGAGGATGAGATGGTTAGATAGCATCACTGAAGCAATGAGCATGAAACTGAGCAAACTAAGGGAGGCAGTGAAGGACCGGAAGGCCTGGCGCAATATGGTTCATGGGGTCACGAAGAGTCGGACACGACTTAACGACTAAACAGCAACAACAACATATACAGAGAGAGGAAGAAATGTAACAATATTCTAGCCAGGACAATAACTCCCCTATTAGAAAAATAAATAAATAAATAAAGTTTCTCATTCTTTCCACAGTGTGGAATCTTGTACCTCGGAAAAATTCTTCAATCAAAATACAATTTTAATTTATTATTAAAGCACCTTGATAATTCAAGTTTCAGTTAGAATAATCTGCAGTTCTCTATCCATGTCTACTATACTACAGGTAAATCCAAGCATATGAATAATTTTCAGTTCAAAAGCAAATGTGAATGCAACTGTAACATTAAAAGGAATTGTTTTAAAACATACACCTCTCCTACTCCAATCACAAATAAACCTCCTGAGTTCATGCATTCAGTATAAAAAGCAAATACAGTTAATTTGTAATAACTGTAAATACTCCTTTTGCCTTCCAAACCTGAACTCAGAAAACACCAACAAGAAAAGGAAAAGTGGTAGCTGCTAAGTCTTTTGCCACCATCCCATAGGGGATGGAGTATGTTATAACAAATCCCTCCAGTTATGTAACAGGTAAGTGCACATACATGCAAGAGCAATCTTAAAAAATGTCCTAGTCACTTTTAAAGATCAAGAATTATACTGTTTTGGAAGCAAAAACAGGAGGTAGAGAGAACCATTCTTCATCCTTGTTTTCAAATACAAGCACTCAAAATATGCAAAAAAAAATCTTCAGCAGACTTTTTTCTGCTAAAGAAAACCCATTTTTTATAAATGTATTAAAGATAACAAAAGGAACAAGCTATTTTTAATTGAAGGGCTTGCATTCAATTGAGTAGATTAGAACCCCCTTGATTTTATTACAATTAATTTTTTTTCCTGCCAAAATGTGTAAAGATTAAGAAAAGAGATGTATGCGGGCACAGTTTTAATCGATACAATGCAGCTGATAGTAATAAACAATTTTAGTTCAATTTTCAGAAACAACCTTTCTAAAAGTAGAAAAAATATTTTGAATTCAATCCTGTAGCTTGTTTTATAAATGGCACTGTAAATTTCTTTAGGTATAAAGCTTCTGTCCATTTAGAATTTTTATTAAAGATTTGCTAAATTCTAAACTAAGGTATTCTTTGTGCACACAAAACATAACCACCACCACTAAAACAGCAATATGTTTGTTTCATTAATAACATTGATAAGATGCTAAAAATGGCAAGTGGATACACAAT
Organism: Python bivittatus; assembly: GCF_059951505.1. NCBI lineage: Eukaryota > Metazoa > Chordata > Lepidosauria > Squamata > Pythonidae > Python > Python bivittatus. Next base: position 29,965,337 of record NW_028277034.1, read on the forward strand.
ACGTTTCTTTCAACATAGCTACCATACTTAAAAGCTATAGATAAAATTTAGTCCAGACTAACCTTTTTTCTTTTGATTGTTAATCTGACCCTCATCTTCACTAACATTTTCTCCGGGAATATCTGGATTTATCTCCAGGTTTTCCTTTATTTTATTGGTACTTTTCCTTTCATTCTTTTCTTCTTTCTCTTTTTTGATTGGAGCTTTTTTATTCTGATTATTTATATTTTTACACTGTAACAAAATATTAAAAGATATAAGAACTCAATATTCAGCATATTCACATATTTTTACCTTCTAAAATTAATCATCATGTTTTTAAAAAATCCTATTTTCTTCCATCTCTACTTCCTCCCTTATTTACCAAATGACCTTATTTCCCTTATTTACCAAAAGGCAATTTGCACAAAGACCCAATTATTGTTTTTTCAAACCTATTTTAGGTATAAACTTTCTGTGAGCAGTATTTTTCTTTTCTTTGGATATCATGGCATGAACAAGATCCATAGACATTGTAGGGCACTGTATTTTCCAAACTAGTAAATTCCCACCCATTCATGTTCACTTCTAAAACAGATATTTCAGCTCTCTTGCTAAGAGAACTCTAGTGGCCAAGGTTAGCACTTAGAAGTTGGCTGCAAAATGATGACAGAGAGCTCTGACTATTATTGGCCAAGGTTAGCAACTAGAGGTCACAGTATGGTACAGGAAAAAAAGAAAAAAAAGAAAGCCACCTATGTGGAAGTAAGTATTACTACTGCCATTTAAGAGTTTAAAAAATAAATAGCACATAGAGCATTTTAGCTGTCAGGTGCCTGCCACAACCTACTGAAAGTAGAAGACCCAACACTTCTGTGATCAACTAGAGAAATAAAACTATGAGCAGTCTAGACAGGAAGGACCACCAGCAGAATGCTGAGAAGAGCAAAATGTAGCGTGTGTTCTTGCGCTCTGCTAGAAGTGTAGAGAAATAACACCTTCTAAAAGGACACAGAAAACTGAGCCTGTGGTGCATTTTTTTCAGAAGTGTACTTACCTCAGAGCTTGCAATTTCACTTGGTGTTGGCCAGTTTGTTGCATCACTGAAATCATCTGCCTGCAGCAATAACAAAAACAACTTACCGTCTATACAGTATTTGTTTAAAAGGAAGCAGGAAAGTATTCACATTTGTCAATGAAATTATACTACAGCAACTAGATTGCTGATAACAACAAGATCATTAATAATTGTTTTGACTATTACAGCAGGATGACCAAAATGAACAGACCAAATATAAGTAGTCTTCACTTAATGACCACATTTGGGACTGGCAACTTCATTGCTAAGCAACACAGTCATTAAGCAAATCGGCCATGGTTGTTAAGTGAGACATTACATGACCATAACTTGCTATTTTGCTGCCGGCTCATTGACTCTTCTTGCCAGAAGCTGGCTTTGAAGCACGTGAACGGCGATCACATGACCACAGGACGCTGCAATGATCATAAATGCCTGCTGATTACAAAGCACCTGAATCTCGACCATGTGACTGCAAGGATGCTGTGATGGTCCTAAGTGCAAGGACTGGTTGTAAAGTTACTTTTTCAGCACTGTTGTAACTTTGAATGGCTGCTAAACAGAGCAGTCATTAAGCAAGGACTACCTATAAGTCAATATTTCCCAATCCCTGCACCTATTTTTAATTAATTATTGGAGCTATAAAAACTTAATGTTGCCTTATTCTGTAGGATTGCTTACCTTTAAAAACATACAGGTGAAACTCGAAAAATTAGAATATCGTGCAAATGTTCATTTATTTCAGTAAGGCAACTCAAAAGGTGAAACCAATATATGAGAGAGACGCATTACATGCAAAGCGAGATATGTCAAGCCTTACTTTGGTATAATTGTGATGATTATGGCATACAGCTTATGAAAACCCCAAATTCACAATCTCAGAAAATTAGAATAGTGTGAAAAGGTTCAATATTCTAGGCTCAAAGTGTCCCACTCTAATCAGCTAATGAATCCATAACACCTGCAAAGGGTTCCTGAGCCTTTAAATGGTCTCTCAGGCTGGTTCAGTAGGAATCACAATCATGGGAAAGACTGTTGACCTGACAGTTGTGCAGAAAACCATCACTGACACCCTCCATAAGGAGGGAAAGCCCCAAAAGGTAATTGCAAAAGAAGTTGGATGTTCCCAAAGTGCTGTATCAAAGCACATCAATAGAAAGTTATGTGGAAGGGAAAAGTGTGGAAGAAAAAGGTGCACAAGCAGCAGGGATGACCGCAGCCTGGAGAGGATTGTCAGGAAAAGGCCATTCAAAAGTGTTGGGGACTTTCACAAGGAGTGGACTGAGGCTGGAATTAGTGCATCAAGAGCCACCACACACAGACGGATCCTGGACATGGGCTTCAAATGTCGTATTCCTCTTGTCAAGCCGCTCCTGAACAACAAACGTCAGAAGTGTCTTACCTGGGCTACCGAAAAAAAGAACTGGTCTGTTGCCCAGTGGTCCAAAGTCCTCTTTTCTGATGAGAACAACTTTTGCATCTCATTTGGGAACCAAGGACCCAGAGTCTGGAGGAAGAATGGAGAGGCACACAATGCACGATGCTTGAAGTCCAGTGTGAAGTTTCCACAGTCTGTGTTGATTTGGGGAGCCGTGTCATCTGCTGGTGTTGGTCCACTGTGGTTCATTAAGTCCAGGGTCAACGCAGCCGTCTACCAGGAGATTTTGATGCACTTCATGCTTCCTTCCGCAGACGAGCTTTATGGGGATGCTGACTTCATTTTCCAGCAGGACTTGGCACCTGCCCACACTGCCAAAAGTACCAAAACCTGGTTCAATAACCATGGGATTACTGTGCTTGATTGGCCAGCAAACTCGCCTGACCTGAACCCCATAGAGAATCTATGGGGCATTGCCAAGAGAAAGATGAGGGACATGAGACCGAACAATGCAGCGGAGCTGAAGGCCGCTATTGAAGCATCCTGGTCTTCCATAATACCTCAGCAGTGCCACAGGCTGATAGCATCCATGCCATGCCGCATTGCAGCAATTATTGCTGCAAAAGGGGCCCAAACCAAGTACTGAGTACATATGCATGCTTATACTTTGCAGAGGTCCGATATTGTTCTATTTCCAATCCTTGTGTTATTGATGTCATGTAATATTCTAATTTTCTGAGATTGTGAATTTGGAGTTTTCATACGCTGTACGCCATAATCATCACAATTATACCAAAGTAAGGCTTGACATATCTCGCTTTGCATGTAATGCGTCTATCTCATATATTGGTTTCACCTTTTGAGTTGCCTTACTGAAATAAATGAACATTTGCACGATATTCTAATTTTTCGAGTTTCACCTGTATATCTAAGAAGGAAAGGAGACAATATGGAATTTAAGAACAGAACTGAAGCAATACTTAAAAATAGAAACAGCTTTTTTAAAAAAGCACGAATTCACATAGTTTCTACATCAATTTGGGGGGGGGGCAAGATTAGATTAGCTCTTCTAAATTTATCAATACTATTATAATAATTTATTATTATTATTATATATAATATATATTATTATTATATATAATAATTGTTTTGTAAACCACCCAGAGTCATTTCAACGAGATGGGTGATGATAAATTTGATATATAAATAAAAACAAATAAATCTGAAAAATAATGCTATGGTAGCAGTGGCAGCCAAGTCCATAAAAATCACATGTAGTTGTGAATCACATAAAATTATGTTAACTATTTGCATCATTCTTATTTCTTGACAAGAAAAAAAAGTGTTTATTAGACCAGAATCAAATACACCAAAACGAAGTTTAACCATTCTGAAGTTCTGAGTTTTCTGACTGTTCTGAATACAGCTGATGAGGCAGTTTTCTGTTTGTGATCTGGTTGCCTTTTTTCAAAATGTTACCTTAACAGTCCAGCATCAGGGGACCAGACACATTCTTGCTATTGATTTAGACTGGATGGAATGAACTGATAATGAAGCATTGTGAGCGCAATTAAGCACCATGAGAGAAGAGAAGAGAGTTTACTACCTACTAGTCTGCCTAATAGGTTATTGGGTTTATTCTTGTTGTTTTTCATTTGTTGCTACAAATAAGTGTTTAAAAAAAAGATTTAAAGTATTAGATACACAGCTTCAGGTAACAGCAGTTTACCTGAAGTAAACCACCAGGAAGTAAGAACAAAGTTTATTTTATTTCTTATTTAAAATAGCCCAGAGGTGATTTATGTACATTTCTTGGACAGATGTAATTGAATCATAATCACAAAAGGAGCAAGCCATGATTACATTTCAAAGCAGTAAACAAAAGGCATGAGTCATGAATTCATTTCCCATAGCAGAGAGAAAGAGAAAAAAAGTTGATTTTAAATTTCCTACATAGAAGTCAGAGTTCACATATTTAAATGGGCTGCATTTAGTTCACAAGGGCTCAGCATGTGTATGAATGTGCAGAAGGGAGCCATACGTGCATTAAGAAAGCAGATAAGTCAAAAAAGTTGGGTGTGCATATTATTGTTTCCTACAAAAATATTACTAAAGTTGCTGAGATTATAAAGACAAAGCCTACTGTACTATGCAGGGTCTTTAAAGTTCATTTAAAAATCAAAATCTAAATTGTTTTGAGCTGGTTTGTTAAGATTTGGTATATGTTTGCACTCTACTAATGCTTCTGGGACAAAGTTCAATAAACCAAAGTTATTCTGTCTTCTCTAACATACTTATCTCTGTGTTAACTTGCATTGATTGGCTTCTGGACTATGTTTATGTTGATATTTGAAGCTGTATTATAAATATTATGGATCCTATCTGAAGATAGCAACCTGACAAGGATCTCAGGAAAGTGGGGGATGGGATGAAAAAAGAAGCAAACAAAGCAAGAAAGCAAACAAAGAACAAAGGAATATGGCCTTGGTGGTGTGAAGACCAGTAAATGACCCGGGCTGAAACCAAACAGTCCAGAAGACTGTCAGTAGGTGAAAACTGCTAATCAACCAAGATTTACATAGCCCAGCAATTATAGCAACAATCAATGAGACCATCTACTTAAGAGATTATCACTGGACCTGGCAGTACTGGACAATTTTTGTCCAGTCGCCAACTTTCCCTTTTTTGGGAAGGTTGTTGAGAAAGTGGCATGCCTTCAGCTCCAAAGCCTTCCACCCACTGGATGAAGTAGATTATGTCATCCCATGGCAGTCAGGTTTCAGGCCAGGATATGGTACTAGGATGGCTTTGATTGTTCTAGATGACCTGCAGCAGACCTAGGATGGGGGTAGTATATTCACCTGGCCCTTCTTAACAGCTTTCAATACCATCACTCATTGTATTCTTCTGGGTTGGCTGAAGGGACTGGGAGTGGAAGGAACTATTCTTTAGTGGCTCTATATTCTCCAAAATCAGTTCCAGCTGGTGTTGTTATGGGGGGAGATATCTAGCCCTAGAAATCACTGGTGAGGTGATCCATTGGCATGGGGTGAAGTATCATCAGTATGTTGATGATATTCAAGCATACATCTGTGCCTCAGGGATGGATTCAAGAGATTTGTGGTTATTGAGATTTCACTGAACCTTGATTTGGGTTTTTTGGTTTTACTGGAATGTTTTATTTTTATTTTGTTCACTGCCCAGAGTTTCCTTCGATAGATGGGAGGCCATATAAATTGGATTAATATAGTGTGGATTACTTGCTCATCCTCAATCTCTTTGGGGATATTACCTCACCGAATTATGCATAAGAGCATTCCTCACATAAAGTCCCAGTTACTGACCAAGCTCCATCTCCAGCAATCTCAAGATACCTGTTCCCAAGCAATGGAACATAGCAAGGGGAGACAATTGGTTTCATGTCCTTTGTGGGTGCAAATTAAAGATTGCAGAGGGAATAGGGAATGTCCCTGAAGGACAGGAGGAATAGCCACTACTAGGCAAAAATCAGACGAGCGTAGCTTGAGTCCATTCCAAGAAAACTAATTTGAGTAAAAGTTCTGAGACAGGCCCTTCCCTAGTTCACAGAAATATAAAAGAAGGGAGAGGGGAAGCACATTCAGATTTGCAAGATTCTGTCACTATAGCTGTTACAATAAAAGTAGTCTTGGCCTATATGGCATTAGTTTCTTAGTCTGGTGATAAAAACTGCGTGACTATGAATGAGATGTAAGTTTTATTTGAAATGCAAAGACTCTTGTGTTGGTTCACTGGGCATGATTGTTTCTTTGTCCTGTGAATAAACCTGCAGAATGGTCTTGTTGACAGATTGTACAGCCTGTGTTGTGTTTTTGTGTTGCACTATAATGTTCTATTAGTTCATGCAAGACTTGAACACAGTAGCCTTTGCCTGTGACAAAGAAGAACGGCCTATTGTTTGAACTTAGTAAGTATGTGAAGTAGACAGTCTGCTACCATGTACAGAGAAAAAGGTGGAGGGGTAATTTTTTTAAAAAAATGCTGCATAGGAATGGAAGAAATACAGGGACCATAATTTTTGGCTATTACCTGGCTAAAATGGAAGAAACATTGTCAGTATAATTTGTACCTACCAGATAGGTTGGCTTGTTCATCTCTAGGCAAGTAGGTACTAATTGAAAAGAATGTTGATGAGATTAGGGTTTTTTTTAAGCTTTAATATTTTGGCTGAGCACTTTAAAGAACTGAAAAAGATTTTTCTATTAAGGAGGATGAAAAATCCTGATAACTGCTAATGAGAATCTGTTTGTCTTTTGAGAATGTAATTGCTTTCATAAAAGTTTTAAGATCAATATCTATAGAGGTTGGCTGGTAAGTAACAGTCTGCATGAATTGTTACTTTGCATACCAGAACAAAAAATAGTGGAATAATCAACTTGCCAGAGCACTTCAAAAATTTTGCAGTGTCAGAACACAGAACAATTATGTTATTTGGGAATTGTTTTCTCCAGGTAGAATCTGTCTTTCCCTATGTAATCAATCTGGAAGAAGACGTTGTAGAAGTCCATCCAAGAGGAGTGCTGGGACCCAGAAACTAGTACTTTCAAAAGTAGTTCCTCACTTTGGAATAGCTTGTTTTAATCAGTGGATATTATAAGCCACCTACAGTTGTACAAGGAGTCGGCATACAACTATTAGTAAATAAATACATTTCAAGTTTTGTGCTACCAGAATTTAGTTATCTCAAAACATTTCAACAGAACATTTTGACTGAAACTGCTTTGTTCCAAATTCAGAATAACACACATTTTCCATTCCATGCACATCCTTATTCTGTACTAGATTAAAAGTCTTACTGATGATCTTTAAAGAAGCATTTCAGGTAGTGAATGACTTGTTCAATTTAACCAGGCTGACACATATTTTGGAATATACCTAACTGTGCATAAAGATCATTCTAATATGTCTCTATTTTCCCTAAGCATACTTCTAATCAAACTAACTTCTGGATGTAATCCTTTTTTAAAAGGACCAATCAATAAATGGTTTAAAACAATTCTAACACTTAACTATGACAAAAATATTCATATATTCTCACCAATATTAGCCATTTTCCTAAATGTAAATCTTGTCTTATACACTTAAATCTTTTTAGATTCTTTTGTAATTAAAAATAATAGTCTGTTCAGGATAATAGTCTACATTTCATACAACAAAATCAGGATATAATTATGCGCACAATAATAATTGAAACTTTGTTAACAGAATATTGAACTGATATTGTATCTTGGTATGTACCTTACTGGGTTTCTTTATCTTCAATTTTCCTGCTTTTATGACTTTAGTAGAACTCTGCAGTTCTAAAATGAAGGAAAAGTCGTTAAATCACTGAAGTCTGATTTAGAGATTCAGTTGAGTAGCACTGTATATTTAGCAGGTATTAATATCAAATTATTTGCACACAATTTATTTTTAAGTAGTTTACTAACATGCTTGAAAATTAACAGTTTCTTTAAAAATCTAAAATACAATGCTTATAAATAGTTAACAGTAGTTTTATAAGACTTTTACCCACACCAACATACATTTTATTGAACTTAAAACCTAAGGCTGCAACCTTATATATCTGTTTCCCCATCATGTCCCCATAGGCAAGCTAAGTGAAAGTTTCAACAGTTAAGTTCCAACATACCTAGAGGACATCAGGTTGAGGAAGTCTGTTCTACATACTTAACTAAGAATACATGCACCAAGACTTGGTTCTGCATAAAGACGTACAGGTAATTATCCCACAGCCTTTGTGGAATTGAATTATGAAAGTATTTCAAGAGGGAACAAATAAATGTATTACAAAGTACAGGTGTCCAGCAATCTTAATTAATGAAAGCACTAAAATTAGGTTATTAGAAACAATAGGTAAAAATAACAGATTGTCTCCAGAGAGATGCATACAGAACCGTTTAACATGAGATTATCCTTTGTTTCCTTGTCTCAGTACACCCTGTCCTCATTTAGCAACTGAGTTCCATTTTAACAACCGGATTGTTAAGAGAAATGGTCACTAAGTGAACATATAACTCAGAGACAGAGACAGAGATGATGCGAAGATCACTGGTTGCTGCTGTCTCATTCAGATAAAGTTCTTTTACAGCTATGCCAGTGTTACTCTCACTCTGGCGTGCATTGTCAGGCATATGAAATTTGGTAATAAATGCGTGCACTGATTGAAAAATGAATTTTTATTACTGTCATATTTGCGAATGGACACTAACTGAGGTAGTCCCTAAACAACGAGTGGGTGTAGTACCCCTCAAAGCCATCTTCTAAAGATTAAAGTTTTTGCTAGATGTGGTATAAAGAGAATAGAAAAATCCCTAAAAAACCAGAAGAAATTGTTGCTCCCACTGCCATTCAGTGCCACTACAACCAACAGGTACCTCACAAACAATTTCAGATGTCTGGGAATCACTTGAGATAAGAGGAAGTAAGAAAACTTAAGTTCTTATTTTTTATTAAAAACCCTGTTTCAACTGTTGATAAATAATGAAAAGATAACAATTGCAAATACAGTTATGAATATGCTTTTTCAAATAATAACACTAGCAAATATTTACAAGAAATGTACAGTATATGTTATTGATGAGAACTTTTCTGAAGCAAAACAAAAATTTTCCTATCTAAATTACTTTCTCTAAAAAATCCCAAGCAAGTTAGAACTTACTGGCTAAAAAAATGTTCTTTGTCACTGGTACTTGGTTAAAGAACAAAAAATTAAATTGCAAAATACACATTTTTTTCAATGGAAACATATAATAAGAGACACACCTCAATGCTAGTATTGGACTTTTAACTTGTTTAACTTTTGGATTGTATGGCTTAGGAAACAGAAATGAAGTAGGAGACTGACTTATCAATTTCTGCCACTCCAATTATTTCTCCATAGCTAACACTGTCTTCAAACAAACCAACAATGCCTATATATATGGACATCATCTGATGGAATATACAGAAATCAAATTAACTATATTATTACTAAAAGGAGGTAGAGAAGTTCAATTATAGCATCAGAGATGGCTAGGTGCTGACTGCGGAACAGATCACAAACTGTTAATGTGCAAGATTCAAGTTAAGCTAAAGAAGAGAAGAGAAGCCAAAGCCAAGAAAGATAAAAATCTCAGAAAGGAATTTAACAAAGAGTTTCAGAGAGAAGAGACACGAAGCAGTATTACAACATCTGTAAAGACACTGAAGATGGAAACAGGCTAGAAAAAAAAGAAAAGTCTTAAAAGATCTCTGAACTCAGAAGAATGTTCCAACTTCAAATTGGTATGCTAAAGGACACCAATGGACAGATAGTAAATGATTCAAAGGATATCAAAAGAAGATGGAAGGAGAATATTGAAACACTATACACCGGATATGCCAACATCCAAGATATCTTAAAAGTATGTCCTACTTACAAGAACCTCTAGTACTAGAAGATGAAGTTAGATCAGCACTGCAGTCATTATCAAGTTAGAAGACTACAGGAACTGATGGTATACTCACTGAAATATGGCAAGCAATAAACTAAGAATCAGTAAAGGTTCTAATTAAGCTATGTCAGCAAATCTGGAGAATCATACAGTGGCCCACAGGATTGGGAAAGGTCAATCTACATTGCAATTCCCTCCCCCACAAAAAAAGAAGACTTAACAGAGTAGCAAACTGGGGCTTAGTTTTGCTGGGTGAGGACCTTGATCCTGTTGGTCCTGATGAAGTGGACCAGGTTTTCATCTTAGGTCAGCCACCTGTGTATTATATCCACGTTCCTCCTGCTTGGTAATGCCTCCCACAGAGAGACACCTGGTTGGGTTCTGGCAGTGGTGATTTTTTTCTTTTTTCTTGAGAGAGGGGGTGTCCCCCATCTCTTAAAGAGGAAGTGTTTTGCCCCCTTCTCAATAAGCCATGAACTGTATTGGACAACTTTTCCCCTGTTTCCAACTTTCCCTTTTTAGGGAAGGTTGTAGTGAAGGTGGTTGTTAGCAGCTCCAGAGAATCCTGGAAGTGGATTATCTGGACCCCTTTCAGTCAGGTTTCAGGCCTAGGTATGGGATTGAAACAGCAGTGATCACACTTACTGCTGACCTCTGGCAGGAGCGGGATAGGAATGGTGCATCCAACGTTGCTCCTTCTGATTTGCTGGCAGCATCGTTTATGGTATCCTTAGGGTTGGCTGCAGGGGTGGAAGCTGGGAATGGGTGACATTGTGCTGGTTTTCTTCCTTCTTCCAGGGTCAGTTCCAGTCCGTGATGATTGGGGGGAGAGGTCCAACCCTCAGCTGTTGCTGTGCAGGGTTTTGCAGGGCTTGGTAATCTCTCTGCTCCTACTTAAAATCTATATAAAGTTGTTGGGTGAGGTCATCCAATGGCATGGGTTGAGGTACCATCAGTATGCTGATGATATCCAGCTTTACATCTCCACCCCTAGCCACTCAAGTGATGCTGTGGAGGTTCTGTCTCAGTATCAGGAGGCAGTGGGGGTTGGATGGGGAACAGTAGGCTTCAGCTCAACCCTAGCAAGACCAAATAACTTTGGGTATTAGATCCCCCTGGTTCTGGGGACTTTCCATCTCTTGTTCTGGATGGGGTTGCACTATCCCAAACAGAACTTTTGTGCAATTTGAGGGGCTTTTTGGACTCATGGCTCCTGTTTGGGGAACAGGTGGCATCAATGACCAGGAGGGCCTTTGTGCAACTTTAATGATTTTAGGTATTTATTAATTGTTTTAGTTCTGTTGTACACCACCCAGAGTCACTGGCTTTGGGCGATGGGCAGCTATATAAATTAGATAAATAAATAAACTTCATGTTAAGAACCAGGACACTCTCCTCACAGTCACTCATGCCTTGATTCCCTGCTAAATGAACTACTTCAATGTGCTGTACATGGGGCTGCCCCTGAATAGCATCCAGAAGCTGGTACTGAATGCAGTGGCACAGGCAGTTACATGTGCTCCTTGATCAGTGCACATTATACCTCTGCTCTATGAACTGGACTGGTTGGCAGTATGCTTTTGGATTCAATTCAAGGTGCCGATAATGACTTTTGAACCCTTCATGGCAAGGGCGAGGTTATTTGAGGGACTGCCTCTCTCCGGTTATGTCAACCTGTCCCATTAGGTCTGGTAGGGGAGGCATGCTCGAGGTCTCTATTAAAGAATGTCATCTGCCAGGAACCAAGAAGAGCACCTTTTCTGTTGTGGGCACCTGCCTTGTGGAACATTATCCCCTCAGAGATTAGATTGGCCCCAATCCTGCTGGCCCTTCACAACACCTTGAAGATATGGTTTTGTCACCAAGCTTGGGGATCTGAATGTGTGGCAAAGCCTGTCCAATGGAATTGTTGTTGGTGGTTCTGTTTTTTTCTTTCTTTTAGACCTCAGCTGACTATGTATTATTTTTATAGTTTTGTGTTTTTAACTGTTGTTAGCCACCCAGAGTCATGAATTTGAGATGGGTGGCCATATAAATTGAAATAATGAACAAACAAAAAACAGGTTGACTGCCCAGAAAAGAATTTGGGGAATACAATGGATGAAAACACCAGCTAGTGTGATGCTACAATATGTCTTTGAATGCTGGCCAAAGTAGAACAGAATACTAAATTAAATTAAACTTAACAGGGTTCCATCATGAATTTTCTGATGTTCTTACATGGTATATTGTGTTCTATCATATACTAATAAATGCACATTAAATAAAACTAGGAAATGCCTAAAGAGCCAATATGGTTGAAGAGGCAGATTCTGAAGAAACTGAGACTAAAGAAGAAAGTTTACTAGAAATGAAAGGAAGGGTTCCAAGTCTACAAAGTTTCAAACCAGAAATGTAGGGATGAAGGGAGAAAATGAACTAAGGCTAGCAAGAGAGGGAAAATCCAGCAAGAAGGGAAAATCCAGCAAGAAGCTAAATATGCCAACACACAAGGAAGACAAAGATAATGTGGGCTCACTGCTTACTGCAAATCAAGCAATCTTAACAGATTATCAAGAGAAAGCAGAAGAACTCAACTCCCATTTTGCCTTTGTGTTTACATCCAAAAGAAATGGCTATTTGAGTAGTACAAACTGAGAAGAAACACAACAGGAGAAGGTGCAGACCAGTAAGAACATAGTAAAGGATCTTCTAACTAATTTGAATGATTTCAAGACACAGGCCAAATGTAATATATCTCAGAATACTAAAGGAACTGGTTGAAGAGCTGTCAGGATTTCTGTTAATTTTCTTTGAGGAGTCCTAAAGAAGTAGGAAATTATCAGAGCGCAGCAAATGTGGTCCACCTTTTCAAGAAAGGGAAAAGAAGAGGATCCCAGTAATTATTGACCAGTGAGCTTAGCAATGACCCTTGGAAATATGTCGGAACAAGCAATAAAGCAAGCCATTTATAAGCATCTCAAAGACAATATTGTTACCAGACAACATGGCATTGTCAAAAATAGATAATGTGAGACAAATTTCCTCTTTTGACAGGATAACTAATCTATGGATAAGAGAGATGCTGTGATTATAAACTACCTTGATTACAGCAAGGCTTTGGACAAGGTTCCACATGACCTTCTCACTGACAAGCTATTAGTGTAGTTTGGATAGCATTTCAGTAAGATGGATCCACAACTGGCTGACTAATTGCACACAGAGTCAGCATCAACTTGGAGAGTAATAACCAGCAGGGTCCTACAGGAATCTGTCTTATTCAGTATTCAACATTTTTATTAACAACCTGGGTAACAGGATTGAGGGGCTGGTTATTAAATTTGTGGATGACATAACACTGGGAGGTTTGGTCAAAACCCAGGATAACAGAATGAGATTGTAGTTTAATCTTGATAGGTTAGAAGACTAGGTTGAGAAGAACACAATGTTCTTCAACAGGAAGAAGTATAAAGTATTACATTTAGGGAGAAAAAAACATAGCACACACAAATAGAGGATTCATAGCTTGGAGGTACAGTACTAAATCAGCAAAGAACTTGGGTGTAGTCATTCACAAGAGGCTGAACATGAACAAGCAGGGTGAGACTAACACTAGGAAATCTAATGCAATTCTGGACTGCATTAGAAGAAGCACTGTATCTAAGACACATGAAGTCATTATTCCCTTTTACTCTGCATTGGCAAGACCACACCTGGAGTATTGAGTATTCCATTTCCAGAATGATATTGACAGGTAAGAATAGGTTCAGAAGAGAGTGACAAGACAATACAGGGACTTGAGGATATGCCCTATGAGGACAGACTGAAGGAGGTTGGAATGTTCAGTCTGGAGAAAAGAGCAAAGGGAGACATTATGTCAGTATTCAGGTACATAAAAGGGTGCCGCAGGGAAAATGATCAGAAGCTATTTTACATGGCCACAAAAACCAGGACAAAAAAATAATGGGTATAAGTTAGAGCTACTTAGATTTTGTTTAAATATAAGGAAAAACTTCTGGACTCTTAGATCTGCACAATAGGGGAGACTGTGGGGTCTCCGTTTCTGGAGAGCCACCTTGGGAGCATGGTTTAATTGATTTTTCTGTGCAATGCAGAGGTTGAACTAGATTCCTAGTGGTTGCTTCCAACTATATAATTCTATGCTTTCATGAAAAATCTGTGGCTTTATAATACAAGGAGGAATTAGAAACATTCTAATATCAAATGGATCAAGAAACATGTATCACCTAAAAATAAAATATAGAACCTGTTGGGCTGAGACAATGGCTAGCTCAAAGTCATCCAGCAAGCTTCCATGATTCAGCGTAGACTAGAACCTGGACTTTCCTGCTATTATTCCAACATCTTAAGCATACTTCATTATAACCACTGGTCTCAGCAACCATCGAAAATCTAGTTATTTATAGATTTAAGTATTTCTTAAGGTTCATTCTGCAGAACATCAATGTTCCTCTAACAACTTAAAAATGTTTTGCAAGCTCATTCACTCTGTTGCCATTAATATGCAGATATTCAGTAAATATTATTAAAATCTGAATTAAAGTTCAGAGAATATGTTTTCAGTGAAAAGCATCCTTCAGTAACTACAACACCGAATACTGAAATAGGCTGAAATTATGCCAACTGTAATAATGAATGAAATACATCACCACATGCCAGTAACCCCACAGATATCATTAAGATTTACAACTAATGTATTAAATGTAAGAAGAAATCTAAATTATTAAAATGCTTTTCATATCAATTTTTTAAAAGAAATAGTCACAGGTGTTCCACATTAAAAATGTTTGGTGTTCTGTTCTCTTGAGATGTTTAAGAAACAATTAACTAGACGACCCGTTAAGTACTTCACATCTCCGTGATTGCTCTCCAAATATCAACTATACATTCTAGAGGTTTTGTTACCAGTTAGACCTTCTCCTCTTCATTCTCACATAACTCCAAAATACACCACACCCCCTCACGCTCACTTTCCTAATCTGACTGCATATGCAATTTCGAACAGCAGAACTCCTTCAGGTCTGCTCGGCAAACGAGCCCACGCCTTTTCTCCATAGCTCGTGTCACTTGGGGTCAATACTGAAGAGGAAGGGAGGGGGGAGCTTTAAAGAAACTTGAGAGTGATTCGCCGCTAGAAGCGCCGCACGACTGTCATTCCAACACCCCCACCTCCAAAAAAAAGATGAAAGCGCTGCTACTAAATTTGACAACTTCTTCCATTTAACGCCACCCGCTCCCCGCCACCTGCAGCGGCCCTTCTCACCCGGATCCTTCGAAGAAAATCCGCCGCCCGCGGAAGCGCTGGAAGGAGATAAACTACCAGAGTTGGGGGGAGGTTTCCAACGCGTCCAGGGATTCTCCTTAGGCGGTGGGGCCTCGACCACATGAGATGGCTGCGGCCTCCCCTGTTGCCACTTGTCGTTGTCTTCGTCGTCCTCTTGCTGTCGTTGCAAGTGCAAACCCTCGGCGGAGTCACTTTCCCGGGAAGCTTCGGTTACTTGGCCGGAAGAAAGCAGGAGCTGCTCCCGATGGTTCTCTTCGAGTAACCAGGCCCCACCATTACTCTTCTCCGCACCCCGAAATGGTGGCTGCGGGGCAGCCGCTGACATGCCGAGAGGGAGCTGCCGCTCTGTCCCGCACACTTCTCCCCCTCCGTTCCCTGTTGGGCTGCAGTAGGGAGAGAAGCAGGGCGCTGAAAGATCGGAGCGAAGCTAAGAGGAACCCCGTGCTGGGGGCCTTGCCCGCCCCACGGGGGCTGAGGCTGGAGGGGAAGCGCCCCCCCCCCGCCTGAACAGCGGCCTCCGGGGGCGGCGTTGTTCATACACCTCAGGGGGTGGTTCAACCGCCGCCGCCCCGTGGCGGGGAGGAAGAGAGAGACAGCGCGTCGCACGCGGGGAAAAATCTAGGGTTCCCGACGAGGAGGGGGTGGTTGAGAGAGTCAGTTTTCGAGGGCCTGGTTAAGTCCGTCACAGCTGTCGCGTGCGTGCTACCTCGCGCCGGGGGAGGGGCAGGGTGGGTGGGAAAGGGGCGGGGATAGAGCACAGGAGGGAATAAAAGGAGGGGGGAAGGCGAAGAACTAGTAAGCAAAGCGATCGCTATGAAGAGGCGGAGTCTTCAAGCTCTTCGATGCTTTGTGACATCACAACGGTCAGCAGTGGAGAGTGGGCTGCGTCCTTATTTTTCATCTCACTTCCCCCCCCCCCCCCCCCCGCTGAGGTGGTGGAGAATTTAATCAAAAGGAAGGAAGAGTATTTCTCGCCCAAAGACTTCTGAGTGGGAGATGCTGAGGAGGAAGCTGTAATTTGTCCAGGCAAGCAGCCTTGGAAAATATGGCTCTAGGACTCCCATCTTCAATACCTCTCTCCAGTGATGAGGAACTATCGATGACCACTCTTTTAGTACGATTTATGAACCAGTTAGGTGTCAGTTCATGCTATTTTGCCAACGCTTAACTGCTTTCGAATCAGAATATCATGGGGTGCTTTCTCAAGTAATGCCCAGTTGATATAAAGATCTGTAACATTCCTACGATCTGTTATAGAAGTAACCTGATGAAACAGTGAAATCTATGACTTCCGGTGATTACAGTTTTCAAGGTACTTACACATACATCTTTTTTAATGATCTGCTTTAGAATGTCAGACTGGCGGGACTATTTGCTGGATTTTCCTGTCCCCAGTTTTTGAACACAGGGACAAATGCTCTCATTTTCTCTCTAGGATCATGGTAGTTCAGCCAGATGATCATCTCGTTCCTTCAATACCTTAGAATGCAATTCATCTAGTCTTGGTGATTTAAACTCAAAGTTAAAAAAAAAAAAAGTATTTCCTAGCCATGTTTTTATCACTTTCAAGTTCAGTCCTGCCCTTTCATAATGCTCTTTGCTTTTTTCTGGTGGAACAGGTTTGTTTTTTAAATTGGAGAAGACTAGAGTTGACCAGCTCCAACTTTTTGTTAGTTGCTTTTTTTTTTAATTGAACAGCTGGTTTCTGATTCTTTTTCTGTTACTGTCATACAGTGGGGCAAAAAAGTATTTAGTCAGCCACCAATTGTGCAAGTTCTCCCACTTAAAAAGATGAGGCCTGTAATTTTCATCATAGGTATACCTCAACTATGAGAGACAAAATGGGGAAAAAAATCCAGAAAATCACATTGTCTGATTTTTAAAGAATGTATTTGCAAATCATGGTGGAAAATAAGTATTTGGTCACCTACAAACAAGCAAGATGTCTGGCTCTCACAGACCTGTAACTACTTCTTTAAGAAGTCCTCCACTTGTTACCTGTAGTAATGGCACCTGTTTGACCTTGTTATCAGTATCAAAGACACCTGTCCACAACCTCAAACAGTCACATTCCAAACTTACTATGGCCAAGACCAAAGAGCTGTTGAAGGACACCAGAAACAAAATTGTAGACCTGCACCAGGCTGGGAAGACTGAATCTGCAATAGGCAAGCAGCTTGGTGTGAAGAAATCAATTGTGGGATCAATAATTAGAAAATGGAAGACATACAAGACCACTGATAATCTCCCTTGATCTGGGGCTCCACGCAAGATCTCACCCCGTGGGGTCAAAATGATCACAAGAACGGTGAGCAAAAATCCCAGAACCACACGGGGGACCTAGTGAATGACCTGCAGAGAGTTGGGACCAAAGTAACAAAGGCTACCATCAGTAACACACTACGCCGCCAGGGACTCAAATCCTGCAGTGCCAGATGTGTCCCCCTGCTTAAGCCAGTACATGTCCGGGCCCATCTGAAGTTTGCTAGAGAGCATTTGGATGATCCAGAAGAGGATTGGGAGAATGTCATATGGTCAGATGAAACTAAAGTAGAACGTTTTGGTCTAAACTCAACTCCTCGTGTTTGGAGGAGAGAGAATGCTGAGTTACATCCAAAGAACACCATACCTACTGTGAAGCATGGGGGTGGAAACATCATGCTTTGGGGCTGTTTTTCTGCAAAGGGACCAGGATGACTGATCCGTGTAAAGGAAAGAATGAATGGGGCCATGTATTGTGAGATTTTGAGTGAACACCTCCTTCCATCAGCAAGGGCATTGTAGATGAAACGTGGCTGGGTCTTTCAGCATGACAATGATCCCAAACACACCTTCCGGGCAACGAAGGAGTGGCTTCGTAAGAAGCATTTCAAGGTCCTGGAGTGGCCTAGCCAGTCTCCAGATCTCAACCCCATGGAAAACCTTTGGAGGGAGTTGAAAGTCCGTGTTGCCCAGCGACAGCCCCAAAACATCACTGCTCTAGAGGAGATCTGCATGGAGGAATGGGCCAAAATACCAGCAACTGTGTGAAAACCTTGTGAAGACTTACAGAAAACATTTGACCTCTGTCATTGCCAACAAAGGATATATAACAAAGTACTGAGATGAACTTTTGATATTGACCAAATACTTATTTTCCACCATGATTTGCAAATAAATTCTTTAAAAATCAGACAATGTGATTTTCTGGATTTTTTTTCCCCATTTTGTCTCTCATAGTTGAGGTATACCTATGATGAAAATTACAGGCCTCTCTCATCTTTTTAAGTGGGAGAACTTGCACAATTGGTGGCTGACTAAATCCTTTTTTGCCCCACTGTATCTAAAGCAGACCTTTTGTTATTCTTAGCATCCCTTGCTAACATTAAGTTTATTCTGAGCTTTTACTTTCTTGATATGAGCTCTACCGTTCTGGCTACCTGTGTGTACTATTCCTTTCTGATCTGATCCTTTTTCCATTTCTTGTATGCTGATCCAATAATCGTGATGGGTTGAAGATAAAAATGTAGTTCAGCTTCCTTGTCACCCTCTTCTTCTATAGGATTTTAAGAAGTTGGACAAATTTACTTCAACACATTTTAGATGATGTATTCCTATATGATTAGAAACTAACTTAAAACATTTTTATCAATACTGTAATCCATTATATGAAGCCTATAAAACAAGTCACTTATTAACTATAAGTGTCACATAGTTGTTTCAGAATGTACCATACTGTATTTATACTAAGAATACAATATGGTCCACAAACAGGAAACAGTTTGAAAATCAAACATTTTAATATAAAATGCTGCCATTTCAAAATTTACTGAACCCAGTAAATTCATGATTAGGCTTACTTTGATCATCTAATTCAGGTACTTTCATCATTAGGCCAGATTGTTAGATGAATGAATATATGAAGACATTCTGTGTACTGTTATGTCAGACATTTGTAAGATCTTCATTGGAAAATATAAAATTCAAACAAATTATACAACTTCTTAAAACTCATTTTCATTTAAGTAGTACTAATGTTTTAAACAGTCAAGCGCTAGGCTAAAGTATGCTATATTCAAACATAGTAAAACTATATAATCATGAAAAGATATTTAACAGTTCTTGAAGAATAGGACCCAACTTTTACACTTGGAGTTTGGCTGTTTTACAAGATTTTATTAAGATGAAGCATGTGGTCATGGTTATATTCAGAATTAATTCACTTAACTGATACTTAAATATATCATAAAAATATGTGTCTGCTTCTATCAAAACATTTGTTAGTGGCATAGCAATAATATTACTATGAAAATTACAGTTTTGATGGCTTACCTTCTGTGGCAGATGGCATTTAAACTTTCAGCCTAATCAGTATACAATGGTACTAGTGCTCTAGATGAGTGAAAGGAACATTTTTAAAAGAGGAAGTAACCAGAATATTTGGCAAGATTTCCACAACTAATCAGAAAAGTAAGTTTCTCAAAAAAACAAAGTACTTTTTAAAAGCAAGACATTATTATAACAATGTAGACTTCTGGAATTAAGTTCTATTTGAAACAACCTTTCAGTTTTAAATGTTAGCTGAAAAATTAGGAAAACTTCATTTTTATGCTTAGCATCTTTAATGATGTTTTTTAATTTTTGAGGGGGGGGGGTGCCTTCGAGTCAGTGTTGATTTCTGGCAACTGCCTGGACTAGTCCCTACAGTAATGCTCCATTACAACCTAACAACTCTCAGCAGCTTCCACTTTATGTAACAACAAATGTAAAAGTTCAACAGTACGTTCACAGCATCATAATTGTTCATCTTCTAGCTTTGGCTACTCTCCCTTCTTGGAAGTATGTGACCAAAAATTATTTATCCTTAAAGGATCTAAGGGATTGGGTTGATTCCAGTTGGAACAAGTGGTCCTACAGGTACCAAGCCGTGAAGGTTATATAGATGAGCACACTTTAGATTGTACCCAGAAACTTACTGGCAACTTATGCAGAACCTGCAAAATTGGGCTTATATGCTCCCAGTGCTGACAGCCAGTGAGCACGCAGGCTGCTGTATTCTAGACTAGCTGCAATTTTCTAGTAGTCTTTAAGACCAGCTTCATATACAGCACATTATAGTAGTCTTAAGTGGTAATGTGAGTGTGAGATACAGTAACTAGGTCCTCTTGCATAACGTAAGGTTGCAGTTGGTACACCAGCTGAAACTGGGCAAAGGCTTCTCTAGCCACAGCCTCTACCTGTTGTTCAAGCAGGAGCTATGAGTCCAGAAGGATCCCTCAATTGCAAACCTGCTCCTTCATGGGCAGTGCTTGCCCTTCTGGTGTCAATGGAGATAGCAACTCCATCCTACGTGGGTTCAGCTTCAATCTCTTCTCTTCCATTCAGACCCTTACAACCCCTCCTCCATAGCCTGGGGTGGTGATACAATATTTAGTATCATTGGATCCTGATGACGCTATATTCCAAATTGTCAGATGACGTGGACCAGCAGTTTCATGTAGATGTTAAAGAGTAGAGGAGACAGGACCAATTCCGGTGGTATCCCACATTGCAGAAGCCTCCATGATCTCACATCTCCCCCCCAACTGAAACTGCCCACTGAGGGAAAGGAACCATTACAAAACAGTGCTTCCAGTCCCCAATTACTGTAGGCCACATTCAGTGGTACCCAAACTGCCAAGAGATCTAACAGGACCAAGAGGAGTGTGCCACCCTCTTCTAGATCCTGATCCAAAAGAATGACCAATGCAGTCTCTGTCCCGTACTCAGGTCTGAACCCTGAGTGAAAAGGGTTCATATAATCTACTACTTCTAGGGTGTTACCATCTGTCACTATGTCTCAACAGCCAACCCTAAAAAAGGGAGATTGGATGATAATTATCCAAACCCTCAAGGATGGCCTTTTCAGAGAGGGCACAACACAGCCTCCTTCATGACTGCTGGTAATTCCCTCTCCTGCAAGGAAGCCTTGACAATCTCCAGGATCCAAGGGGTTACTTCTTCATTTGCTCCTCACAATAGCAAGGACAGGTAGGGGCTCAAAGAACAAGCAGCAGGAGACAACCTAGCCAGCATCCTATCCACTTCCTTGGAGATTAGGCATCTCAACTATCCAAATATGTCCTCCAGTTCCACAGAGATCATGGGTGGCTAATAATTGTAACTGGATCGGGGCTTATCTGATCATGGCAATGGGGTGATAAAAATCCCTTCTATTTCCAGATCACCGAAACAAAACCAGAAACATTTTTAGATTTTCACTCTTCAAAGATAGTTGACATAAACTCATGACTATGATTTTTTCCACTGAGTGCAATTGGATTTACTCATAGATCAGAGGGTTAAGTATAGCTTTAATGAGATACAATCTGGCTGCAGTCAAAGCAAAGGGTATTTGCCAAGTGCATCAATTTTAATCTGATCTTTTAAACAGAGCATCTATATTTAAGTTGACTTTTTCTATTACTTGTTTATCTAATGTTGCTCATGTGAGCTGCACTTCAACTGTTTATCTTCATTTTAAATATTGTACAAAATTGTTTTCAATCTTTATTAGATTTTTTTTGTGTGCCTTTGACTCCTGACAACTGCCTGGACTAGTTGGTTTTTGTGCCTTCAAGTCAGTGTTGACTCCTGGTGACTGCCTGGACAAATTCCTCGTTTTCTTGATAATGTTTTCACAAGTGGTTTGCCATTGCCTCCTTCCTAGTACTGAGAGACAGTGACTGGCCCAAAGTCATCCAGTTGGCTTCATGCCCAAGGTGGGACTAGAACTCTCAGTCTCCTGGTTTCTAGCCTGGTGCCTTAATCACTATACCAACTGGCTCCTGGACTAGACCGGGCAGTTTTCTTGGCAAATTTTAAGAAGTAGTTTGCCACTGCCTTCTTCCTAGAGCTGAGAGAATGACTGGCCCAAGGTCACCCAGTTGGCTTTATGCCTAAGGCAGAACTAGAACTCACAATCTCCCAGTTTCTAGCCTAGTGCCTTAACTACTACAACAAACTGGGGAGGGAGGGAGGGAGGGAGGGAGGGTTCAGTTTATAAAATGGCTTAGGTCCAAAAATGTCTTGCACTAGTAGAAACACACTTCTGCTAGCCCAAGGCAAACACCCTGCATTCTGGCCATTGTTTCATTCTCCTGCAATCTTGAACACTGCATCCCATTCTACTCAAGAGGAACTATTAAAAGTGGTTAGGGGACAAAACAGGAAATTTTAGTTGGGAAGAGTCAGGAAAAACCTGTTGTACATGGTTATCAATACACTTACAATTCCAATGGTAAAACTTTAAGGTTTTGCAGAAATAATCTGCAATGAAAGAATGCTGAATTCTCATAAGCAAGCTACTGCAAAATTTCATAAATCAATAGAAACAAGCAACTGTAGCATAACCTCTTTGGTTAGTGCAAACTGTATAGTAGTTTAAAAAAAAAATAAAAAATGTATTTATTAAACCATTAAACTCCATACTTTATTTCAGTTCTTGTTCAACCAATTGAACAGTAGATGCACATCTTTTTCCTGTCTTTTTTTAAGGCACAGATTATTGCTATCAATTACTTAAAATGAATACAGTAATGAAACCAATAATAGGCTACAGGAAAATTAGTAAGTACACCAAATTTACTTATCAAGTTGAAGTAGAAAAAACATTAAGTCTGTATATTGTGTCTGCACGTGATCACAATTCAGTCTAGAATACAGAGTATCTTAACAGTTTCAGGGAGAAAAAACTTTCAATATGTTAAGCCTAATTTATATTATTTTTTTCCTTTACGAGCTAGTATTATATTGCTGTAACACAATACTCCTATTTCTTTAGATTCTAGTAAAATAGTGGAGCAAAAAGAACTAAACCAGTTGAAATTTAAAGAGTTGTCAATACTGTATTGATTTCTCTTCTATGGGTGTATGAACTTTCCAAATCGTATTAATTTTTAATTAAAACATATTTTGCCGATTTAAGACACCAGTATTAACAAATTTTGCTAAAATTACTTTAGCAGCAACAAATCCAACTTTAAAAAGTTACATTTGATTACATTCTTATTAATGAATTACTGTTGAATAAGCCGTTGGGTAGATGGCTTAAGTGAACCAATGATAGCTTTGTTCAATTCATGAAGTTGATATGAGGATCCACACAAGAGAGTGAGAGTACATGGAAAAATTCAACAGAAGAGGACTATGTGACATATTTCTGAACAAAACGTTCAAATGCATCATATATGGCTTGCCTAAAAGAAAAAAGAAAATTAATTATACTAATATCATTCAGATATCAATTCAATAAAGCTTTATATTATTTTACATTATAAAATTCAATTTGAAGATTGTGATTGCTGTTACTGTAAACTGCAACTTCATAGTTCATAGCCAACGCAACGCAGCAGATTCTCACATGCAAATTATAATTCTACCCACAAAATGGTTTGTGTACTTTAATATATTAAGTACCAGCTCAAGTGAGCCCTACCCTTGAAACTAACTATAAATTCCCCCTGATTGGCTGCCAATTTTAACCATAATTATAGCCCAATTAAGAAATGGTAAAGCAGTTAGAGATTTGATCCCTGCAGAATAAAAACAAATACAGATTGGTGGACTTCCATAAAAGCCTCCCTCTTTACAAAGATAAGACTATTTTATTCAGATGCCCAAAGGCTGATGCTGCCCTATAACAGTCCAAATCTTTAAGAAGGGTGATAAATCTAATCTAAGTTCTAACAAATTTGTCTTTCAAATGTTATTAGTAAATATATACCAAATGCCTACTTGAGAAACTCAGTGATTGGCTAGATAAACAACAAATGTTATTATAAATAAATGCATTATGCTTAACTACTTGGTGGGAAATTACATTTGGCTACAGTAATGGAGTAAATGAGACCAATAAGCTAAACCTCAGTCATACCAAGATTAAGGTTACATTAATGGGTAAATTTATTATTCCTAAGGAATGAAACTTAGATGCCTATAAAACTAGATCTATCACCAGAAGCCAATTTTGACCTTACCTGAATAGGCTGGCTACTAACTTCCTATTTAAATAGCTGCCCTGCAAGATACTCCAGAAACTTCAATTAGAACAAAATACTAGAAGTATTTTACTAGAAGTAGCATACTAGTACATCATCACTAGCTACCAGCTGATTTCTGGGCCCAATTCAAAATCCTGGCTTCAATAAAATTCCTTCTGAATATACCCAAAACATTCCATTTGCAAGATGAAAATTATATGGGACTTCAGAACATTCTGTTCTTCCTCTGGACCACAGCAATCTGGCCAAGCCAAAAACGGTTCAGCACTTTTCTCAAAGTGTTTTAGAAAAGAACTAGAGTGCTCCCAGAATGGTCAAATCCGGAAGGGGAAAATGAATCTTCCAAAGCTCCCAGTAAAATTTTGTCTTTGGGATGCAACATTTAACACACCCCTAATTACTACACAGGCTGCACTCAGAGTATCAGAAGGAACAGTCTTCCAATACATTCCTGAGTCTGCCAAGATCAGAAGTCCAGTATGACAAAATAACAAAAAGGAACAGCTTTTCTTTCAGTAAGAACCCCTGGCTTGGAATAATCTTCTCAGAAAGGTCTACTTTTATTTTGGAATTAGAAAAATTATTTATATTCTTAAGCCTTTTAGTTTCAGAGTATTTCCAGCAAATGCATAACTATTTGAGTATAGAAGCTAAAACCTAAAAGACCATTTTCAGTCACATCAGACTTTTAGACCCTACTGATCCTTGGGGAAGTCCTACTCTCTGCACCATGACTTACAGATTGCCAATTCATGGGGATTCAAGCAGGCTTTCTTTGGGAGGGCACATGCTTTGTAGTATGCAAAGTCCTTACACGGATGTGTATAAGGTGTTAAAAAAGTATATTGTTTTCTGTGGCCTTCTCAAGCCATTAATGCTCTGTGGAGTTTCTTTTGTAATGAATTGTTTTTAATGGTATTATTACCTGATTATGTAGTATGTTGTGATGTTATGTTATGTTACACTGATTTTGCATGTTTAAATAGGCAGTATACAAATAATTTAAATGATTTTTAACAGCAGCTACACATGATTTTCAATGCTTATGCTGAATGACTAACCTGAACAATCCTTGTTTGAAGAGATAAGCACTAACATGACCTCCATCCAAGTATCTGATTTCACATCCTGGCCAAATTTCTTGAAGGCTACGCACCCCAGTTCTTGGAATATAGGCATCTTCCTTAGCTTGAACAACTATGATCAGTGTGGGGTCAACTGGAACTGAGAACAACAACTTCTTTGAAGATAAATTTATTAACTTTAGATTTAATAGCATGTTAGAAATGTTTCTTGCATTACAACATAATTAACATTTATAAATTCTTCAGCAAGTGGCAATATAGCCTCAATAACTGCATATCAAATCAAATCTTTATTACTTTCAAACAGCAGCTTGTCCTACTACTGGTTTTTGGAGTATGGCCTATGTGCCATTCAGATGCCCTAACCCAGAAAAAAAATGTGTTCCATCATTTCAATACACTGTACAGTCAGTTGCATAGCTTGTTGAGATTTTGCTGCCCTGATTAATCAAATTAAAACAGCAAACTGTTGGTGATCTCAGCTTTGCAGTATTAGAACTAATAGGGTCCTGACTCTGCTTCCAGTATACTATCCACTCAGTATTGTCTTTCCCTAGCTCTAGCCCAAATCTGCCTTTGTACTAAGTTCTAGCCCAAATCTGCCTTGTACTTTCTAAATTGCTTAATTGTTTAATAAAACTGCAAAGCTGAAATTCAACCTGCATTCAATCTTATCTAGAAGAAGAAATCTTCATTGCAGTCAGACCAGTATATAATAAAAACTGAATGGTATGCTCTGGTTTCTCTTCAGATTATATAAATGAATCTTATCTATATCTTGCATTACAATGCAGAGTATTGAATTAGATGGTTAGCAGATATGTAATACTTCAAAGAAACTCCACTTATATATACATTAAAAAAATCTCTTACATCATCTACGTTTGTTGTTTTAAAGAAATAAATATAAAGAATATAAGAGCAAAATTCAAGTTTAGTAGGTGTGCACATATAGAAAAGACAACTTAGGAAAAAAAGTATAATAAAAATTATGAACAGTGTTCTAAGATGGAGAATTATTAAATAGGATTACAAATTAATAAAGGACAGAAAATCTAAAACACACTAAAATTAGTATATACCTGAAAAATTAGCAACATGGGTACATTCATCCATTACTCCTTTCATGAATCTTAAGGATTCCCTTTGTAAACTCTCACTTTTTCCACTTATCAGGTCCTTTTGTTCATTGGAAAAGTTAGTACTACTGCTGCTGGTTGAAAATGTCTGGTTTATGCACTGCATTTTGGGTGCATCTTGCACCAACAATCCTTCTGCTGAGGTACTTAGATTACTTCTGTTAGTACTAAGGCAGTGACCCACTTCTGAAGAAAGAACTTTGCCTCTGATATCCAAGTTCAGAATACCGGAGTTGAGATCCAGATTACTCAAGCTGTCCACACTGCTTGGAGAATTTTTAACAAAGTCTTGCCCCATCTTGAATGAATCTGTCTGAATAAAAATATTTATCAAACTGAAGCGCTTTGGCATATTTTTCAATATATTCTTTTCAATCAAATCTTGATGTTTTAAAATGTGTAAAAATAGATTGATCTCTTAAGATAATGAATTATTCTATATGATTGCTGTTGTATTTTAACTGAAAACATGTCCAGAACATGTGCTAGATGGATATTTATTTATTAAATTCCTATCTTAAATTTTCATTTTTAAACAAGCCTCAAAGTAGAGGCTTATTATTAATATTAATATTATTAATATTAAGACAAAGTATTAAAATATGTATTAATATTCCTCTATTCTATGTATTAATAGAATACTGTATTAATATTCCTCTATTTACCTCCATTAAAAACAATTTACTTTCTACTAGAATGACCTACCAAAACATGTGTACACAAAACAATACCATAGAATACTGATAAATTGCTAGCACTATAATATAATATATAGGGAAATTTCCCCATACTGTCAGTTCTGTTTAATTACACCCTAAAATAAACCAAGCAAAAGGAAGTCTTCAGAAGCTTTGCTACAGATGAATAGTCTAGAGACTCACCCCAAAGTGTGTTCTCCCTGCCATATATTATGAGAAATGTTGGTAACTCGTACCAGTCATTTAGTTTTTTTTCTAAATTATTACTGAAAATAGTGCTGATACATTTCCAAATACATATCTGCCCACTGACAGGGATTCATGCTTTGATCACTTTGTATCTGGATTACTGCTGCGCACAAAGTGTGGGACTGCCTTTGCAGATGTCTTGAAAACTGCAGCTGGTACAGAAGGGAGCAGTCAGGCTATTAGCCAGGGAACGCCATTATTGTGGTCAATGCATTAATTACCAGTAGCTTTCTGGTCCAGTTCACAGTATTGGTTATCATCTAGAGAGACCTATCTAGTATGGCATTGGGATGGATCAGTGAACACTTTGTCAAAAATGATTCTGCAAAACACAATGATAATAAAGATGGAGATACATATCCATATATGTATCTCCATCATTGTTATTATGTTTTGCTTTCTTTTTCTTTATTATTAAAAATAATAACAAGTATGATTCTGCAAACATCAAAGAGCTGTCTGCTCTGGGTTGCTCCAATAGGAGGTTAAGACAATTAGTCCAGGCAGTCACTGCTTTATGGAAACGCTCCCCTTGGAAGTATGATTTGTCTCTCTTAATTTGTTAAGTTTCAAGAAGTATACAATTTATAAGTCCTTATCAGAAATACAGGAAACCCTCAATTTAACAAACTAATAGGGAAAAGTGTCCATTAAACTGAAGGTATATTTTAACCCTATCAGTAGCAACTGTTACGATAAGTCTAGTGCGTACCAAGCCCCCGCCCAGCAGTTCCTAGCATGGCATATCACATCTTCCTACTCCCTGATCTTTGGAGGATATTACCTCTCAGCCACCACCAATGTCCAAAACAGATTTTGTCTGTTCATTTGAAGTCTACCAAACTAAGGTCTGTTAAGTTGAGGGTTTACTGTACATGTTATCACCATGTTTATATGTCATCCTTTAGGAATAAAAGAGAAACACTCTGATTATTTCAATATGAGTAATGATCACAAAAAAGCACAAACATACTCTTACGTTTTGGGTTATTTTCTCATTAGAACCCAGTGTGAAAACAGAGTAGCTAACTTTATGATAAGAAACTTAGGAATGACTTTATTAAACTGCAACAATGATATATGATATCAATACCTTTACACAATTAAAGGTTAAAAATGGATTCAAAAACATTTCTCTTACTAACTGTTGTCAGCATAAAAGCAGAATTGAATCCACATAAACACGTCTTGGAGTATTTTTGCTGAAGTGCAATAATTAGTTGCCTATGGTTTATAGACAGCCAAAAACTTCCTAGAAAGAGTGTTCTAAAAATTATTAATATTAGCAAAACAAAATAAAAATCCAGCATTTAGGATATTAACATAGTTTCAAAAAAGTTTTTTTTTCTTTTTACTGTATACCATTCTAGCATTTGTTCCCACCACGTTCAATTAATTTCTCTTTAGAAAAAGATATACCAAGGGTAAGATGTGTTAATAGAACATCAAAGTATAAAGTGCACAGTTCTGCTCACTGTTGGAATATGTAATCCCATGATAATAGACAAGATGATTAGTAATTTCTGCTACATAAATATTTTCATATAAGATAGATTCCATACCAGAACTTTTTATACAAATAAATGGAAATGGAAACAATGTGGTCTGTGATAGCAACCTTTAGCAACATGCCCTTTTAGTGGCAACTAATTAGTTTGACCAGCAGATGGATTTGAAGATGATGTTAAGCTATCCTTTCCAAGTAACTTGCAATATCCTGCTCCTCTTTATAATTTTACATAGCAGTATTTATTTAAAATTATTTATATGCAACTTCTTGCAACTCTAGGCAGCTTACAATACAATAAAACACCCTTAAAATATCCATAATATAATAAGCAATGAAAAATATCAAACACCTGTTATTAATAGAAACTGCAACAGAAACTGTTGCCACCAATGGGCTGATCATTTTATACAAATGCCTCCTAAAGCAGACTGTCTTCATCATTTTATGGAAAGCCATCAGAGTAAGATCACATCAGGGGGCAAGGAGTTGCAGAGGGAAGGGGCTGCTACTGAAAATGTCATTCTCCAGATCCCAAACATCCTGATCTCCCTGATACTTCATGCAGGGTGGGCCAATTCTATCTGAAGTTTAAAGAAACCGCTATAGGAAAAGAATTGAGAATTTTTATGTGGCTTCTCCTCCATTATTTTAACCTGTAAACTACTCACAACAGTACAGTGGTACCTCGGGATACGAACTTAATCCGTTCCGTGACTCTGGGCATATCCCGAGTTGGTTGTAACCCGACGCAAATTTCCCCATAGGGTTCAATGTAAATCCGGTTAATCCGTTCCCCCCTCCAAATTTGGTCGCACCCCGAAGCAAATTTTCCCATAAGGTTCAATGTAATTACCGTTAATCCGTTCTGGCGTCCGCGGACCATGTGTCAGGGGCGGGAAAACGGCAGGGTGCTGTGCGGCGGGGTGGGAAAACGGCGTGGCGCCGTGCGGCAGGGTGGGAAAATGGCCGCGGACCACGTGTCGGGCAGAAAAATGGCCACGGACCACGTGTCAGGGGCGGAAAAATGGCTGCGGACCATGTGTCGGGGCGGAAAAATGGCTGCGGACCATGTGTCAGGGCGGAAAAATGACCATACCCCGAGGCGGAGTTCGCACATCGAGGTAATTTTTTGCGGCTGGAGCTGGTCGTAACCCGAAAAGTTTGTTAGTAGAGGCGTTCGTATCCTGAGGTACCACTGTATTTAATTTACTAAAGATTTGTCAGATGTTTAGCAATTCCAATAATATAAGCACAAGTTATTTTTAGTAAGACAATTCAAATGTTTTCTGATTAGGGTTAGGGTAATTCTATTAAGATATATAATCCCCCTTTTCTGACTTTGAAAATTGTAGCTGAATATCTCAGAGATTTTCAAAGTTTAAGAAAAACTATTTGGATGGTTATTACACATAACTGTGAAAAATAATTTCATAGAAGACTAATGCAAACCAAGTGATATAAAAGAGTTTTTGTTAAAGTTTTAACTACTATGGCATTAAATAGCTCTCAGAAATTAGTGCGGGAGTTATAGTTACAAAATTAATTTATACTCACTCCACAATATTCAAGCATTTGAATTATTTCTTCTTCATAAACACTCTGAGTGTAATACTGTTTCTCTAGTTCTCTCCAGTTCACTGCCTTGCTCAACACACCCTGAAATTAAAGAGAAAGCACAATGGATTATACAGTACATGAACTATTTAAAAATCAGTTTTAATTATGCCAGGGTTTTACTTGTTAAATTTCCATCACTCTGCAAATGTTTTCCTGGATTCAATAGCAAAGGAAAGCATCAATGGGTTCATATGACTTCTAAGCAACAAATCAATTTTAAAATGGAGGATTTGGGCAGGGTTTTTAAAATATTTTAAAAAGATCTAAACATTTGTAAAATTGCATCATAATCACAAGAAAAACGAACCTATTTCCATGTTACAATTAAAAAACACGTTATTGGCTAGTCTTTTTATCATAACATAGCGCTCTGATAATATTCAAGGTTTAAAACATCACACAGACATTATACATCAATAATGCAGTAATGCAGAACTCTGCAGTAATGCTGTAGAGTTCTTGGGGTTCTCTGAGCTTGGTCATTTTCTTGCAGACTTTTTGTTATACGACTAAGCAACATCTTCAGTGCTAGGAGTGGGGTTTGCTCCCTGTTTATATATAATAGCTTGCCCTGTCACTGTTGGTGCGGTGTTGTTTTTTCCTTGGTAGTTCCTAGATAAGGCTGTTCTTTATTGCTTGTTTGTCTAAGTTGGTAGTTCCTTGATTAGGATATTGTTTACCGCTTGTCTGGTGTTGATCCTGGTGTTAATCCCTGCTTATCTGGGTGTTGATTGCTGTTCCAGTCTTTTTGTTTCCTTTTTATTGTCTCTTTTAAATGGTGTGTAAATGCTGTTTCTCTATGTGCCTGTTGATGGCTGACCTGTCTGAATACCAAACTTCCAGGAATTTCCTTGCAGTTTTGGATTTAGTTTGGTCTAAGATGCTGACAGTTTCCCACTTGAAACTATGGTTGAGTTTGTACATCTGTCGTGAGATTAAGGTTTTCATTGTGTCGTCTGACCGCTAGTTAGTGTTCATGGATGCACTCTGCTAGTCTTCTGCTTGTCTGTCCTACATAGGGGCTGTCATAGTCCTTACACTATATGTTGTAGATGACTCCTGTTTTTTCTTCTTGGGCTACTGGGTCTTTTGGTTTACTTAAGATATTTTGGAGGGCTTTAGTTGGTTTGTGTGGTATGGTGATGCCATGTGGTTGTAATAGTCTGTTGGTTGTTTATGATGTATGGCACTGTTATCCTTTTCATAGCTTGTGTTGGTTGTGCTGTAGTGGGTTGAGTGGTCAGGCACTTTTTGATGGAAGTTGTGTGGGTATCCATTTTATTGGAAGATGTTGTATAGGTGGTTTGTTTCCTTTTTCTGCTGTTCTGGGTTACTACAGTGTGTTTGTGCTGGTCTGAATAACGTTCTTACACAGCTCCTCTTGTGGGAAGTTGGATTGTTACTTTGGTAATGAAGCACTTGGTTAGTGTGGGTTGTTTTTCAATAGACCTGTGTCTCTATTTTGCCATCATTTCCTTTCTGATGTGGATATCCAGGAAGGGTAGTGTGTTGTTGTTTTCTTCTTCCCTTGTGAATGTTA
Source organism: Python bivittatus (assembly GCF_059951505.1). Classification (NCBI taxonomy): domain Eukaryota; kingdom Metazoa; phylum Chordata; class Lepidosauria; order Squamata; family Pythonidae; genus Python; species Python bivittatus. The sequence continues at coordinate 29,997,368 of NW_028277034.1, forward strand.
TTCCTTTGAAGATGTTGTTGATTGTTTCATGTGTCTTCTCTAGTTGTTCCTTTTTTATTATGATAAAAGTGTTGCCTACATACTGGATCCATATTTTTGGTTCTATGCATGGAAGTGCTATAGTTAGAAGCTACTATATATAAACAGGGAGCAAACCCCGCTCCTTTCTAGCACTGAAGATGTTATCTATTTGGGACACGAAACAACTGCAAGAAAAGAACTCAGAGAACCCCAAGGACTACAGTTTAACCCTGAGCTACATATATTTTCTTTTATTGGTACATAATAGTGCACATCATGCACCTCTTTGCAACAGTAAAGCAGCCACCTAGTAAAACAAACTGGCTGGGTGGACATGCAATGGAGACAGCTTGTAGCAGTTTATAAAGCACCCAGTGATTCTGGAAAAAGACATGGTTGCTTTAATATTTCAAAGAGAGGTACTTTCAAAGAATTTACATAATTATTTGCTAACTAAAAATGCATTACCGTAGTAAAAACACCAGACGCTGTAGACCAGGAGAGACAAGGAACTAATGGTAATGGTTTAGGCCAATTTGATACTGCTAATGATGCCATCTGTAAAAGAGGATAATTTTTCCCATGAGCACAAACCAAAACACAAAATGTTTTCCATTAATTGATATGAAAAACTGCCATATAATATATTTTTAAATTTCAGCTACACATATCTCAGATGAAGACAAGCAATAGGATTTGAACATCTTTTGTATTAATGCTTATCAAAGAAAAGTAGAGCAATGGATATAACATAGTATCTGAAATTATATGAAATACATATTCTTATAAAATATGCACTCTTATCTATTGAAGAAAAAGTTTGTATTCCTCAAATATATTAAGAGAAAAGCCTTACACTTGCTTTCCAAATATCCTTACTAAATGAGATCCATAAGAAAGTTTATGTAAGATCACATATGAATAGAATTTCATTTAAATTTAGGACATTTGATGATGTATATATCCTAGGGACACCTAGACAACCTGAATAAGGCTGCCCCATGTAATGTTCACACCACAGCAAGACAGTTATTACTGGCCAAGTTGAAAGTTTAATTTGTATTTCCCTGAGAAAGTCAAATACTGTACAAATTACATTCACTTTAATTTGAAAAAAAGATTTTAAAAGATACATAATTATGAATCTTCCTATCCCATGTGAAACTGTTTTATTACTTGCTATTATATAAAACAATCATAATTACAGGCTCTGGTAATATACAGTGGTACCTCTACTTACGAACTTAATCCGTTCCGTGACTCTGATCGCAAGTCGAGTTGGTCGCAAGTCGAAGTAAATTTTCCCATAAGGTTCAATGTAATTACCATTAATCCATTCCGGCATCTGCGGACCACGCGTCAGAGGCGGAAAAAATGGCCGTGGACCATGTGTTGGGCGGAAAAATGGCCACGGACCACGTGGAACGGGCGGAAAAATGGCCATGGACCACGTGGAATGGGCGGAAAATGGCCGCGGACCACGTGGAACAGGCGGGAAAATGGCCGTGGACTACGTGGAACGGGCGGAAAATGGCCGTGGACTACGTGGAACGGGCAGGAAAATGGCCGCGGACCACGTGGCACGGGCGGAAAAATGGCTCGTAAGTCGAGGTGAGTTTGTAAGTAGAGGTAAATTTTTGGGGCCGGAGCTGATTGTATCTTGAAATGTTCGTAAGTAGGGGCGTTCGTAAGTAGAGGTACCACTGTAACTGCAAATGTGCCATATAAAACTGTTTGTTGTTGGTGGTGGTCAATGCTCTTTACCTTTTAAACTGCTTTGATTAGAATTAGTCTACAAAGCCACCTCATTCCTCACACATCTCTCAATCTGATGTGTTACAAGTCAGGTTTTAGGGGAGAATGGCATTATGCTGGATGTTTCCCATTTTAAGTACAATACATGTAGTATGGCACTAAAGAACACAAGTACTACTAAGAATCAAGTTCCCCTTGAGCGAAGGTCAACTTCTAGTGATTATACATACATACATAACTATATGTTACCTTCCCACCTTTTTTTTGGTTAGAACAGAAGTGATTTTAAATGGTCTTCTTCTGGGATTTTTTGTGTTTTTCTAATCTAGTCTACAGTCTTGGATTTCCAAGTAGTCTCCATGCCAGTAGTAATTGGATCTGGCCTTTTTTGTGATCAGCCAAGTTCAGCTGGGTGCTACCATCTACTTCAATTACATTATTAGTAATTAAACATTTAAGCTCTTACATGTCCTCCCATGGATATGCCAGTCATCCCTAGAGGTCCATATCCTTCTTTTTCCAGCCAATGCAAAAGAGCTGCTGATTCTAGTACAAGAGCGCCTCCCATCACAAACAGGTCAGAGACGTTTTTTAGACAGGATCTTCTTTCCTCCCAAGGAAAGAAATGCAAACTTACTTGTTTAAAGAAATATATTAACAGCAAGTTCAAGTATATTAACGTATCTGTTTTATTAAAACAGGTTAAAAGACAGTATGCTAAAAACTCTTGGGCAGGGAAAGCTAACAGACTATGGTTGTATTCAGATGACATGACCTTGCTATCTATTATTTAGCTGCAAATACACCCAACAGCTGCTCCTTTGAAATACCATATCTGATTGTTTCTTACTCAAACATGGTAAAATGTGATCAGTTAAAGCAATAATACTTACCTAGACCAGTCAGCACAAGAAAGCCATTTAAACAATAATTACTACTGATGGACAATAAATTTGTTCTTTCTTCATTTAGATAAAGAAAACAATATACCATATTGACACAGTAGTTGTACATGCCAAAAGAAAACACTATGGACTTTAACCACATATAAACTAAAAGTACAGTATTAATGTGCTACAATTTGAACAACTTTTGTCCTGCTTTCCCAGGTAAATTACTATACTTTTCTAAGCAACAATATAGCACCTTTGTTGACTATAGGAGCAGTAAGTTTAACTGTACCTCTTCTAGGTCCTAACGGTGGATACATTTGGTGTCTGAACAGAATCCAGCAGAATCCAGGAAAGCACAGAAATAATTAGAAGAGAATATGTGTAGCTCAGGGTTGAACTGTGGAGTCCTTGGGTACTCTGAGCTTGGTTGTTTTTTGTAAATGTTTCATTACCCGACTAGGTAATGTTTGCAAGAAAACAACCAAGCTCAGAGAACCCCAAAGACTCCACAGAAATAATTCTTGCAGGATTCTATTTAGAGAACAGATTACTTCTGAATTTCTCTAAGTTACCGCTGTTTATTCAGTAGGCAGAGAAAGGAATCATCTGAAGAACAACCATCTTTAATATTTACTGTGAAATGCAGTACCCACATTTTTGAACCATGTAATATTCAGCTGCTGAGAATAAATTCATTTAGGGCAATAGATTAAAGCAGAATCAGTGTCTCTGATGCTACAGCATGTTTTCTATCAAGTATGACTTATTAACTATGCTGACTGGGCCTAATGAGAGTTAGGATCTGAAGAATCACAGATTAGCATTCTGGCAGAAAATATTCAAAATGAAAATGTTTCCCAAATCATTTCCTAGTCAACCTTCAATAGTGTTTGATCTCTGAATGGATGAATGCAATATTTGTATTATGCATTACAATGCCTTGACATGTTTTTCCATAACATGATCACAAAATGATAGAAGGCACACAAAGATGCATTAGAATTAAGAACAGACATCTCTGCGCATTATTAAAAGCTGTTATTGGCAAAAATGGAAGTATAATTAGCAAACTGTGATGCAATTACAATACTTACAACTGATCCTTAGGTTTTCTGTATCCATGTATAGACAGATGCAAGTTAAAGGAAGTAATGTGAACTATTCTGAAACATTCTTTAACATTTCTATTTCTTTACTTTAAATCAAATAAACCAATCATTAAAACAGTTACTTTAAGAATACACATTTACTTAATGCAGCAAATGCTAACTCAGTAGGCTAGAACCACTTAAATCATTTCCTAAATTTACAAATTTAAAAAACCAAGTGTGGGGATTTGCCATGAGGGTGGGCTGCAAAATGTCAGTACAAGACTCCCAAACTCCAGTAGATTACTACAGCCTATAGTTTCTATATTTCAGTGAATGTTCAAACTACTTATCTATATCAGAATCAAACAGATTTATGTTTCACACATTTTGATGCAATTCTATTACTATATTGTTATTTGAATTCAGTAGGTCACTAGATAACACTTTCTCTCTCCTCTGTATTCAAAGGTATGTAATACTCAAATAAAAGGATATAATAGGGGTTTTCTAACAATAATGAAGCCATACAGGCCTCTTTGATCATTGGACGGGCCATTAAAGTTCGTCGTCTCCAAAAGTACTGAAAAGACGTGGTCAAATAAAGCTAAATTAAATAGTACCAATGTAACTGTATTAAGAAACCTTTACTAAACAACACTGAAGCTTACATGATCTCCAGTGCCTGCTAAATGAATGCAAACAGGTTTGTACTTGCTGTTCCATCTCTTTGGTACTATAAATTGAAACCTATGAAAGGAAAAGACATAATTAAAAACTATTCAAATTAAATAGACAAATTCTCATATATGTTTCACAATGTGTGTGCATTTGTATCACTTTATCAGTATATTTAGTCCATAATTTATGGACTATGATAAATTCTATAGCTTACAATATATGTTTATTTTTACCTTGCAGTAATTGATTCTGATGGCATGATATCAGGAACATAATGTGCCAAAGGAGAAATGAAGTGTCCATCAAGGATCTTGCAGTCTGATTGCTCCTCAACCTATACAGCATTATATTTTTACAGTCACTATCAAAGTTTTCATGGAAAAAATGCAAGTTCTGCTAAACAGAGTACTGTTCACAAAAGCTATGCTGCGTTAATACACTGAGCTATGCAAGTATTTGTTTAACTAGAGTTTACCAAATATTAATATACAACTCGTTAAGACAAACCAACTAAGCCACATTTTGATGGTATGCTGCTTTAGCTCAAGGTATGAATCCACTCAGGGTTATTTTCTGCCAGTTTCTCTCACCCTTTCACAAGCAAGCCCCATCTCCACCAATTTAGAAGCAGGAGAAACCTTCCTAGCTTTAGCTGGTGATTAAGCTCAAGTCCATATAGCATTTCATTACCTTGGGTAGGGGTGAGAGAAACTTGGATGGAAAGGAAGTCCTTCTACCTTCAAAATTTTCATGAATAAAATTTCAACATTCTTAACCAGATGTACATCCATAATCATCCTAACCAACAGCTAATAAATAAATGCGTACTGCTGGCTTCTAAGAACGGAATATTTTCCTGCTAAAATCTGGATTGGCCAGTTCAGAGTATCTGTTGAATAGCCACATAGGAATAGAAAGACAACAGCCATAAGCACTACAGGTTTGGGAGTATTCATGCTTTATATATAAGCAAGGACTGCTCCTAGTAACTTAATCAAATCTGAGATATACAAATATAAATAATAGCTTTTTTGTCATAGTTGACTTTAACATTGTTTAATTAGTGTTCCAAAATAAATTCAATAGCTATAGTGAGTGAAGAAATTCATAATCACAACTCCACTCATCTTCAGCAGTTTCTTAAAACTAAATAAATATGACTTTAGAACTACTCTAGCACTTTTTGGTTTTGCAAAATTTGTCAGCTTTATAGGTATAAATTTTCCTGTAAAGATCTACTATGCCAAAAGAATGAATTTTATGTAGATTAACGCTGCTCCAAGTTTCTAATATTAAGAGTGAATTCCCATAGTAGTGTAAGCTTGCAAATTGCATTTTTAAAACCCTACTAAACATCATATTTGTTTTATTATTTATTATAGGCCATTATTTCTCCTAAGTAACCTAATGAGAAATTTAAGTTCACGTTGTGTGTGTGCCTTCAAGTCAGTGTTGACTCCTGGCAGTCCAATATAGCACAGTCTTTCTGTTTTAAAAGTCAGTACAGGTAGTCCTCAGTTAACAACCACTTGTTCAGCAACCGTTCAAAGTTAGGATGGCGCTGAACAAGTGGTATTTACAACTGGTCCTCAAAATTCTGGCCATCCCAGCACTCCTGCAGTCATGTGATTGCCATTTGCAACCTTCCCACAAGCAAAGTCAATGGGGAAGTTGGCAGGGAAGGTCGCAGGTCACTCGGGTATGTCTCCCCCACCCAGCAACAGCCACCCCAAGCCTCACTGCACTTGCACCGCCCCTCGTGCACCCTCAGCCACCTGCATCAACCATACCAAGGCTTGCTGTGCTTGCACCATGCCACACTAGCTACCTGTGCACCCCCACAGGCCCTCCTCCACCCAGCAGCAGCCACTTACCTACCTGCCTGCCTGCAAGTTGCCTGGAACTTGCAACTTCCTGTCAGCTTTCCCAGTGACTTTGGTTGTTGGAAGCCAGCAAGAAGTTACGAGGAAGTCCTCACTTAAGGACCTGCAAACCTTGCTTAATGACAGCAATGAAGACTGCGGGGATTGCAGTCACTAAGTGATGTGGTCATGTGACATTGTGCTTTACAACTGCACCGCTTAGTGACAGAAATTCCAATCCCAATTACCGTCGTTAACCAAGGACTACCTGCATCAATATCAATCTGTACATACGGCAGATATTTTATGTTAAACTGATGTCATTTTGAAATTAATTTATTTCCAGCAAAGTTTAAGGTCGATGCAAATTATGTTGCCTTCTAGCATCTTGTCCATTGATAATAGCAAGGGGTACTTCCCATGAGATGGAAGAAATATAAGAGAAGATAAAACTACAGATGACTCTAGTGAATTTTTCCAAAATGTATAAATCTAGATTGCTAACAATGTATACCTTATCAAATACAAGTTTTTTTCTCTCTGTATATTTATTGTCAGCCCTCAATACTTCTGTTTTGAATTAAACAGTTATAAATAATCAAAACCAATCCATTTATAATGATTCATTTTCAGTACCTTATTAATGTGCACAGGATAGTCCCTTGGAACAAGATTTTGACATTTTTCCCTGTTTCCAATAATCTTTCTGAATTCAAATATTCTGTTAAAAATAGGAATTAGTTGCAGACATTATGAACAAAAAAGACTACATACTATAAATAAGTATGTAATTATAACAGTATGAAATTGACTGTATCAGGACTGGTATTACTTCTATTTCACAAACTCCCTATTGCTGTTACATGGAATGAGCTCTACTATAGAAACTTTGCCAAAATTCACTTTCTTGCTCAATTTGAACTACTGTATTGTCCTTTATATTTGTATAATATGATTGCACAATTTGCCTCAACTAAGAGCACCAAAAATGCTTTGGAGTGGACACATCAAATATTTACCTTTAGAATACTGTTTATAACTACCTTTTTAAGTCTTCTGGTCTTCCCCATCCTTGAATGAAAAGCTTAGTGAGAAGTAGACGCCTATATAAGACATCTAGCTTGCTCACACCCATTAGCAAAACACATCTAGAAAAAAATATAAATATTCATATCAATAAAAGTATATTGATTTATTTACATGAACTTAAACTGTATAGCTTTGTCAACAAGAAAAGCAAAAGTTAATGATGTATGAACACTGAAAAAAAATATTTATACAAGAAAGAGATGAACCAGTTTCGTACAGCTGTTAAAGAGACTGACCCCTCATGGGATATCACGAGTTCTAGTACTGCCTTAGGCATGGGAGCCATCTGGGTGAATTTGACCAATCACACCTTTTCAATCCTAGGAAGAAGGATTGGCAAGCCACTTCTAAATATGTTGCCAAAACAGCAGGGACTTGGCCCTGTACTTACAGTAAGAGTTACTCATGAAGTTGGTAATAACAGTACAAGAATGGAATTAGGTAGTAACTTTTACTAGCATTTAGGTATAACTCACATAAGATCAAGTTGTTTGTCTTTCCCTAGCATATCATCTAGCTTCTTGGGGATTACTTCTTGGGGGATTACTTCAAAATTACTTTTCTATGGAAACCAGCACATGAAGTTCCAGCTCCTTGGGAAAAGTGCAGAGTAGCTAAAACAGAACAATGTTTACAGTCAGATGTGGAGAGGATAGAGACAATCCTTTTGGCTTCAATTCTCCCTTCCTTTGAAGTTCCCAAAGACCTGGAATTTCAAACGCTGATAAACGAATAAGGCCAAATATAATTATGACAATGTAAATTATATACTTCATTCTCTGCACAGCAATTTATCAGTTTTGCTTGACAAACTTAATATTAGTAACAATGAGTATGATACAGATAGTTAAAAGAGTAGCGCTTGCTGTTGCATACGCAACATACTGTACCAACAGAGCCCACTAATTTTAGGAACGGAATCCTAGTGGATTGACAAGTTGAACCCCCCCCCAACAGTTCAAACAGTGGCAGATAGAAAATATGTTATAACAATAGGAGAAGCTACAAGAATTTTTGTTTCCCATAGATGGGTTAGTTCATAAATATTAATATTTTCCATCTTCTTGGATTTTCCTTTTTTAGTACTGTTTTTAAATTTTAGATGTATTATTTTATATATATTTATGGTTTTAATGTTTTTTGTAAGTCGCCCAGTATCCCCCATTGGGGGGAGATGGGCGGCGGAGAAATTTAATAAAATAAAATTAATTAATTAATTAATTAATATGAATAGGGAATACACTTGGGCCTTGAGAGGCCCTGCTTCAAAAGCTCCCAAAAGACTGTAAAACAAGATTTTAGCAATATGACTGAAAATGGTTTCTGTTTACAAGAGGGATAAGTAAAAAATGCTAGGCAGTTGCTGGGTTTTTTTAAGAATTGGTTTAGAAATTCATATGCTTTATATTTTTTATTATTAACTGAAATTTTGATGTGCAAAATACTTCTCTCACTTTGTAATTAGTATCTCCTTACAGTAGTGTTTAACAGAGAAATATTAAATGAACAGTGAATCACTCCAGATTTTCCAAAACTAGATGAAAACTGTTTACAAGTAGTTCTAGGTTAACAATCCTAATTGGGACCAGAATTTCCATCATTAAGTGAAGTGGTCATTAGGCAAAACATCACGTGACCAGCAGTCCTCGTTGAGGTTTTTCCTGTCCTGCTGTGCTCACTTCCAACTCCCCCTGCTGCTGACGAGATGGACCTGGCTGAGGCAGCTGCTGGCCCTTTGTGAGGTGGCACCATGGATGCCCCGCAAAGGGCCAGCTGCTGTCTCAGCCGGGCAGACTTCTACAAAAGCGGAAGAAGACAATGAAGGTCAGCTGGGGGCAGAGGAGTGAGGGAGGCCAAAAGGGCATTGATGGGGGGGAGACAGGAGGATGGTGAGAATTGAAGCGCACCTTGAAGTTCTAAATGTGAATGGGCTGCCAAGCGTCTGAATTTTGATCACATGACTTGCAGGGTGCTGCAACGGCTGCAACTTCAAGGACCGGTCGTAATTACCATTCATTCAGCACCACTGTAACTTCGAACTGAACAAATGGTCATTAAGCAAGGACTACCTGTACTGAGAATTAACACAGATTTTGGCAGCTATACGAACTTTTGAATTAATCTACCTAGGTAGATGAGTATCTTAAAGCACTTATGGTACACTTTAAAAATTGCAAGATTTATTTATTTATTTATTAATTAAATTTGTATGCTGCCCATCTCCCCCAGAGGGAAAAAGAGAGTTAATGAAGGTTCCATAATACAAACAATAATCCATTCACATTACACTGTAATAATAATTATTAAACATATGCTGCCTGACTTGTCCTCTACAATAAAAATCAAAATGTGAACGAAGCTATAACAAAATCAGCACAATGCATATCTACGTAGCTCATTTTTCAATTCAAGATTAACATTACCCAACTCAATTTAAGCTGTAGACAAATTCTATTTGTCTAAAACCACTTACATTCAAAATAACATTAATGAATATGTTTTTTTTTTAAAACAAGAGAAAAGTGAGAAAATAATTCTCATTTAATTTTGGAATAGTTCTTAAGCTTTAAGTTATTAAGATTTACAGTTCTTAAACCAAAGTTAATTTTAATACTAGTTACATTTCTTCATTATATAACTAAAGTGCACTATTTTAATGAGTGGGAGGAACTTTTTCTTTTAGCTAAATATATATACCAGTAAGGTGTTCATCTATGCTTATCAGGCAAAGCAAACAATAACAAGCTATTTGTCAGGCCTAGCCCAAGGAACTCCAAGAGACCATGTAAATTCAGTCCAGCAATGTTTATTAGCTACAACCTCTAGAAAGAATCTTCCCAGATTGAAACCCCAGCTCCCAAGTAATGCCAGCCACAACATTGTGAATTCCTCAGGGAGGTGCCAGTCTCATCCTTTTCTCTCTCCCTTGCGCCTCAGGAGATGAAAGAAAATGTTTTTCTTCCTGAGTCTGGCCTTCATAATTCCATTCCATCACACTATTTTATCCTTTGATATAATGTAATTGCTTAGTTAATATTTCACTAGTGGAATTTCCTTTCTCATTTTACCAAAGTGAAATGGTTTACTCTTTGATGAATTTGAACAACCCTTCCCTGCTTCTAATCGACAACTTTGAAAATCTGACATAATTAAACTTATAATTTAATTGTTTTATCAAATATACAATATCAGATGAAGAATTGAAAGGTTTTAAGATTCAATAATACAGATAGTCCTCAACTTACAACAGCAATTGGGATTGGAATTTTCATCACTAAGCGATCGTAAAGCACAACCGCATTGCTTAGTGACCGCAATTCCTGCAGTCCCGGTTACCGTCATTAACCAAATCTCAGTCATTAGGCAAGGCAACTTCCTGCTGGCTTCCCACAGCCAAGTCAGTGGAGAAGCCAGCAGGAAGTTGTAAGTCCCAGGCAGTCTGCAAGCAGGCCAGCAGGCAGGCAAGTGAATGCCACTGGGTGAGTGAGGGCATGAGTGGATGTGCAAAGGTGTGAGGGAGGCACGGTGAGGGCTGGGGAGGGTGGCACAGTGAGGGTTGGGGAGGGTGTGGGAGGGAGGCACGGCAAGGCTCAGGGACAGTGCCTAGGGGCGTGAGGGAGGCAGGGCAAGGCTTGGGGAGGTGTGCAGGGTGCATAAGTGGTGGGGGAGGTTAAGGGAGGGTGGACGGTGGTGCATGTATGGTCAGTACAAGTGCAGAGGAGCTGGGGAAGGGTGTGCAGGTGGGGGAGACTCAACCCAGTGATCTTCCCTGCCAGCTCCCCCATTAACTTTCTGGGAAAGCCAGCAGGGAAGGTTGAAAATAGCAATCACTTGACTGCAGGGCACTGCAACAGGTCATAAGTGTGAACTGGTTGCCAAGTATCCAGATCATCATGGTCACGTGACCGCGGAATGCTGGGATAGCTGGAACAACATGGACCAGTCATAACCACCATTCCGTTGTAACTTTGAACAGTTGCTGAACAAATGGTCGTAAGTTGAGGATTACTTGTAAGATATTTTAAGTTCATTATGTATTATTCAAAATGTATTTCTGTATCTGAGAAGGCTGGTTAATTCTGGTTCCAAGAGTACAAGTTCTGCATAGCCAGTCAAAGTTAATCTCCTGTAAATATCACATTTATCCCTGATACTTGATAAAAAACTTTCTCCCAAAAAGTCAAAATATTGTTATGGGAAATCCCTTTCAAATTCCTAAGGCAGAATTCAATAGAATACTTATACTAACAGGGTAATTTTCTCTCTCCACTGAAGCCCTTAACACACACTCAAAATCTATTCCAGAGGTAGTTCTCAGGACTCTGCAAAGAAAATCTTAGAATTAACAGGAGCCAACGGACTATGAGAATAGTTGAGTCACACTGTGTAAGCAAACTCCAATAAGAATTAATGGTTTCTGTCCCAAATGTCAGTGCATACATCCTTATGTGACCACAGTACTAAGACAAATGGGACTTACTAGGCATGCACTGTATTGTGCTGCAAATCTAAATATATAAAAGCAACTTTAAATATATATATTTAATATTTATATATATGTGTGTGTGTGCGTGTGTGTGTGTGTGTGTGTGTCTAAGTTCTTTGTCTTGTATTTGCCTGATGTACTTGCAGTACTTGTAAAATATATGTAACTTTCTTGATTGATGGTCTACAAAAATTATTCATAATAATAAAATGCTCTTAATGTCTAAGGCATAGTTATATTGAAGTAGTACACAACATTATTACATTGAAAAGAAAGTAACATAGCTAAGAATGATATATATTGCCATAAGCAGTTTGATAGCCATTACATAAACAATACATCAATAGTCCTATACTGAGGTGTAATTCTATTTGAAAAAAAAATGGCAATCTAAAATGAGGAATATAGTGTAGCAACCTTGAAAACAACATGACAAACAGTATTATTTATAACAGAAAGAAAGATCCTCATTTTTCTGTAGAGAAACTACACATCCAAAGACATGTTTCTCACAAGGTTCTCAGGTAGTAGCTGATAATTCTAAAGTACATTTTATACAATCACACTGTTTGCTCCTACCTGTCAATCTTGATAGTTCAATCCTGTTAAGTATGTTCATTGTATCTGTTGGTTCAAATAATGAGAAATTCCAAATGCTGTTCAGATTATTTAGGAAATGATTTACTGTGAGACAGTATGCTATCTAAGTAGCATCATCAATAAGACATCCTCAGAGTAAATCTTGCATTTTTAGATGTACATGTGATATAAGCACCATTAAATTACTTGTTAAAGCAAACTTAGATAGCTTGTTCAAGTAGCACTAAAAGATTACTTGAGCTAATTCATTCATGATAGTACTATCATTACTTTATTCAAATGGAGCTCCAATGGGCAAAAATAAAGCTTTGTACAGCATACACAGAGGTGCCAACTTGTACTGTCCATGAAGTACATTCTGAACCAAGTCACCAACACGCTTCAGCAAGCGCCAATACTGCAAGAGTTCAAACCCATAAGCCATCACATTATACAGCACAATCCAATTCAACTCCCCCCGTTGACCTCATGGCCCGTGATAGGCCCATTCCCAAGTCAGCGTGCAAAGAGCTGCCGTCTGCCTCACGAAGAAGCACAGGAGAGATTTGGCGTAAAATTAAACAACCGCCTAAAAGTTAGTTTGGCCTATTTGCAGTCCACCCTCTTCCTCCAGGCGGCTTGGGAAAGGGACTATCATCGTGGACAGCCTCCTCTCTATGTAAAACTCGCCCTGTTGTTTATTCGCTATTCAGTTTTTTAAGCAGAGGTGACTGGCTCCTCTATTTCTCACGATCACGACCTTAAGGGGCCACAACCTCGGAAGCCGTCATGCCACCCTCCCCTTCGGAGAAAAGAGTGAACCTACTGAAAAACCAGAAGTCCAGAGGAGCAGCTTTTCGTAACGCCCTTGCTCTGCACTCTCCTTTCACCATCTGCACTGCCAGACCCGCGCGATTCAACGTCCCGCCCGACTGAATGAGAGGGGGTGGAGAAACACTCCAAAGGTCGTCGCTTCCCGTTTTTTCCCCTCTCGCGAGAAGCGCCACCACCGCAACGACGGTTTTAAAGGCGAGGGATGAGACGGAGGTCCCCACCTGCACCAGTTGCTCGGCTGTCACGTGACCAGAATTGCCCCCCTTCTCGCTTTGATCTTCCCTTTTATTGTGTTCACTGTTGGCCACGTGGTAGTCTGCTCATGCATCCTCTAGGAAGAAAGCAGGATTAAGGGCTCAGATGTTTCCTCGCCCTCTCTTTCTCGTCAGAGGAAGTACGTAGGTGCGGCTCTCGCGGGTGTGGGAAGTTCGAGCTCGGAGGCTTAGAAGCTGGCCATGGCTGCTGCTGTTGTGGAGTCCGCAACTGAGGAGTGGGAGCAGCCTCTTTTGGACGGAGACGAAAGGTGCACGGGGGCGACTGCGCCTTAGGTCTTATTTGCTAGGGGCGCCCCTTTCGGCCTTAAGGAGCGGGGGATCCTCCTGTACTCCAGAAGTGATTGACCTGAAATTCCCAGTAGCCCAACTCAGGTTGTCTCACGATGAAGATTCTGGAAGTTGTAGTTTAAACACAACTGCAGTCGTAAGCTGCCCCCCTTGGCCTGTAGGAGAAGAATAAGAAGGAGAGGCCTAATCGCTGGTAGTGGAACCTAGCTTTCAAGCTGAGGTTAAAATACGTGTTACGAAATAGCTAAATGAACAGAGTATAAGATACCAATACCGCTGACGGTGATATCCTATCTGTTTTAAAATCTATTATATACATACATACATACATATATCTGTGTTAAAAATCTTAACAGATTTTTGACCTATTGTCAGTTGCATGGTTAATAAGACATTTATGTATGAAGGCCATGATAAGCTATTTTTGTGTATTTTTAAATGGGGTGTGTGTACTTTAATCAAAACAGATATTTTAATGGTTTTTTTAATGTTTTTCAGGTCTCTTGGGTTCTTAGAGTACTGTATGATAATGTTGAATAGTGTTTTATAGTGTTTATTGCATAAGGTTTGATTTTATTGAATTGCACATTTTTTATTTTTGTGTCCCTAGAGGGATAACTCGGTTAATCTTTTGGAGAAAGAATTGCATGGCATCTTAGACATGTTTATTATCAAACAAGCATTTGTGGCTCATGGTCACCTTCTTCAGATATGTGGAGCATTTTCCTGAAAAAGACAATAAGAACTTAGATATTGGGAAAGGAGAGAAAAGGTGAAAGAAACTCTGAGAGACAATTTCTTAGGACCAAAAATGGAACAGCATTTAAGCGTGATGTGGATATTACTGAACTGTATAGCTTGCTAGCTAGCTTGTCCATAAGAAAAGGTTTCAGTCTCCTGATGAGTTCTACTTCATAGGCTCTAAAATGGAATTGGTCTTAAGAATGGCCACCATGAGGTCAATAACAGGAATTTCTGGGAATGCTCTCCCATTAGTTTTTGGAGATTTCCATTTGAGTCATAGTGACTTATATCATCTAAAGGTTGGAAGGTCACATGGTGGTCATTTGGTCCAACCCTCTTATGACCCTTATCATTCTTAAAGCACAGTACTGTACCCCAAACTAGGCACAGTATTGTAGATGCTGTCTGCCCAATGCAAAATAGAGAGGAATTATGATTCTTGATCTTGCGACTATACTTTTGTGTATGCAGCCTAGGATTGCATTTATTTGTTTATCTTTAATTAGTTTATATAGCCACCCAACTTACAAACTCTGACTGGGTCATCCCCTTGCTTCATACAGGGGACCCATGCATGCCTGTGTTTCTTGTCCTGGCCTATCTCGTCAGTGTTAAAAGCCTCTCCCATGTTTCTCTCTGTTCCCTCACTACCATGAAGTTACTGCCCTCCCTCTCTCCTCAACACACCAGAACCTCAACTTCTGCATCCTTTTTCCAGGTCAAAGGATCCCATCTCACCTCCAGATAACTCAACCAGTTCTCTGGGATGCATCTTCCTAGCACTCAGTGCCCCTAGTTCCAGATATCCTGCTGCTCCCACTCCCCAAATCATACAAACACCATACAAAGCTGACAGCTTACTTTGCTCTCAGTTGGGGTAGCTGGAGGTCTAAATACATCTGGGGAAAGGAACTGACATCTACATCCAAGCCAACCTTGGCCTCTCAGCATTTACTGCATCATCTTTAGATCCTTTGTGCATAAACTACTGTCCAATACATCGGATGTACTGATCCCCCACATCCTATGCTCATGACTTTGATCTTTTCTACCCAAATTTAGGACTTAGTGTTTGTCCATGTTGAAATTCATTTGTAACATTCACGCAGTTACAGCGGGCCTCTCACGAGTGAGGGGAAAGAAGACACCAAACTGATTCTCCTTCGAGGGGGATGAGAGCGCCCAGACCGGAGTCTGGAAACCTCTTTTATTGAGTACATCAGAGGGCTGGGTTAGTACATCAGAGGGCTGGGTTAGTACATCAGAGGGCTGGGTTAAGCATATATACGTCACACTACCTAATACAAGCCCATAACCATATATGATAATACATGAAACACAAGGGATCATGTGCTTCGATTGAGCACGTGACAAGCTGCGGGGGCTTGCCTCCTGAAATTTGAGGCTTTTCCCCAGGTTGTTGCTGGTACTTTTCCATGCTAGCTTCCTTGTTAGCGTACAACTGATTTTACTAGTCTGCACTAACAGAAATGCCTAGCATGTGATGGGGTGTTATAATGCAACATCTCCTCTGTTTTTATTATTTTAAAGAGCAGCTTCCTCCTCATCACTGATAAAGGTGAGTTGAGGTTTGCAAAAAAGCTGTTCAGGTGCCACTGGTTCCGTGGTTGGGAGAGGCAGGTATTTATGAGTGCAGACCATGTTGACCTGTGCTTCTATGGTACCCAGTCTGTCCTGAAAAAATCTTATAAGCCTATTAAGGACACAAGGACCAACTGTACATGCTATAACTGTACTCGCTATAGTCCAGCGAGAGTGCTAACCAAGGTTGTGAGCCACGGGGAGAGATTAAACCATCCCTCAAACCATCCTTGTTGGTCTTCGCGCTCTCGCCTGCGAGCATTCAGGCCCTCTCTCAGTTTGGTCATGGATTCTTGAACAATTCCAGAATGGTCAGCATAGAAGCAGCACTCTTCCTTCAAGGCCACACACACACACTTACCCACGTCCTTCCCAACCAGGCTGCCAGGCACTAGCTAGAGGGACGGAAGCCACCAAGTCTGACCTATTCCTCCCCTTGGCATCGAGTTAAACAGGAGATGCCACAAAATGGGGTTCACTCATCACCCACTCAGAGCATTACAGGTTTTTTAAGGTATTCTTGCCAATAGGTTTGCTGTCCAGTTGACATGGAAATACAATATTTCCAGAAAACAATTTTAACACATTGAAAGATTGAAGAAATTAATATAAAAACAAATAATACAAACAACAAGGTCTGAACAATTTTCCTTCCCCAAGATCCAAAGTCTGGTAACCAAGATGTGAGCCATGACCAGCTCCATCCCTCTGGATCTTGGGAAATGTGAGAGGCTAGAATTTTTAAGCTTGGCTAGTTTTGTCTCAATGTAAGACTTCTGATGAATAGCAAATGTAGTTTGATCAAGACACAGCTGGGTGACCCCAATCAACACATTAACAAAAAATGTTGATGGAATCACACCTCACAACACAAACATCAGAGGCTTTATAGACATTTAAATCTATAATCAGATAATACATCCCCTCATACAAGGGATTTTTGGGACGGTCTGAACAAGTGAAAGGTGGTTCTTAGGAAGGTGAACTTAAATGTAACTTTTCTTCTGGTTACCAAGGGAATGGCATACAAGATTTTTCTTATCTCTCTCTGGAATGCAGGGCCTCACAACTGTTGCGAAAAGCTTGATACAACATTGAGCTTGTACTCGGCTAATTGCTTATTAGAAGACAATCGGGCATTCAGCAAAGAGATAAGGGGGAGGAAGAAACCAGTGCTCTTTACAAAGCAAAAGCAAGTTAACCCTTTAGAAATAAAATAGAGTGCACTGTTACAGGTATGGTTATACATTATGTGAAGCATATATAAAATATATAAAATTGTGTATATATAGAGTATAAAATTGTGTATCAAAATAATGCCCTACAAGGTTAAAACAACAAAAACATTGAAAGGATTTGCAGCCTTGTCCTGCTCTTAGTCAATAGCTACACGGTTTTGGAGGACTAATATCAGTCACTTCTTCATTGGTTACACCTGAAAGATTCAGGGTCATTCTCCTCTAGTTTGTCCATGGTTCAGGTTCTGGAGAAGATCCAAAGTGAAAAACATTCCCTCCCACAAGTCATTAGTGAAATTCTTTAAAGCAGTAACATCTCTTAATGTCTCTAGGCTGGAGGGTATTCCAAAGAAACAGGTAGATGTGATTCCTCCCACTGCCAAAAGTCACCCTACGCAAAAGCTGAGCTGTTCATAGCTGTTTGTGCCAGTTCTACAAAAAAATTGTTGTTAGAACTGTGCTGCAGAGCTTCTAGGCATTGTCCCAGCAGGAGAATTTGGATGTACTGTAGATCTTCATGCTTGGATCCTGTGGATAAAATCAAAAGGGTGGGGGGACAAAAACAAACAAACAAACAAAAAGCAAAGGAAAACAAAGAAAGGGGGGGGGGAACAAAAAAAAAAGGGAATAGAAAAGAAAAATAACCTAGCCTATTTACACAAGTTACACAGGCTTAACTTGGGAACAGTGCCACCATCTGTTTGTGTCCAGGTACACTAGATGGGGTGAAATTACATCAAGGACTGTATGTGGTCCCTTCCATCGTGGTCCCAGGGCTCCTCCTGGTTTTCCTTTTTTCACCATAACTTGATCCCCTGGTTTAATGTAATTGTGGATTCTTTGGAAACAGCATCAGTTTGTTCTAAGACTTTAGCTATATCTGTTCTTAGTTCTGCTAGGTTTTTTAAGCCATTCGGGATTCCAATTCACATATCCTCCCCTTCCAGCTTCAGTTCCTGCTGGAGCAGAAAAAAAACTGCTCTTTCTCCTTAACTTTCCCTACATCTTCCTCTTCTGATCCATGCTTTCCTCCCTGACTTCTCTATAACTGCTTCACCTGCTCCTACAAGCTTCTAGTAGGAGCCCCATCCCATCTCTCCATGTTTTCTTTCAGCTTTTGCCACACTTGCACACGCTCCTCTCCATACCCTACTCTCTGCCCCTGATTACTCCACAAATTCCTATTCCTGCTGTCTCACCCACTTCTTTTCCACCTATCTCTTATTATTCGCACCTCCCCCACAGTCTTTTCTTTACTTTCCTCTCCAACATTTCCAACAGCTTTCCTTGCTTCTCGCAGATCTGTTTCCAAAGTGGCCAAGTCTAATGGGTATGTTACAGACGCTGCTCCCAGGTTCAGCCTATGGTCACTCACACACACACTCACAGCCTGTTGAGGCACGCGGATCTTGTCAGCCCCCTTTGCTTTCTACCTGGATTTCCAGATAGGTGCGGCTGGAGCAGACAGACACACAGCCCTGGTCAACAGCGTGGAAATAATTGGGGAAACACACAAATCACTTCCAACCGAGCACTGAGGCACGAGAGGTTCTTTGTAATACACAGAGACCCAGACAATCAGCATTTGCATTTTCATAGGCTAGTTTTAATAACAATTCATTACGAGCGTCCTCATTGTCAATCTGACGCTCAATGGCTAATTGGAAACGGCTAAGAAATTCAGAATAATTTTCAGTAGATCCCTGCATGATTTTTGAAAAGGATTGTGTGGGGGTGGCTGAGGAATCATCAACTTTCCACAATGCAGATACAGCTGCTTGTGAAACCAAGGGAAATGAAGCCCTTGGAGAGTTGATTTGAGCGGCAGCAGTTGTAAAAATTCCTTGTCCCAGCAAGTGATCATTGGTTACATTTGCAGGGAAACCATCCTGCACAATAAGGGCAATTTGTTTTTGATATTCTGACCACCACACAACATACTGAGCAGGAGTTAAAATCATATTACACAGCATTTGCCAATCAGAAATCATCATGTCAGAAGAATTTGCAAGTGTTAAAAACAAGCCCATAGAATAGCGAGATTGTAAGCCATAAGTAGTTACAGCAGTTTTAATATCCTTTACAACTTTATAAGACAAAGGAGCAAACACTTGGGTAGGAGGGTTATTGGGGTTGTTGGGATCGGGAATATATGAGACAGGGAAGGCAGCACAAGATTGCATATCCTCCAAATCTAATTCCCCTCTAGCACGAGCCTCTATCATGGCGCGTACCAGGGGTCAGGCAGTTGGAGTTGCTGGAGGAGGGAAAAGTTCCTCATCCCTTTCCTTTGTTGTTAGAGGGAGGGGGGGGGGGCGATGGCAAATGGCCCTAAATTCCTCATCCCTTTCCTTTTGATGTTAGAGGGAGAGGGGGGGCCGATGGTGAATGGCCCTCGTAAAGAGAAGGCGCTGTGATTTCAGCAGCAGCCATCCTCGGCTCCTCATCGTAAACTTCCAGAGCTTCTAAAAGAATACGGCAGGAGACAATAATTTGCTGTGGAGCTTTTGGTGGCTCATCTAAATACTTCAAAATCTTTCTCCACAATGTGGCTTTTGTTGACCCGGCCTCAGGATAGACCGGACATTTGAGCCAGACATATTTTAGCAGTTCAGCTAGCCTTTTTTTCTTAATTGGAGGCAATGGGGTGCCTCGATTAGAAAGAATAATGTTAGAGGCCTTGAGAAGGTTTCCAAGTTCGTGGAGGTGCACAATCTGTGACTTGGACAACCCACCCCCCATACTTACGAGGGGGCCGGCAGGCGGCCGGGATGCGTTGAGCCCGTTCTCGGGCGTAAGCACCGGAGGTCTCAGGCGGAGGGAGAAGGGGCCTTGAGAAGGTTTCCAAGTTTGTGGAGGTACGCAACCTGGGGCTTGGACAACCCGCCTCTGATACCTACGAGAGAGCCGGCAGGCGGCTGGGATGCATCGAGCCCTTTCCCGGGCGTGAGTATCGGAGGTCTCAGGCGGAGGGCGACGGACGATTACCCAGTTATTGGGGATCACGTCGGGGTCACCAGTTGTAACATTCACGCAGTTACAGCGGGCCTCTCACGAGTGAGGGGAAAGAAGACACCAAACTGATTCTCCTTCGAGGGGGATGAGAGCACCCAGACCGGAGTCTGGAAACCTCTTTTATTGAGTACATCAGAGGGCTGGGTTAGTACATCAGAGGGCTGGGTTAGTACATCAGAGGGCTGGGTTAAGCATATATACGTCACACTACCTAATACAAGCCCATAACCATATATGATAATACATGAAACACAAGGGATCATGTGCTTCGATTGAGCACGTGACAAGCTGCGGGGGCTTGCCTCCTGAAATTTGAGGCTTTTCCCCAGGTTGTTGCTGGTACTTTTCCATGCTAGCTTCCTTGTTAGCGTACAACTGATTTTACTAGTCTGCACTAACAGAAATGCCTAGCATGTGATGGGGTGTTATAATGCAACATTCATTCTGATATCAGATTTGTATGCATGTACCGTATTTTTCCGACTATAAGATGATACTTTTTTCTAAAATCCTTACCCTAAAAATTGAAGGGTGTCTTATTCAAGGAAGTCAGCCGAGAATCGCGTGGTTGCAAAACTGCCCATACTTTGTTTCTGCAGAGAGGCTTCCTCCTATTGCTAGCCTCCAATCACATGTGAAATAGCTTGTCTCCCAAACAGACTTCCTCCAATCACGAGCCTGATGTAACTGATGTCAGCTGATACTGAACAAACCAATTAGAGGAAGGCTGTTTGCAGAGACAAGCTATCAGCAGTTTCACTCGTGCTTGAATGTAATCAGTTATGCAAGAGAGCCTGGAAATAGAGCTGCAGAGAGATGGTTTGGACCTCCTCCCACCGAGTGTATCAGGTAAATGTTAACTAATTACTAAATAAAAATGTGTTCTGCACTATCTTTAAAATATTGATTTCTTAATTTTGGGTTGGAAAAGTGGGGGTCGTCTTGCACACGGGGTCGTCTTATTGTTGGAAAAATACGGTAATAATTTGTATAGCAGTTATCCAGTTGGACCATTCTAAAATGTAAAGGAATTGTCAACAAATGATGACATGTATTAGAGAATGATTTCTATCATATCAAGATAGGAATAAATGTAGATATAGTAACAGATTGTCCTAACACTTTTCCAATTACCTTACAGAATTTATTAAAGAATAACAAGTAATTGAAATGTTAATATTAATCTCATTAATATTACAGTATTGTTTATTACAGATCTAAGGATGCTGTGGAGACATTGCAACAATACAACAGCCGATGGAGATCCATTCGAATAATGTACCTTACAATGTTCTTCAGCAGTGTTGGTTTGTAAAATTTGCTAACCAGCCATCATTGTTTTATTCTGTTACTTTATCTTCATTATTTCATTGGCTATTGATTAAAATATTTTATAGAAATTCCTTATATGGCAAACTGTGTTTGTTGCTTTATGTAATATTCTTGGCTCATTTGTAAGTTAAACATACGCAGAGTAATTTATGTAGGATTCAGTAAAAACAAAATAATACTGGACTATAGCATTATAAATTAAAATATTTAACACCAAAGGAAAAACAGTTGTCACGACAAGCAAACTCAGGAACTTGTTCTTAAAATTACAGTGACCAGGTGGAATCAAGCCTAGTTGAAGCAGGTGGTCATCAGCAGAATCAATAGCATGGTTCTGTTTCCAGTATGTCCTGTGGCCATAGTATGGAGGTGATGCAGTGGAGCATCTGTTGTAACATGTAGACTAGTTCTCCGTGTATTGGAATCTGGTTGGGGAAGATATTCCATTATTTTCCTCACTTTTAAAAAAGTGGTCAGCGTTCATAAACTATCCTTTCTTTGTGTATTTGCCCTGACTTTTCCCTGATACTGTGGTTTGTGGTGAAACAGTACAAAGAACCTTCTAAGTGTACATCTACTTTTCTAAGACCTGACCATTGCCACCTGATTGGGAAACCAGACCAGTTTCTGGATTATGTTGTATAATGGATGATAAATAATGAAGACTTTTTTGGAGTCTCATTAAAAGAGACTCTTTTAAACATATATACTATGTTAAAGACTTTTCACAGCAATATACTTCCATGTACAGCAGTTCCACATATGCACCTATCATTGACTGAATTCCTCTTCATTGAAAAATAAACTTCAGTTCTCTGTGTTGCAGGTTTCTCTATTGTCATTATGTCAATATGGCCCTATCTTCAACAGGTTTGTTAAACACCTAAATTTTTACTTACATGATGTTAACTTAGGCACCTGGAAACTGTACTATATAGTGAGCCAGTTTGATGTAGTGATTAAGGTGCCAGGCTAGAAACTGGGAGACTGAGTTCTAGTCCTGCCTTAGGCACGAAGCCAGCTGAGTGACCTTGGGCCATCACTCACTCTCAGCCCTAGGAAGGAGGCAGTGGCAAACCACTTCCAAAATCATTGCCAAGAAAAATGCAGGGACTTATCCAGGCAGTTGCCAGGAGTCAACACTGAGTCGAAGGCACCAAAAAAAAAAAAAAAAATAATGATATGATGATATTTCTGTAAGTTCATTTAGCCAAATGAAAAGATGTTTATTTACAATAATTAAAATGCAAAATATCATTATATTTAACCATTAGGATTTTTGTGGGGAACATGGGTGAAAATCAATCCAGTAGTTTGCAGTGTCCATAAGTGCTGTGTTTTCTATTTTAAATATTGTAGAGGAAAGGTTGGAGCAGCCAATGATTATAAGTTTTGGCTTGGTCAGCCAGAAACTGTTGACTCTTGATCATCAACGGTGGGAGTAGCTATATTGCTGACAAACCTCCAGACTGGATTATTGCAATGCTAGCGAGAGAGAGAGAGAGAGAGAGAGAGAGACTTTTTAAGGTACTTAAATACTCAGTAACTCAGCTAACTCAGTTAGTTAGCTATTACCTTTAAATGCCTAAATAGTTTGGGTTCAGACTACCTAAGAGAACGTCTTTCTCTCCATGAGCACCACTACCCAGTAGGGTCATAAGGAAGGATCAGATTTTAGGTGCTGCAAGCTCATCTATTGGTGGAAACATAGAAGAAGCTTTATGAGTTGTTGCCCCTGGATTGTAGAAAGCCCTTATTGATATCAGGATTCCATCTTTAGAGGCCTTCAGAAGTTCTGCAAAGACCTATTTCAGTCTGACTTTTACGATAGTGTTTTAATATGTTTTGTGTAAATCTTAATTTATTTTGTTTTAATGTATGTAAAATTAAATTACTCTGAGCTGGGAAGGGTGGTATAGAAATGAAATAAATAGTATACTAAGAAGGGAAGTGCTTATATTCCTCCATGTTTTCCCCCCTACTAATGAAATGGTTTTAATTGAGGAGGATGAACTGCAACTATTGTCTGGGTCTTATCTTGTGATTTATGGTTCTGATTTGATTTTTGTAAAAAAAAAAAAAAAGGTTAAGGTCCACTGTAAGTTATGGAAGCTCATTGGATGACTTTGAGCCAATGAATATCCTCACCCTAACCTACCCCACAGAGATGATATTTTGATTGCCACCTTTACCTTCTGAAGCAAAGGGTGTTTATAAATCTAGCTAATAAAGAGGAAAATAGAAAGATGACACCAACCTTTCTAAATATCTTTTGCCATTGATTCTTTCCACACTCTGTACCAACCACTAAATATTATATAAATTATTCAGTAACCATTCATTTACAATTTGGAATGTATATTCTTATCTCCTTATATTGATACTGCTAAAAATATTATTTTTGTGGATATTAGAATGTGTCAGGGTAGTACTTCATAGGCTAATTTTAAAATCTGTTTCCATACTATTTTAACAGCGTTCTTCCATCAGTTATTAATAAGCTTAATTATTACTCACCAATTAATAGTCTGCAATTTTTAGTATATTCTGTGTTCTCTAATTAAAACGTTCATCTTCATAAACATTTGCCCATGTTTTAGTAGCTTGACAATATCTGATAGAATTGAATATTTTTTATTAGGGTGTCATACTGATTAATAAAATGCTGTTGTTGAAATTGTGTTTATTTTTTTCCATAGATAGATAAAACTGCAGATCCAGGTTTTCTGGGCTGGATTATTGCTTCATACAGCATTGGTCAAATGATAGCTTCTCCATTCTTTGGAACGTGGTCTAATTGCAGGCCAAGAAGAGAACCTCTTGTGGTTTCAACTGCTATTTCAGTAGCTGCCAACTTCCTCTATGCCTATGTCCATTTGCCCCCTTCACACAACAAATACTACATGCTAGCTGCTCGAGCACTGGTGGGGTTTGGTGCAGGTAATTTTAGAAATATCTAAATTAAAGTTTGCTAGATTAATAGCTCTATGTATTTAAGGAAGTTCAGCTATTTGTTAGAGGAATCAAAATCTTACAAATGCCCAGAATGTCCCTTCTACCTCAAGTTGGCTTTCAGAACTTCTTGAGTAAATGTATAATGCTGTTGATACATATTTTCCCGGTATCCCATTTAGTAGTGTTTGTGCCATGGCTTTCTGTAGGATTAGATAAACTGAGTGATTACCCCAAAGTGCAGTGTTTTGAGTAACAGACTCACCAGAGTAATAAAGATTCATTGTGACACCACCCTAAAAGCACTAGTTATATTAGTTTTAGAGATTTTCCTCGTATGAATAAAAATGTGAAGAAGTTACTGCAGTTGCTCAAAGGTAATTTACTCTAATTAGATTTCAGACCTGAGTGATGCTATGAAAGAAGCATGGTTAATAATTTCTGCTGATTAGTTTCAAGTTTCTCCCAAGCTGTTTGATAGTTCTGAATAATTGCTTTCAGGACAAATATTCTTTAGCATATTTAATTTCTGTAGTTATGAGGTATATTGAAGATAGATTTGGTGAGCAGACAAAAGACCAAGATTGTGCATACTATATTATTGGGCTTTTAGCTAGTTTATGCATATGATTAAAAATGCATAAGTGCCTTAGGAGTGCCAGGTAAACATCATCTTGTTTTCCTTTTAGGAAATGTAGCAGTAGTTCGCTCATATATTGCCGGTTCTACCTCTCTTACTGAAAGAACTAATGCTATGGCAAACACTAGTGCTTGCCAAGCAGTGGGATTCATACTGGGACCAGGTACAGCCTACACTGTATTCTCATTCTCTTCAAGTGACTCATTATTCAGTTGTAGATAGAAACATTGTATTCTAATTGGAAATAGTCACTCCCATTTCTTAATCTGTGTGTACATACTTAAATTTTAATCTGCTATATGAAAAACATTATAGTAATAATACTGAACTATTATAAAGAGGGCTTTAGTTCTAAGGAAAAGGATGTACTCCCAATTTGATTTCAGACTTCAATTTTCTTTTAGTTTTTTTGCAGACAGTTTAGTGATAAACAAAAGCTGATGCAATGTATGTCAAGGATAAAAATTCATACATACTACTAAAAGAATAATGATATATAGTTTGTTATTTGGGATTTTTCTTTATCATCGGAACACTTTACTAATTGATTTTTTTCTGTTGTTCATTTACTTTTTAGATTTTTTAGGTGCCACAATAAAATTTCTATAATTTTTCTGTAATTAGTATCAAGCATACATGCTGTTAAAGTCTTATTGCATAAACTGTTATATTTTCTATTAGTTTTTCAGACTCTCTTTTCACTTATTGGGGAAAAAGGAATCTCATGGAAAATTATTTATCTCCAGCTGAACATGTACACAGCACCAGTTTTATTTGGAAGTCTTCTAGGAATTATTAATATTGTTCTGATATTTGCTGTATTTAGGTAATTGGAAGATCTTTCTTATGAACGTTCACATTTAAAAAAAAATTTCCAATCTGTGGATAAAATCTCTCTTCTCCTTAGTCCATGTAGTTTTTTTCTTTAGTTCTTATTATGAACCAGGAAATAAAAGAGTAATTTATGGATTTTGTAAATGAAGATTTCTTTAGTATTTCTTGATCAACAATATTGCATGAGATCTTAGTTTCAAATTACTAAATCTTATCAATGAGCATAATTTCTCTAAAATAACATATTATACAAGTGCTTATTTCCTATTCTCATTATTTACATAGACTAAGACTTTATCCGTAAAACAAGATTCATTGCATAATTGAGTTAACAAAGAATTGTGCCAGATACCATTATTTCAACACTGAAATGTTACCATACTGAAAGTTTATTTGGTATAGTTAATTATTGTTTTTGCACAATCTCTTAATTTTTAGAGAGCATCATGTGGATGACATGGGACGACCACAAAGTATTAATACTGAAGTTGAAGGTAATTTGAAATAAAATGTTTTAATATACTTGATAATATACAGTTGTGTGAAAAAGAAAGTACACCTCCTTTGAGTTCTATGGTTTTACATATCAGGAAATAATAAAAATCATCTGGTCCTTAGCAGTTTAGAGAACTGCATTAGGTAAATGCAACCTCAGATGAACAACAACACATGACATATTACACCATGTCATCATTTATTTTACAAAAAGAAAGCCAAAATGGAGAAGTCATGCATGGAAAACTAAGTACACCTTATGATTCAACAGCTGGTAGAACCACCTTTAGCAGCAATAACTTGAAGTAATCCTCTTCTGTATGACTTTATCAGTCTCTCACATCGTTGTGGAGGAATTTTGGCCCACTGTTCTTTACAACATTGCTTCAGTTCATTGAGGTTTGCGGGCATTTGTTTATGCACAGCTCTCTTGAGGTCCCGCCACAGCATTTCAGTCGGGTTGAGGTCTGGACTTTGACTGGGCCATTGCAACACCTTCCTTTTTCAGTATGTACTTTCTTTTTCACATGACTGTAAATAGTTAGGAATAGTGTTAAATGAGACTGTGTGAAGGATGCAGGTGATAACTGTCTCCATGAGCAACTACCTACAAACTCAATCACTTTTATTAGATTTGGTGGTTCCCAAGGAAGCACTAGAAATTGCAGTTGGTCATGTATAGGTATATATCTGCAGTGAGTATCAATTCCTGTGTCAACATTATTACAGTGCAACTTCTAGGTAAATATTAATGTTTAAATTTATACTAGATTCTACTGTAAAGGGTGAAGCATCTTAAAGTACCAAATTCTAAAGAAAAATTTAACAGTAATGACCATGCTGCAAAAGGTGAACAATAATGTACCTGATCCTTCCATATCCCTCTAGATTCTTAATGAAAGAAAAATCTTTCTGCCCAATCTTTTTGTTCAGGCAACAGAACAAAACACGAGTGTTAAATCTGCAGGTATATTCCTCCTGACATCAGTCACTTTCAATTCCAATTGGAAAAAGCTCATGGACCTTTCTTTCTTTATATGATAACTGCAGCTAGACTTTGATATGGTCAAAGGTGGAAAGACTTGATATTACCTACAGTGGAAGAATGGATTATGAAGATGATGGAGTTAGCTGAGATGGCAAAATTGACAGTTTTGCTTAAAGAAAAAACATTGACTAATTTTATTGCCAATTGGAAGCCCCTTTTGGACTTTTTGCAGGAGACAGAAAAAAAATGAAATCATGATTTATGGATTTGATGATTAGTCAAAATAATAGGTTATACAAAATATGTATGTTAAGATGTAGTTTAAGAGTAAGAGGTCACCATATGATTCATTTACATCTGCTGTATAAGAAGTCAGAAGTCATTCTTTTTGTAATTTTTCTTTTGTTCCTTTTTCTTTAATTTTCATCACATCAGTCACTTTCCAGATTAGACGACTTCTGGAATTGGTTAAACCCTAGGTTCCAATTTCATATAGATCAGAAATTTAGAGTTTTTAGTTTTCTGTGTTAGTTAAAGAAGAGCAAAACATAAGTCATGTGTAATGAAAAATTAGTTTATCAAATCCCAGACATCTTCTATTGTGGTAGATGGGAGGGGAGAATACATAGCTTGACTTTTATTGGTTATGTTAGGGTGATTAACAAGATTCATGAACTCAGACATTTTGCTCTTTTTTTCATGCAAAAGTTGCAAAGAACTGGAAAGCTGCAGTGTGAATGCTAGATTCTCTCCTGGATAGAAATGATCAGCTGTAGTTCCATGTTCTGATGAAATGGAAACTATACTGTTCTGCCATTAACAGGGGAATAAAGGAACTGCATTTGTGTCCATAAATCTTACACATATTGCATCTTAAGATTTCCTTGCTTGAACTAAGCTTTTCTCAAATTAATCGAAATAATCAACTCTCGTTGATAATTCCATCTATATTGATACTATGAGGGCCTTTATTTTTGTTTTAATACAGAAAATAACGAAGTGGTTCAGGATAATCAAGGATACATTGACCATGTTGCTGTTCTATCAACAAACTTTCTTTTCTTTGTTATCTTATTTATTTTTGCAGTTTTTGAAACGTAAGTATACCTTACCCTCCAAAGTTTCATTCAGATTTTATAGTTCTACAACAGCACGAAGTGTACATAAGAACTGAAGTTGTCTCTTAATGTGACATCCAAAGATTTTCTTCTAAAGAAGATGAAAGGCTTGTTGCAATACACCTTTATATAGAAGCTGTTTGTGTTTACACAGCACCATATAGAGTTACAGAAAAAAAGTGTTTTTGGAGTGTAAAGATATATGTACTTAATCTTATGTTTGGAATTCAGAATAAATCACAGGTTGAATTTTTAGGAGAAATTCTGACAGGAGGATAGCAATATGCATTGATCAGGGAGAAATTACCAAGTAAATACTTTATAAAATAGTTTATAGACCAACTGGATAAAGTAATATTGTCCTAGCTGTAAAACAAATGACAGAATGTCTCTTATAAAATCAGGTAAGATCTTTGTCATTTAATTCATACATATTAAAATATATTGACATATGTTCCTAATCAGAAATTTTTCTTCACAGTTTTATGAAGATGATTAATTTTCCCTTGCTACTTTTTCTTCACATATGTAGTATTTTTTGTAAAATGCCAATAATCTCTTTTGCAGTCTTCTGGCTATAATTGTATTCCAAAAACTTTGTTATTTATTAATCTTCTGCATTTTACTCTTATTTAAATAGCCAGGAAACATAATATGAAAGTCGAAATATAATTAATGGATAAGTAATACTTTCAATATAATACCAACCATTCAGTCTTTTATTGTTGACACAGAAATAGTAGACAGTCATTCAGATAATTTTAATAAATTTATTTAATATTACTTTTTTTCAAGGACCAATATCTTTCTTTACATGCTTTTGAATTTGACACATTTCTATTTGTAGCACTTGTTTTTTATGTTAAGGACAAATACTTCATGGATTTTTATCAAGTTCCAAAGATGTTGGCTATAACTGGATAGTTGGTGAACATATGAAATTCAGAAAGTTCTCTACTATAGACCAAATTTAATATGCCTTTTATTCTATTCTTTAGCATAGCTACACCATTAACAATGGATATGTATTCATGGACCAGAAAAAAAGCAGTGTTTATCAATGGCTTAATCCTTGGTGCTGTTGGCATTGAATCAGTGATTGTATTTTTAGCAGTTAAAGAACTTTCTAAAAGGTAATATGTTCAAATTACACTGTCTTACTGTAATGTTTGTTTTTTTAAAAAAAACTGATTTCAAAAAAGTGGTAAGTCCTAGACTACAAGTGGCTGTGTATAAATGCACTTCTTCAATAGTAATCAATTTATGTAATATCATTGATACTTAAATTATTACCTTGCAATATTCCATTATGTTATTAAAAAAGGACCCCAGGCTTTGGATATGCAAAATCTAGCATTATATACATATTTTTACTTGGATAAAATATGGGTATTGTAATTATAGTTTTCATTATTCAACAGGACTGGTGAACGTGCAATCCTCTGTGGAGGTTTAGTGATTATCTTGGTTGGATTCTTTGTTTTGTTACCTTGGGGAAATCAGTTACCTAATATCCAGTGGGCAGGTATAAATTTCAGTGTTTGAATTATAATTTTAAGATCTTTGATAAATATATCTATGGCCATATATGATATTTATTTATGTTTTCAGACATAAAGAATAATTCTATTCCAAGAAAGACCTTTGGTGAAAGTTTTGCGCTTTTGTGGACAAGACAAATTGAATTTTCATCCAATAATACGGCTGAAGCAACAGGATGTCCTAGTATACAATCTTGGTGTCGTTATACTCCAGTAATCCATCTGGGCCAGTATATCACTTCCAACATTCTAATAGGACTGGGTTATCCAGCCTGTAATGTGATGTCATATACTCTATATTCAAAAATTTTAGGGCCAAAACCTCAGGTGAGATTTAAATTTAGGCTGATATTTTCTTAACAGGTTTAACAGTTTTGGAAAATAAGTTGGTAAGTGGTAGATTGTCGAACTTGGAACTGTTTTTTGTCATGCTTTGGTTAAACAATAAAACTACATAACAGCAGTATATTTAATCATTTGGCATATATAATTTTAGTGCTATACAGCTATGAATTGCTTCCTGGCATAGTCTTATTTCAGCAAAGGACTTTTTGGTCTCCTAGGATTATCAAAATATTTAATAAAGCTGAGCTACTGAATTATGTTGTGTGTATGAGGAGCAGGGAGATTTTTTGGGACAGCAACAATTTTACTAAAAAACATATTGTTGTGCTTTAGGAAGGCCATAGAGACTTGGCTCTACCACCAGGCCCCGGGCTGAGAGGTTTTGTGAATCCATTAATATGCCACAATCTATTTTAAATTTTGTATTTCCTTACTGGTTATTTGATATTTTATTCTTTTATTATTCTACTGTGTTTTTAACTTATCCTATATACCACCTCGAGTTGCTTGAAAATGAGGCCGCCTCATAAATCCAAATACTACTGCTACTACTACTGACAACAGTGATAATGATGATAATGATAATAATGGTTTGCTGTGGCCAAAATGGGAGAATAATAGATTTATTTTGAATATTTCAGACCTGTCATTAACACTGAACACAATCCTCTGATCTGTTTTAGGGTATTTATATGGGATGGCTAACTGCTTGTGGAAGTGGTGCACGTATCCTGGGCCCAGTATTTGTCAGCCAACTCTACAGTTATTTAGGACCCCGCTGGGCATTTGGTTTTATCTGTGGAATCGTCGCTCTTTCTCTCTTACTGCTTGAAGTGGTGTACAAGAGACTTATTCCATTTTCAGTCAGATATGAGAGGCTACAAGAGCAGAGCTCTTAGCTATCTCTGATCAGTCTTGTTTTACTTCAGTCATTACTTGCTCTTTTCAATATTCTGCATCTTTGACAGGTGGCCTATAGAATTATCATACACTGGTGCTGATAGTATTTCTATTACCAGATTTACATCAGTACAATACTGGAAATGAGTTTGTAATTCAGTAGATGCTATTGTTTTGATGCATAGTTTTAAGAGATGACACTAGTTCTAATTATATTTACTGGATGTACTTAAAGTACCTTGATTCTGTGAATCATGTCTTAACTGAAACTGTTTTTCAAACTGAACTTTAAAAGGCTATTTATTTTAATAGAGTTTTATGAAGATGGTTAATGTTTATGCATTTTATAATTGGCTGGCTTTTCTAAAACCCTAACTGCTGAGTATTTTTTAAGTAAAATATAGCAGAAACTACCTGATAAATTATTTTGTTGCACATATTTTATTTTGGGGTTATCCATTCATTCACTGTATATTTTAAAAAAGGGTTCAAGTAAGATTAAAAGTTTGAAAAAAAGAATTTTGATGCAGCACTTGTAACAGAGATAAGGATTGGAACTAACAGATAGTAGAATCCTCAGATTTAATAATTGGAGCCTACTGAGATAGATACTTGAGATTTCCAGCATTACACCAAGGATCTTAGTCATTGCTTTCCTGAACAGGCTAAAGCTTTAATTTATTGTGAGATGTCTTCATTACATTAAACTGAAAAAAACTTACATGGTAATTGCCCAGTCTTCAATAGTTATCTTTTTTTCCTATTTGTGAAATAGTCAAACCAAATTGATTTAGATTTGGCTTTCTTTTATTTGGTACATACAAGGCAGTAGTTTTCAACCTTTTTTATCTCACAGCACACGGACAAGGTGCTAACTTGCACGGTTGTACATCTCATAGGCAGGACTTCCAGGTCGCAAAACCAGAAGTTCCATGATGTCAGAGGCTGCTGAGACTCAAGAGAAGAAATGGACGCAGTCCACCCCTGGTGATTTCACAAAGGTGGGGTTCTGGTTGCACAGCACTTCCTGTCATTTACTTGTGTGTCACTGATGCGGCACACCTCCAGACCTTTCTTAACACACAAATGTATCTTGGCACACTTTGTATCAGGATTTTGGATAGGGGTATAAAAATGGTGAATTCATGAATTGTGTTTGAGAAAGTTGGTATCAGTTGATTGGTCTCTGAAATGAAATTCGAGTTGGCTGTGAAACAAAATGAAAATGAAATAGAGCTGTTTCATTCCAACTACATACT
This sequence comes from Python bivittatus, assembly GCF_059951505.1. Taxonomy (NCBI): domain Eukaryota; kingdom Metazoa; phylum Chordata; class Lepidosauria; order Squamata; family Pythonidae; genus Python; species Python bivittatus. The sequence continues at coordinate 30,030,222 of NW_028277034.1, forward strand.
AAAACATGGATGTCTGGGCTGAAGTGTTTGGTGGGAGGGTAATAAGAATGGGGAAAAGTCAAAGATAGCAATGGTAGATCAGGAAAGTAGGAAAGGGAAGGACAACATTGGGAAGATAGCACATCAGGAAGATAGATGGGACATGCCATGTTGGCACATTGGTATCTGTAGTGCAACAGGGAAGGGAAGGCACTGGAAGGTTATGAGGCAAGCCATTATTCTTTTGAGATGTAACACTGGGAACTGCTAAAGGGCAACATGCACCAGTCTTGGCTTATTCAGTGTATAAAAATCACTCTAGGCCCCTGCTGGCTTTGTTTCATCCAAAACATGGTACAATAAAAATGTTCAAAGATTAGTTCCTGCTGACCCATCCAAAATGGTTTGGCAGAATGTGTGTATTTGAAGTTTGAAAAACCATTTTCCATTTTGTGCACACCTCTATTTTTTGGTTTTTGTTCATCTCCAAGTCAAGGCATAATCAAATAACATGCATGCACATGAAACAGTCTTTATATTTTACATACAGTATTAGCATTAGCATGTTTTTCACTGAAATGTAATGAAAACTCTCTACCAAGTGAACAATGTAAAAACCAGGATTGTACAATATTTCAAGTTTAATCTTCAAAAGATGTTCGCAACATTTTAGAGCAGCTGTCATCCCAGAAAAAGATGAGGTTGCTTCAAAGTATAGCAGATAGTTGCTATGCTAGTGCTTTCCTCCACTCTGAAGCACCTTGGAGATTCAAACTATAAAGCACTATATATCTCTCTCCCTCAGCCGTAAGAAGCAGGCAACGGCAAACCACTTCCAAAATCTTGCCAAGAAAACTGCAGGGATTAGTCCAGGCAGTCACCAGGAGTCAACACTGATTATTTTGCACCCTCAAGGCTGGTTTCCCATTGCCTGCTTCCTAGGGGTGAGAGAGAATGACTGGCCCAAGGCCACCCAACTGGTTTTGTGCCTAAAATGGGACTAGTACTCATGGTGGTCTGATTTCTAGCCTGATGCCTTAACCACGACACCAAACTGGTTCTCTTATCAAAACATAATATAGCCCCAGTAAAATTCTTTAAGAAACTATTGATTAAGCTTCTCCTATTACTCATTTTGCAATTTGTGAAACAATCATTTTACAAAGAAGAAAATTGAAAGTACTTATGGAAGTCCTCATGCTTCCTGTTTCCACAACAAAATCAGGTTAAAAAATTAAGTTTTTAGAGAACAGAAATGGCAGTTAATCTTATCTGATGTCATGAAATATGCTGTGCTATCTCCTCAACATCATAGGGTATGGTTCTTTATAAATATATATAAAAACATATTTATAGTTTCTATTTCTATTATTGATTAGCTTAACAAGGATTAAGCGTAATAGACCTGAACAAAGTAAATATTGTCACATATTTGCTAGGTAGTGAATTCATAAAGGTCTGTGATGAAGTTTGCTTAGTTCATATTCTCTTAGGGTTCTTTCTCCTTATTTTGAAGCTTTTGCAACTGAGACCCCAGATTGTTTTCTCCAGGACTCTTTCAGTGTTGTGTGTGTGTTGGGGGGGGGGGTGTATTCTTTCAGCATTATTTGTTTTGTTCATATTAGCTTTCTCTGCCAATGCAAAGGAAGTAAGGCAATACCTCTGTTGGCTCAATAACTTTTTTACTGTATAGGTTCTATTACTCCTATTTGAACTTTCAATTTCTCTTTACACTAGAATACAAATCTAGAGTTAGGTAAGTTATAAAAGAACACCACCAGGAACATTTCAGCCACATTAGGTTTCTTTTCCCAATTAAATAATACAACATTCAAACCATGAAGTAAACCTGTTACTTAGGAGTGCATGCAAGTGTACAAAAGCTTATGGATTCTACTGTAGATGTAGAATTTTATTAGCAAACTAATATCACTGTGCATACCTAGACATCTGTTAAATAAAGCAAGGGATCTAAATTATCACTGCATTTATTTTTTAACACTTTTGCAGGGACATCTCATTAAAAAGTTACAAAAATATAAAACAATCATAAAACAGTACTCTTCATATCTGAAAATGGCATAAAATACAAAGTATTTACAGGCATATATCGTAATAGCAGAGGTGTTCTTTTCTTGAGAGCTCCAAAAACAGAACATGCACATATATACATTTGTGAGGAAAAAACAAGATGGTTACAGGATTTTCTATAAATTACATGAAATGCAAGTCATTTTGCTTTAATGTTTTAAAAGTAGAACACTTGTACATCAACTCCAGTTAGGAAAAACCAATCTGGGTTCTTTAAGGAAAGTCTACTTCTTTTTAGTATAAAAGGAGTTTATTACCATTAAGTAATTTTAATTTTTTATATCCAAACAGTTTGTCAGTGGGGGCCAACTGGATTAGTAAACATTACCAGAATGGAAGATAGACAGTGCAACTTTTCTTTGATGAATTCTGGCAATTTCTCATCTTCTCTATACCTAAGAAAATACACAAGATACCAACATTCAACTTCTAATCTTTTGGGCTAGCATTTCTTGTTTTACATCACCCCATTACATAATAGAAGTAATATAGTATTTATACTAAGTAATATAGTACTTATAGTAAGCAAGAACTGCACTGAATATTTGGGAAGGGACCAAAAGTCATAATAATCTCTGCTAGTTTTCAGGGCGGGAAGTGGGGCTGTAGGGTTTGGGGGAATTTGGATAGGTTTTTGTTTTCTAAACTGTTAAATTTTAGTGTAAAGTTAAAATGGTTTGACAATGAATTCCCAATTTTGTGTTCCCATACAATGAAGAGATAGGACAGGTAATCTGTAGCGATACTCAGGATGTTTGCCCTTGGCTCCAAAATGGCTGGAGATCTCTGAAGCACAAGAGATAACTATACAATATTCTCAGATGCTGAAGAATACTTTAGAATGCTGATATTAATCCACCAGTGAATAACTTGTGGAAGCAGAATCTTCATTTATGAGCCAGAATTAACCAGCTATTAATTAAATAGTCATGTATCTGAAGATTAAAAAATGAAGTTCTCATACCTGATCTTGCTGGGTGGTGGTAATTTCTAGGTTCTGGGTTTAAGTTATGGACTTAAATGGGATAAACTATCAAAGAACATTGGATTTGTGAGAGCGTGTGAAGGATACAGCCCTCAAATGACAACTGTGTTGGCAGAGCCAGTTACTAAGCACCCATTCTGTGAATGAGCTTTCTAGGCTGTTCTCTCCTGAAGTACCTTTGTGGAGCCCCCACAGCATTCTTGCCCCTAAATATGTTGGAAGCTGGTGCTTTGCTTGGGGCAGGCCAACTTTCTAATTTTGTTTTATAAACGTCTTTTTTTAAAAAAATCAGGTAGGTACAAAAGAAGGACATACTGGAGTCCACAGGCATTCTCCTCTTGGATTATAGGTTCTGACTAGGGCTATTACCTCATAGTAAATGAGTTTTTAAATGAAACTTGAATTATTTAAATCACAGTTTAAGGACAAAAGCCAAGGGATAAAAAATAAAATGAAAACCAGTTGTATGCTATGGTTGTTTCTGCACGTACAGAACCACAAACTAGCCAACCACATTTAACCTACTGTACACTGTGAACATAACTTGTGGACAGTGTGTGGTTCAAATGCAAAAAATGGGATTGAGTATACCATAACCATAGATAAACTGTATTTTCTTCACATTTCTCCTGCACAAATATATTTTAAATACTGGAAGTTCCTAAAATCGATTCTTCAATGTATGTTTGAGACATCAGGGGTTTTTGTTGTTGCTGAGTTTGCAAATAGAACTACTAGGTAAGTTTGCATGTAATTGTAGATCATAAGATTTCTGCTTGGGTGTACATGCATGTTGTAACTAAGAAGTCACCCAGCTGCCACCCCTGAGAAAAGGCAGGAGGAGTCAACCACAATTTAGTTAGCATCACTACCAGATTCCTATTTTGTCATTATATGCAAATCAGGAATTGTGATTTTAAATAAGTTAGTTAGTCTAAGAATTAAGAGCTTAAGAATTTTGGGTTAGAGTTCTTGTAGTTTCCTTTAACCACATTTCTTGGTCTATATTTAAACCAGGCTTCGCAGATTGTTTCTGTGAAACAATTCTGATTATTTCTATCATTCCAATTGAGGGGGAGTGAAAAACATACAAATACAGCATTCACTTCAAGTCACATTTCAACAGATGGCTACTAATGGGGTTACATTAGAAATTTACTGTTTTCCTAGTCTTTTCATGAAAATGACTTTTCAGAACATGAATTATCCCACCTTAAAACTGGAGATTACTGTATAATTGGAGGACTGTTAATTTCTTACATTTATAACATGTTCAGGTGAAAAGACTGAAGCAAACTAGCTTACAGCATAATATGCATAACATGAGCTTGCAAAAAGGTGGTATTTGGAAGACATTTGCGTGCCACGCACCCAGGGATGTCTTAATTACTTTGCTCAACTCAGCCTTTGAATTAGTTCAGCATTAAAGGGGAAGCAAGATCAAAACTATATGATTCAGGGCAGTCTAGATTTAATTTCCATTTAAACATTTAATCATAATGATGAAATTGAAAAACATAATTTTGGTACTTGAATAATTTGACATTTTAAGATTTTTCTCATATATACATGCACAAATTTTTAAGTTATTCTTTAATGGTTTTCCTGTTTTTATTATTTTTTATTATTTTTTCCTTTTTTCTCTCTTAATTTTAGGTAGTTCAGGTGTTTTTCTTTGTTAAGCATACAATTTATTATATAATAGTTTTTTTCTGTCAAAAGATTTATTATATTAGTAATATTGTTATAAAGTTTATATGTAACATTAATATGGAATGCCTTTTAAGAAATTTTAATTATAACGTTTTAAAAATAATATAGATGTAGCAATACAATGTTAATTGAATTGACGAAAAACAAATGGAAAAAGTAATAAAATAATCAGGATTTGCAAATTGAAGTTTTAATAGTTGAAAACTTTTATCAAAATTGACACCACTCACTTTGCAAAAAATCACTTTACTGGAATTTCCTACACACTAAAAAGATACTTCCACAGTCCCTAGGCTCTTGCTTAGAACCCAAATAATCAGAAAATAAAAAGTCTAAAGACTGATATTTGTTGGAGGAATACTTAATAATAGCAAGACTGATACGCACCTAACACTGTCACCGGATGGAGATGTATATGTAATAGAGGAAACACCAGCCTGAGCAACCAACTGGGATCCATCATTAAATTGAATCCATACTGCTCCACTTGTCAACTGGCAGAAAGAAAAAGATTAATCCACATACTGAAATCTATTTTACGGCTATTTTATAGCTCCTTTACATATTCACTCATCAAGGACTAACAATCAAGAAATGATCCCACATTGAAAAGCTATTACTTCATATACAAGTGGTTTCATAATTAGGACCTGGTTTCAGGCTTAAGTGAGAGGTAATCTCTATATTTTGGCCTCAAAATGCTACCCCAGCCAACAGCATTAAACACTGCCTGATTCACAGTGGTTTGATCTCAAAGCAATGATTTATTCAGAGACACTTATTCCACTGGAGAGGTAAAAATTGGATAGAAATCATTGTATCCATTTTTCAATGCAGTGCAAATAATGTTGCTTACTGTTTAGGCAATATGTATTCAGATTTTTGGCTTATTATATATGTGCATGCACCTACTCATGCAGAGTAATTCTGACAATTTTTATGTATGGGCACATCCCAGTCTCAAGTGCAGTAAGAAACTTAATACATGTGTTGTGTCCTCCTGTTAACTACAGCCTAATCTGCAGCAAATATCAAAACATGGGGAGAGAGAGAATGGAGTTACAGCTTTACAGATCAACTTGTAACTTGCTCTCTCCTCCATTTTCATGATCATATAAAGCTTGTTTTTTTTTTCTGAGTGAATTACAAACTAACCTGAGAAGCCCAGCCAACATTCTTTACGAAGACAGACTTTAGCAATTGTGCTGAATTTGGAACACAGTCACTGGGGCTACCAGAGGAGCTCTTTGATTCAGTTATAGCTTGTGTGAATGCAGATTCTTCATAGCACATCTAGAAGATATCCATGGAAATATAGGTTGCAATAATGGATCAAACATTGCCAGAGGTTTCAGTGTTTAACAATATCATTTAATTTCTCTAGATATATACCAAGAATTCAATCTTGCCATGCATACAACCCAACACCATTCCTCAGGTCTCTCTAACCTCTCTCGGACAGCTACCAAAATTAAAATTTAACTTCACAGTATATTTTTTTAAATCTTGTAATAAAAGAATGATCTATACACATGCTTACTTACAGGTAGGTTAATATTAGAGATCTGAGTTGAAGATTCAGATCTGGCAACATCTCTCTTCAAAGCTGCATTCATCAAAGATGGGGCTATACTTGATAAAGCTTTTGGAGATTCAGGATTTCCTGGTTTACTGAAGTGGAAAAAGGAAAAGGAAAAATTTAACTCTATAGGAAAGCACATAAAAATTTTTGTTGAAAAACTGTTGGCCATGTGAGAAGCATTTATATTGGAAAATAAAGAACACCAAATGTGACAGCTTACCGACCAACAATAATAGGGAAAAATGGAACACTTTCACTTCTTTCTTCTGCCAAAATGGCAGTTTCTAGTGCAAGGCAAATGCGATGAGCCTATAGTAAAAAAAGAAAAAAGAAATATATACATAGAGGCATACTAAAAATTGAATTGAAATGTGCTAATTCCTTTAAGATGGAACAAGAGCACAGTGGACAGGGGCAATACCAATAGAAAGTATTGATAATTCTATTCAAAAGACATTTTAAAGCTTCTATCTATCTGAAATAGGTCAATTTATTAAAACTGACTGAATAAAACAATTGAGAGAGATTATTTTTCATTGACTCATTCCCCCAACTATTTATCACAACTTCTTACAGTTTTTCAACCACAAATATGGAGTTGGAACAAATCAGAGAAAGATAAATTGGAAAATGTGTTCCATACTTCCACCTTTTAAAATACATAAACAATATTCACCTCGTATGCATGATTCATATATATTTGTATATCCTTCTGTAAAATTTCATTTTCTTCTCTTATCGTATAGGCTTTTCCAGATTTTTCAATTATTCGTATTGCTCCTGCTGTCTTGTGTATTTTTGCCCCTAGAAGGAAAAAAAATGGTCAAGCACAGGCAATGTGCTCTCATTCCACGTATACTAGAAGAAAAAAAAATCACATTTGAAAATTTCCAACTGTTTAATATTATCCAGTACCAGAATAAAGCCTGTGCAGTCTGTCTGCCAGCAGAATATCATGAAAAAAAAAAATCCTTACAATGCAACTTTCCTACTGCCTTCAAAACCTCCTCCAGAAAGTTGCCCAGGAATAGAAGCTCTCTTATGACATTAGATCATGGCCAGATAACCTTCTTCAGGTAGTCCTCAGGTACGACCACTCGTTCAGTGACCAAAGTTACGACAATGCTGAATGAATGGTACTTACAGCGGGTCCTTGTTCTGGCTGTCACAGCATCCCCACGGTCACATGATCATGATTTCCGATGTTTCCTATCAACTTCCCACAAGCAAAGTCAATGGGGAAGCCAGCAGGAAGTCAGAAGTCATGGTCATGTGCGGTCCTTGCTTAACAACCCATGTGGTTTTTGCTTAGCGATAACAACCAGGACTGCGGAATCTAATGGGTATCAGCTGCATGTGGACATTTTGGGGAAGAAGGCTGAGAACTCAAAGAGGATGGGACTATATGACACCTTTGAGTGGAATTAAATTTGGGTGAATTGAAGTCCTTTTTTTAAAAAAAAGTAGATTAACTATGCTTCCCATCTCAAAAAGGCAAGTCTCCTGCCAGTTTTCAGCAATCATGATCAAAGGAGGCTCTGAAGGCCATTTAAAGGTGCTTTGGATCACACAAGGCTGTATCAATTGCATGCAGAGGTCCATCAAGAAAAAATGTAAATATTAACACTTACTTAATTTTCAAACAATTAAGTTTTATAATAGTTACAATCACTTATAAATATTACAACACAAAAAGTTCCTTTAATAAATAAAAATAAACCAGTCTCCAATAAAAACATAAGGTGCCATGTATACTACAGTGAAAACCCAAATATTTCATTTGAATTTTGAGATTTTTAAGAGAATTTAGTATAAGTAGTGTATGATGAATCAATTAATGAAATTCCTTAAAATACATAAATTAAAGAGCTATTAGCATTATAGAGTCATGGTCAACTAATAATTTAATAACAAAACTAACAGCTGAAGGGAAATGTGCAGAACTGAAGGACACATACCATCATAAAAACAAATTTCCACATCTGCAGGAGCAGAATTTTCCATCAACATACACTTGGCATATCTTGTATAGAAGGTGACCTTGGGTGTTTTGGATCTTACCAATTGCACAAATTTGGTGGCATATTGATACTTTTTCCAGTACTTCTCTAAAAGAAACAAAAGGGTTAAAGTTGTTATAGTTCAAATTATCTTTTTACTTTTAAAACAAGCTAATACAGCTTGATTTTAAGCTCTGCTCATCACAAGCTAAGAAAAAAGAAAATCAGTTTTTCCCTACTCATTCCATCCCCGTATATGTAAATCATCCAACATTTCATTTCTATTCTTTCCCTTGTTTTCATACACCCCCTATGAGCTATAATTCCAAACTTTATTCATACATAGGTTTATGCTTATGTAGTGCTGGTATTTTAAACTGATGAGAAGATGTACAAATCATTGTGGCGACCTAACTTATTATTATAGAAACAACATGTGGAAGTAAATTGCAAACATGGTGCCTACTAAAGCCACTTGAAAAAACTTTGAACCAGTTCCCAGAATAAATAAATTGGCCTCCATGAATTAATATTCAGCAAGCCCTCTTGATACATCATCGCTCTGGGGACTTGACTTGCCCCAACCTTGCTGATCTTTCTAAGGCCTCAAAGACCTGGTAAGCTACTGAACTGCATGTGTAGTTGACCCCATATCACAGCTGTGTACTTCAACTGATCTGTTAGTTGGTTTTCTATCTCAGCTGCCGTATATGGTATTTACTGATTTGTTATGTTTTAATTCTGTTTTAAATATTTTTAGCTGCCCAGCTTCATGTATTTGAGATGGACGGCCTACAAATTGCGGAGGGAGGGAAGAATCCCAATCAGATGATTGTCAGGCATTTCTAATAGGGTGAAAGAACTGTAAAAACTTAGTTATTCCTGGAGATAGGTCAAGATAGCAAGCATCTGTCCAAAGAATCACAGAAGTCAAAGCCACCTCAGTGGCACTTAACTAACACAGTACATGGAAGGGGAACTGCTCTAGCTCAGTAGTAGCGTACTTCCTGCATCTTCAGGCAGGATTGGGAAATTCTTGTCTGAAAGTGGCAAACTGCTAGCAGTCAGAGTAGACAACAATGGACTCATTCTGTGTAAGACAGCTTCCTGCTGAAACTATTTGATTCAGCAAGCATGTTTATTGCTAAACAGAGTCAGCATGTAAATGAATGGACTCACATTTGCATAGGGAGACAGCAGTGGTGAGGGGTGGAGGCAAGCATGGATGCATGAACCCCAGTCAGCGGGGGGCTGAGACTGCTCAAGCAGGGCCTGCAGCACAGCACAGGCTGTGCTTAATGAAATAATGTGTAAGACCATGGCTGGCAACCAGGAGGAGACAGCAAACCATGTCCAGTATGCAGAGCTCCAGCAGGAGACCAGGTATGCAGATGGGAATGTGCAGCGGGTTGAGACTGCTGTGTTGTAGCAGGGCAGGTGTGCCAGGAACCCGGCGGCCAGGGAGAGGGAGGCGGCAGCAGTGAGACCAGCGCTGGCAGAGCCCCCGTGCAGAAAAGAATGAAGATGGCTAAGGTCAGCTAGGGGCAGCAAGGGTAGGTGGCAGTAGAGTGCAAGGTGGACAAAAGGGCAGAGATGGGGGAAAAAGATAGGTGGGTGTTACGAAGGCCTCACAAAGGGCCAGCAGCTGCCTCGGCCAATGCACCTTGTCAGCAGTGGGAGGAAGAAGACAGCAAAGGACAACTGGGAGCAGCGGGGGTAGGCAGTGGTGGAGTGCAGGCAGCCAAAAGGGCAGAGATGGGAGGGAGGAGATAGGCGGGGGGGGGGAAATAGGCAGGTAGGGGGAGTTGAAGCAGAGGTGAGCACAGCAGAGCAGGAGAAGCATGAGGTCCTGGCCTAATGACCACAACCAGGACTACCAGAACTGCCGTCACTAAACAGTTCGGTGATGTTTCCCTTAATGACCACTTAGTGATGGAAACTCTGGTCCCAATTACTTGAAGAACAGTATTAACAAAAGTCCTTTTTCACTATTTAACAATATAGTTTAATCTCACTGAAAAAAAGGAAGCCTAGAATTTATTTTAATATTCAAATTTAGTACTGCCAAGCAACACAGGTTGGCTAACAAGTTGCTATGGTACTAATATACAGGTAGTCCATAACTTACAACAGCAATTGGGACTGGAATTTCTGTCGCTAAGCAATGTGGTCGTAATGTGTGACAGTCCCGGTTGCTGTAGTTAAATGAATCCCTTGGTTATTAGGTAAGGCAACTTCCTGCTGGCTTCCCACAACCAAAGTCAGTGGGGAAGTCAGAAGGAACTTGCAAGTCCCAGGCCTGCAGGCACGTAAGTGGCTGCTGCCAGTTGGGGGAAGGAGCGAGGGGATGTGCAGAAGGGTCAGGGAGGCTGCATGAGAGATGCAGTGCAGTGTGGAGAGGGTGTGCAAGGGTGTGAGGGAGGGTTGGGAACAGTGTGTGAGAGGCACCGCATGGGTCGAGGTAAGTGCACGAGTGGGCGCGCGAGGGTGTGCAAGAGGCACTGTGCAAGTCAGGATGTGTGAGGGTGGGCTCAAAAGCATGGTGCAGGTTGGATGTGTGGGGTGTGCAGGAGGCGCGGCATGGGTTGGATGAGCAAGAGGTACCACCTGGGTTAAGAAAGGTGCGAGGGTGTGCACGAGAGGTGCCATGCAGGTTGGGGAGGTGCATGGGGGTGCATCAGCACAGCGTGAGTACAGAGGACTGGGGGAGGGTGCGTGGGTGGGGGAGACTTACCCCAACGACTTGCAACCTCCCCTGCCAGCTTCCTCACTGACTTTCTGGGAAAGCCAGCAGGGAAGGTTGCAAATGATGACGTGATTGTGGGGTACTTGGCAACCAGTCATAAGTGCAAATTGCAATTACGTGGCTGTGGGGGTGCTGAAACTGTCGTAACCATCATTCTTTCAGTGCTGTTGCAACTTGGAATGGTTGCTGACTGAATGGTTATAGGTTGAGGATTACCTATAGCAAAATTTCAGTAAGCTGAGTATTTATATTCAAATCCATTACATTATTCTCATATAATATCTTCAAGAAAACTTTAAATGGTTACAGAGCATTACTGTTATTATGGTGCTGTAATCTGTGATGCAGTGAAAACATAATTCTTGAAATGAATACATATCTGACATTTATAGTATGCCGATATTAAAATATAATTTGTATATAATGATTAGCACAGATTTTTTAAAAATGTGTAGACTTGAAAGTATCTCATATTATATTTCTCATATGTGGGGAGGAGGGGTCTGGCTCTTTGAGCAGTAATCATATTTCAACTACCACTGGTGTACACAACACACGGTCCCAAGGAATATAAAAGCATTACTTTTTTTTTTCCTATGCCATGACAATCTGATTGTTCTGAAGATGATCTGAAAATGTTCTGGAAATAAATCTTCCAAAAGAAAATTATTTATCTGTTTTGGACATGAACCAGCCCTGGACAGCTGAATTATATGATCCAGAACATGTTGATATTCCTTGGTATATTCTGTCCCCAGAATGTATACTACTATTACTTCATTTTCCATAGCAGTTTATTATGCGGTATGGGAAGAAGATAAATCCAAATGCCATCTTCACCATGTAAAATTAGTTACTTTAGGAATTAGTAATGTTCTTGACCCACTTGACAAAAACTTTCCCATCCCATGTAAAGAAAACAGAAAAGAAAGAATATTTTGGAAGCGCAAAATCAGTGATATATTAACACTTTTAAAAGGCTACTTATTTGAATGGGAGGTAATTATTCTTTCAAAGCAGTTAAGGAAAAACTTTTTAAAGAAGCATATATAGCTATAATATCATCACTTTCAAAAAAGGCACCAGTATGCACATTAATGGATAGATGATACATATAAATATTTTGATTTGATATATATGTAGAGATGTGTACATATATACACCTGCTGGCACACAGGATGGTAGAAAACTGAATGAATGAGCTGAGAAAAAAAGATTATACTGCACTTTACTATAACTTTGTAAGATATCACAGTAAACCACAGTTCTTTAGATTACTGGCTTACCCTCAACAAGCAGTGTACTAATACATGCTGATCAGTCACTCCCACTTGTTCCTGGTTTTGTTCTGAGTCAGCCTGAATCCTGTCACAAATTCCATCCAAAAAATGTGTTCTTAATAGAAAAAAAAATTCTAAATGACTCAGAGAAATTATCATTACCTGGCAAGTTGTCAAAGCTATATACACTTAGGTGCTCAGGGGATGGCGGTGGTCTGTCATTAAGAGGAACACCTATTTCTTCATTTGGATGGTAAACTGTGACCTTAATATACAGAAAACCACAGTCTCATTAAACTAAATTATAAACAACAGTTACACAATAAAGGTTACTTTAAATTAAAACTGCCATATGTTTTCAGTTCAAATTAATGTTCTTAAGAATGGTTTGCTATCTTTATTGACCAATATTATCTACAAATTTTACAACTACAAATTAAGAAATTTTAAGATTAATCAACTTAACTTAATCAAATCAGAGGCTATTCAGTGAACACTACTCAAAAGAATACTTTTACATTGAAAGCATGATTTAAGCCATGTTGAATAAATCACAACTGGCTGGATTGTAATGGAATGCATGTGCGAGGAGGACACTGGAATGGAGGATCAAGGTTATCATGAGGGAGGGGGAGCATTCCAGGAGAGGTTGCAGGGGAAGCACTTTCTCAGCCCACAGCAGGACCGTGAGAAGATGAAGAAGCTGAGACTAGCCCCTCTGTAGAGTCTCATGGGGTTTATCCACTAGTTGCTTTAGCATAGGTGAGAGTCTGTCTATAAGGTGCAAGCTACTAAAGGATCTATACTGGACTGGACTGCCTCATTGTCGTTCTTGGGCTGGGCCTGACAGGATTCATGCACAATACTAAGCCATACATGATTATTTATAAGGTATGATTAAATAAGCCTGTGGCTGAATTGATACGATACACAAAAAACATTATGGTTTAATGAAATACATGATTCCTGTTCCAGATCATACAGACAGTCCTCAACTTACAACCACAATCAGGACTGGAACTTCTGTTGCTAAGCAATGTGGTTATTAAGTGGATCACACCCAATTTTATGACCTTTTTTTGCCATGGTCGTTAAGTGAGTCACCATGGTCATTAAGTGAACCGTGTAATTGTTAAGCGAATCTGGCTTCCCCCATTGACTTTGCTTGTAGGAAGCCCCTTGGAAGGTCACAAATGGCAATCACGTGACCCTGGGACACTGCAACCATCATAAATACATGCTGGTTGCCAAGTGCCTGAATTTTGATCACGTGACCGTGGGGACACTGCAACAGTCGTGAGTGCAAGGACTGATCATAAGTCACTTTTTTCAGTGCCGATGTAACTTCAAATGGTCATTAAATGAATGTTTGTAAGTTGAGGCCTACCTGTATAGGATAGGAGGAATATTCAGTTTTAAAGTATATAACTTTGTCTGTGTATTTTTCCAGGAGGTGAAGAAAACTTAGCAAATATCTTCAACTGAATTCTACATAATATGGCAATAATGGCATAAACATATTTTGTAATATTAAAATTAGGAAGAATAGAAATTACTACTTACCTCACTTCCATCACAGCATATCTTTAGTACTTCTTTTACAAACTCCTGTGAATTATATTCCTTTAGAAATTCCATACATACTTCTCCTGTATCTAGAATACTCACCTAGAATATATGTTGAAAATCAGCAAAATAAATACAATGTTTGCATCACATCTGTAGTGCCAAAAAGTCATTTATATAATACTACATAATGCTAATGAACAGAAAAAAATCCTTTTGTGTCACTGAAAAACAATTAGGGTTATGTGATAACGAATGTACTCGACATACATACTAGGAGAAAAAAAGGAGATGATCAATGGAAAAATAATACCATGAGAGTTAAGCCAAGAGAGTTTAAACTAAAGAGATAAAAAATAAAGCAGCAACACTCAAATAAAGACAGAAGTAAAATTAAAAATTAAGGACTGACAAGAAGCCCTTTAAGTCCAATAACTGAACTGGAAACTGTCTAAAAGCAGTTATATTTGTTGCTGTTATAACAAAAAATAGCCACTAAACACAACAAAAATATGCAAAACAGATTATACCAATTTTATTTTTTCCAGGCACTGAACCTAAACAGGAAATTTATTTGCATAAAGATGCCAGTCTGCCAACACTGATGGTATTCTTAATATTCCTCTGTGGACTTACTACTCAATCCCTACTCCACTGAGAAAAATCCTATGGGGTACAGGTTTTGTAGCAGTGGAAACTAACTATGTATTCTTTGCTTGTCAGCAACAGGAATAGATTGTAGCTACCGATTCATTCCTTGTATCTAGTGGTTTCTCAACCTTGGCAACTTTAAGATGTGTGGACTTCATGCTAGCTGGGGAATTCTGAGAGTTGAAGTCCACACATCTTAAAGTTGCCACGGCTGATCGCTTGTTTGCGCCCATCTAGTTTAATTGAATGCAAGTATGGAGCTAGTCACAGCTAATAGTTAACATTTGGGATTCAGTACTTCAGAAGAGAAAATGAAAGTTAATCATAAACATTAGCTTATAAGGTAGCAATTTAAAGACATTTAAACATGCTTATGTTTATAATCACATGATTTTTCTAATCAATTTCTATAATCATTTTTTCTATTTTACTACTTTCTATTTCTGCAGAGCTGTTCTTTTGAAATGTAACAAAGCGCTTACCACAGCGTTTTTTGTTTTCTGTCTCATTGGTTTCAGTCTATGAGCACTCAGAGGAGAAACAATATTTCGCAGGTGTTTTGGCTGTCCATACTGTGGCTCTTTGTCTCTGTTTTTGATTTCAGACACAAGATGGAGACCAAATGCAGGTGCCAGCAGGGCCTTTTCAGCTTTACTTGGAAGTCCAGTGATGTATTTTCTTAATTCTTGTGGTCCCATAGTTGGTGCAGAATCAGGAGAGCTTTTACCTTTTGAACCATTTCTTGCTCTTTTTAGAGTCTCTTGAGGCATACCAAGATAGAACCGACAATCTCCATTTATATTATACGAAGGTTCTGAGACCTGAGCTGAAGAAGCAAAATAATATTTTAAACATTTTTGAAATGCATTCTGTTATGGAATTTGTCCTTAAAGAACAGAAAGAAGGAACAGTTTTCTTCTAAAGTTAAATGAGGTTAACCCTTTTATAACTGATGCAGCATATCATTTTAGTCTACTTTCTCTGATTCAAATATGAAAATGTGCAACAAAGTTCAATTCCATTTAAATTAAATTACCTGATTAAAGTAATGTATGTTATTATATAACTGGTAAACTAGGCATCTTACTGTATAAACTGTTTTCCGAAGTATCACAGCCAAAGAACAACAATAATATTTTTAACTATTTACTGAGAATTTGAGTTTTAATTCTCCTGTATTTAGCATGTGTGTGCCCTTGTCAGATTTCTGTCAGTCTCCTGCATTAGAAAACACCAAATTATATGTGTTCTTGCTTTCAAGATAAGCATATGGATAGGGAGTGGTGAAAATAAATCCCATCCACTGTCCTGATAGTGTATGAATTACCACATCTTCCCCTTCTGTCAAAGTAGAGACACAATTAAAAACAAAAATTGAAAAGAGCATTACCCACAGATTCAGATAATCCTAACTGCATATCCTTAGTTACAGAGCCCTAAGGGATTTCTAGTAATTAAAAATGTTTAAGATTTAACTACTGTAGTGTTAAATTACAGCTGTATTTTTGTATTCTTTCAATACATGATGTAATGTGATACAGTGGAAAGAAAACTCCTCCTTCCCTTCTGTTCCTGTTATCCTTTTCCCCCCTCTCACATGCAAACCAATGCTAATAATCACTTGCTGTTTTTTATTATATATATTTCCAGGCAATAACTAAGTTGTTTGAAAATATCATAAAAATAAAGTTTTATTTTCAAAACATAAAATATATATTACTTAAGAATTCAAATAACGTATCTTCCAAGGACAGATGGTGCATAATACTAATTCGAGTAGGTAGTACTCTTATTTTCTTATTTTCAAATTATAATGTGACTCATCCAGGAACATCTGGTTGTTGTAATTCAAACACTGAAACATTTTGTATCAAGTAAAAGCTAGTTCCCACATTCCAGAACTCTGCACTATGATCAGTGAATGCAATGTGGGATTCAATGAAGGATGAATAAACACATCTCATATCCGACATAAAGACACAGAGAACAAATTATGTTCCCTATGATCCCCTACAACCTATATGTAAGTTAATGGTTCCTGCAAACCTTTGGGAAGAATAAAGCAATTCATATTAATGTTATGACATAGTATCAAACTTGCTATTTTGTCCCAACTGCAACTCACTGTAATCTTGTAATACATGTATGCATGAATATATTAAAGAGACCATGTGTTTCTTCTACTGCACACAACAGGCTTATAATAGCAACTTCTTCTTCCTCTGGAGCAGATTTACCCTTTAAAACAACCTCTCCTATATTCTCTATCCTCTTTACAAAGTGATTTTTATATTTTTATAAATTTATTTTTATATTTTAATCTTTTACACTGTTATTGGATATGCACACAAAGTCCTTATGCAAATTTTCATTATAAGAATTATCTGTTTTATTCAAATTTAATGGACTCAGATTAAATAAATCCATACCACCAAGCTGCATATTTCCAAGCCACTGCTGCATTGTTTCAGCTTGAGTCTTCAGTTCTAAGAAACCAGTGTTAGTCTTCATTGGACAGGGAAAATCTGAACTAAAGACAAAATACTTATAAGCACTCTCTATTAAAATGTACACAAATAACTATTTTATAATTATCATGAGTTTTACACTTTATAACTAAATGATCACTAAACATATATTTACTTAATGGGCTAGATTATAAATCAACATAATACAATATAAAGAATTATTTCAGAGAGTAGTTATATTTTAAGTTGATAAAGAGGTTGGTTTATTTCTTTAAACCACAGTTAATTTTTCCAGTTTGTCCAGCTACTGAACTATGATTGGATACAAACTGAAATGTTTCTAATATTACAACTGCACTGAAGGTATTAGGAAACCCGATTCTAAACCATTATTTAGAATTATGTTAAAAAAAAAAGACATTATATTATAGAGAACCCAATTAAACTCAATTAAAATAAGAGTTCAATTTTTACCAAGGCTGTTGTTTTACAGGTGGTGAAAAATGTTTTTCTACTGAGTCACAGTTAGTGGGAAGCTCTTCCTTAAATACAACTGAAAAATCACCATAACAATTTGCAGGAGAAAAATCTTTGGTATTTTCTATTAGTCCTTGTCTTGGTTTCGGGAGGATTTCCAAGGAATGGCACCTTTCCACTTGATTTGATATTCCTGGATTCTGACTGTGAGATGTGCCTGATCTTTCAGAGGAGTGTGCCCTCCTGAGGTAGCGTGAATGAGGTCTTTCTTCAATTAGCTGCATTGTTCTTCCCCTTCCAATATTGACAACTTCTTTTGTTGGAAGTCCCTGGTTGTTATGAGGACAGCTTCCACAGCCAGTTGTGACATCATTAGCACTCTTATGTTTAGGAAAAACTGTCATTTTGTTCGGAAGTGGGTGCTCGACTAAAAGTCTTTTCTTCTCTTTTAAGCAGCCACTTGTACTGACACTGGGAGAAGCAGTAGAAGCTGTAGAAATTGTGGCATTTCCACTGTCCATTGAATCTTCTACATTTCCTAAATCTTTACTTCTTACTGACCTACCATTGGACATAAAAGGATGATCCAATACAGCTGAAAGGCTTAAACGATCTGCTGGGTTTTTTCGAAGTAACTGGTGAATGAGATCCTGAGCTTCTCTTGACAAAAACACTGGCATTTCATAATCTGCCAGTACGACTTTGCTCAGGGTGTTCTTTACTGTATCAGTATCAAAAGGTGGCTTTCCGGCCAGAAGAGTAAAGAACATACATCCTAAAGACCAGACATCAGACTCAAGCCCATGTGCACTTCTTGTGGCTATTTCTGGAGAAATGTAATTTGGAGTTCCACACATTGTATAATGTTTTTCATGAGGCATTTTCAATTGTGTTGCAAGTCCAAAATCAGCAATCTTGATATTCATATTGTTGGTGAGTAAGAGATTAGAGAGTGTAAGATCCCGATGGAGTATTCCATGGGAATGCAGATACAACATCCCTGTAATAATCTGATGCATGAAGTTCCGAACTGTATAGAACAAAGGGAGATATAGGATGCTTTAAGTCCTTCTCATAACAAATATATATCTTACACGTTCAGTGAGAAAGCTGATATGTTCACAGGACTCACAAAGCCAGGATTCAAGAAAATCCCAGACTTAACATAAAAAAGCTATGTCCTGAGGCATGCAACATATAATACTTACTACATACGTCTTCTACTAGTGCAAAACAAATCATTTACTTATTCATCCAAGTTAAGTTTCTGATTTGTAAAAGGGAGCAAAGAACCAAAATTCAGTTCAGACTACATGCAAAACAATGTCTGTTTTTTTTTCTCTGAAACCCTGTCATTTTCTTTTGTGCAAACATTACCAGTAGTGAAACTCTGAAACTGAATCGTTTCTCAAACTGAGCAGTAAATCAAGCAAGCTATATTAGTTATGAAAAGTACATCTGGCTCAATGTGCAAATTTTTAACAGTTTATATTTACATTTCATATAAATGCATTACAGTATTTGGAAATTTCAATGTCTGAACTTAAATTCAAGTAAGGGTGTTTTTTTTACTTAAAAGTTTTAAAATGCATATATTTTTATATACAATTAACATATAGCAATCCTACCTTCTTCTTCAGAAAAAATGTTCCTTCTGTTTTTTAAATATCTGCTCATTTCTCCATTATGACACATCTCTAATATCAGGTACACATAGTTACTATCTTCAAAGTAGTTATACAACTAGGAAAAAAAATAAAAGATTACAAAAAGTTAAAGCTTAATTATAGATGTTTCAAGTTCTAGGGGTAATTCCTTACCTCAAGTATGGAGGGATGCTTTAGTTGGCAATGAATCTTCACCTCATTTTGCACTCTCTGTACCATTCCAGCTTTGTGCATAGCTTTTTTGTCAATCTAAGAAGATAACAGATCTTTTCAGCTCATATTCAAATGTGAAAATAACCATCCATTGAGACAGAATCAGCAAACACTCATGTTTAACACAATAATGAATAATACTATTACTTCAAATACAGATTGCTTTATTATTCTCAAGCAATAGTTTTGAATGAGTGTTGATGCTAGAATTGCAAGTTTGAACACAGGAAAACACATGTACTGAATAAAATAGGCATTACTTCCAGGTAAATATGGTTAGGATCTGGGTATAAATATTGCTTTGAATCCCTTTGAATGTTTTATGGAACTATATTGGATTTTCTCATAAAACAAACACCAGCTGCCAAGTTACATCTTATCTTAAAAGTATGGCTTGGCTGTTGTTTTAAGTTTAAATAGCAATCAAAGGGTGATGGGGAACTGATTGGAACTGCAATATCAATGAGATATACTTTTACATTTTAAATTCTCTGTGGTAATAAACTTCATTTACAAACTGGTAGATGCAGAAGGACAACATTTCAAAGAAGTAACACTTTAAAAACTCTACCAATAACAAGTCCTAAACAGAAACCAAACTGGTGCAAATAAAAGAATATCAGGGTGTGAAATATGGAATTTATTAGCCTATTAGATGCGAAAAGGTATGGCTAAACCATTCTGTTTCCTCCAGTAATTTCACATTCTAAGTTCTGCTCTGCTGGCCACTTACCATTTTAACAGCCACTTCAAGCCCAGTTTTCAAGGATACAGCTCTGTATACTCCTGCAAAGGAACCCTTGCCCAAAAGGTTCCCCACCTTAAAATCCTATGAATGAAAAAAACAACAACAACGATGATCCTTTTTTTGTTTACATAGCATTAGCCACTTTTTAAATATGCTACATGCATTTTCCCATTCTGCAGTGAATTTTTACAGAGAACTGAGAAAAAAATGTATTTAAGTAATAATTTGAAATCATTTTAACTTTTACTTCAAAAAGTATAAAGTGAAATGTTTTTAAACAAATAAAGGTGAGGCCAAGTAAGTATATTATAATACTGGAAGAAAGAATTAGTTCTCTGTCCAGGGCAAAGAGTTAGCAGGTGCAAGGACAACTAGGAAAAACTGGGCCTGGATCTGAGTCTACAGAAATTTTCTACTAAGTTCATAGCATTGCTGGCTTCACAACTGTTATTATTCCACAGACTTTTCAACAGTTGGCTACAAAAGCATTCATCCCTCTCCCCACTTGCATTAATATGAGGTAGACTTAATGAAAAGGTATTCAGACTAGTCTTGTAAGCTTACATGTAATTCCTGATGTTTTTGTAATGTAAAACGCTTGCTCCTTCCACCCTTCTCCTCCCCTTCTTGAAGGTACAAGCAATCTCCCTACGCACAATTTCCATGATATACACACTTTCTCTACCCCCTTCCAAAAGAGAACTAGCCTGCTTGCAATCTGGAGAAAAAATTTTAGGCATCTTAGAGCTGTTTTTGATTAGGCAATCTTATAAATGTATTAATAACAGCAATAATAATGACGCTACAACTGTCTTCTCCAACAACCGGCGCCTACTCGGCGGGTGCTCTACCTTGATGGAGCTCTCACAAGGCAAGCAGCGGGACATGCCGGCGTAGGATGCGCCGCTGCTGGGCAAAGGAGAGAGCAGAAGACTGAGAAGCCACTGCGGCATCCTGCCCGGGAGTCGAGCCCACTGAGAGGTCCGAGGTACAATCTGTGCAGACAGGCGACCTTGCCGCCCTTTCTCCCGCTCCCAAGGGAGACGCGGCTTCCATCACCCGCTGCCATAGCAGCAGCCAAGGAAATACTCTGGAGGGCGGCAAACCTGAGCACCCTCCGTGCCCCTCCCAGTCCCCTGGGATCCCGCGGCGATTCAAGCGATTGCCGCCTGGCCACGGAGTCCGGAACATCGAGCCTATTCGTCTTTATCTGGGAGCGAGCCCACGAACAGAATGGATTGGACTGAGTCAAGTTATCTCAATATCTCATTACGGTGGCCTAGAGCCTTCTTCGCTTTGAAAACAAACCCAATGATTTAAGGAGCATTTTGATTTCTTTTCTCTCACCCGCCTCTCGAAAAGAAGGAAGCACCGGAACCCATTTGAAGCAGAAACTTTAAATCTGCTACACGTACATTTGGAGAACTCCAGATTAGGATATGTCTTTAAAGCTTTGGTAAAATAGACATTTTAAAAGAGATTTACACTTCTTTTTTTTAGCATAACTTGTCTTTCTATTGTTTAATTGAAGTTTTTTTTTCTTCTTTTCTGACTGTACTTGGATGTGCTTTAAATTGTAAAGCACTCTAAACTTAA
This sequence comes from Python bivittatus, assembly GCF_059951505.1. NCBI lineage: Eukaryota > Metazoa > Chordata > Lepidosauria > Squamata > Pythonidae > Python > Python bivittatus. The sequence continues at coordinate 30,051,984 of NW_028277034.1, forward strand.
GGATGGGATGGGCTATAAAATGTCAGAACTAGAGCTATGATTAGCTAGAAAGTATTATAAGGGTAAAAGAAACATACTATTTATATAAGGTTGGTTGTTGATTTTTTAAAAACTCAAACTAAATACTGTTCATAGTTTGATCAACAATTCTGTCAACTCCTGCAGCCACTACTAGAAAAATTCTGGATAACTGACAACATTCATATTGTAAACATACTCCCCAATGTAATGGCTGGATTGCAAAGGCTGTGTAACTATATGCTAAATCAAAGGGTCCAGTAAGCACAAAAGACATTCCACCCTGCATTTTCAACAGAAATGTCTAAGAGAAAATCTACAAGAGAATCTGCCAACATTGCTCCCTGTTCCAGTTAAAGCAACAGGCAAAAGTTTTAACATAAAACAGTTCTTTAAACCATTATACAATTGCTATAGTTTTTGCAGTGCTGGCTGATAAATATGTGATATCACTATACACAATCTTACAAAGAATCCAATTTTTACAATAAGCTCTGATTTGAGAAATGAGTTTTCACGATTCTACTGCAATGCTGATCATGTTTTCCCAAGGATTCTTTTTTTTTACCACTCTATAGCTTGAATTGCAATCGAACTGTAACTTTGTTTCTAGACACAAGGATAACACTTTTGAATTTAATAATGCTGTGAACAATTATTAGCATTTTGTGTACGTACATTTTGCTATTTTCTGTTTTTTGTTATATTGCTATAATTGCACATCTCTAGGTGGCGCACAAACCCAAATTATAAAATAATGAAAACATAAAACCTGATCATAATATCTGTACTCATAAAAGAACTCAGAAGATTAAAACAGGACAATGGCAGTCAAATAGCTTGAAAAGTACATATGTCATCTTTTAAAGACTTATCACAACAGCTGTGCTTTCATGGCTTTTTGAAAAATGACTGAAATGGGGGATTATTTCTTGCACTATTGACATAAACAAGAATCTGTAAGAGATCCTTGCAAGGTGCTTCTAGAATTACAGAATGAACAGATGAGCATTACCAAAGGTAATATTAATATCACATAAACATATGTTCCTCAGTAATATTTAATCTCTTTCATACCTTTTACTCTTACATAATCCCTGTCAGTATAAGCTGGCCCAAATGTGTGTGTGTGTGTACACACAATTATAAAATACTTTTTAGGACAGTTATGTAATATTCCAGCTTGGTCTCTGGTGTCTAATTTAAAAATCTTCTAGCAACTAGGTTAAAAAGCTTTTGCAAACAAATAGAGGTTAGCTGGTTTGTTTTCTAGACTATCAAGCCATACATAATTGAGACAAACACAGAGCACTGAAGATGTTATCTAGCCAGGTAATGAAATGTTTGCAAGAAAACAACCAAGCTCAGAGAACCCCAAGGACTCCACAAACACATATATACTGTATATTTCCTGTGGAGGATTTTCTCTCAGCCAGCTCTCCTTTCCATTTCTCATCACTTTCAGATGGAAACAGCACTATCTTACAGCTTGTAATATGCAGAGAAATAATAGATCTGAGAGGGTAGGAATGTTACCATGTATCCAGATTTACACTTGGAAAGGTATTGTTATCTAATAGAGGAATGAAGACTTTAAATTCAATCTCAAAAAAAAAAAAAAAAGGATTCAGTGTATTGCAATAGGAAAGGCAGCACCTGTCTGCAACACCCTAAGGCAGCTATGCCTGTTCCTGGGATTGCATGTAGCTGCTTTAAGCTTTCCAGATAAGTGCTGTGTTTGGGCTTCAAAGAATCTTTTAGATATGGAATCTCATCTTACGAGTGGCATAAGAATTCAGAGAAATTGAAAGCAGCTTCTGCTTACATTTCTGCCTGCTATTCTTTATGACTCTGAAACAGTGGTAGGTGGCCAAGGAAGGCACCATAGTAACTGAATTGAATAGATATCAAATCATTTTTTTTTTTTTTGGTCTGCGCTCAATCATTACTGACCCTGCAGTGACTGCTTTTAGTCCCATAATATTTGAAGGGATTAACTTCTAAGCAAGTCTGTATAGAACCGCAACTGTAGATTCAGGATCATGCCTTTGGAAGCTACAGTCCTATATACACTCAAAGTACTGAGTATTCCTCTTGTTCACAAGATGCTTAACTGTAGGTTTCTCAGCCAAATTTTCTGAGAATATACTGAACCATAAACTAACCATACCAGCTAGTTCCACAAAACATGCTGGACTAAATACACTGTTGACTACTTAGTGGCTCAGGGTAGTCAGTGTACATCAGCGTAGTTTACCTCCAAGAAGGTAAGATTTGTACTGATTGAAGGCACCTAGCTGACTTTGGCTGACTTAAAAAAGCTAAGCAAGATTAGACCTAGTTAATACTTGGATAGGAGAGCTCCAGGAAATCCCAGGACTATAGGCTAAAATAGGAAGTCAAACATATCAGAAATTAATGGCAAACCACTTCTTTATTGTTGCAGCAACAACAACAACAAGGATGTGTCCATGAGTTCACCAGGAGTCAAGCCTGACTTGGGCCAGATATTTCATTTATATACCAGTTATGGCTTATTCAACAAACCATAGTTGCACAAAATGGCTTACTGTGGTGTGGAAACCTGTCAAGGTCTGAATGATTAAGAAGGTTATGATAGAATTTAGCACATAGAAAGGTTAGGTGTAATTCACAATTATCTAAACTGAATATTAATGTTGAAAAATTGAAGGCATGTTTCATAAAGCATTCTAAAATCAAATTGGCCATCTGGACTCTAAATACAGGCATATTGTTACTATGAATGAATTCCTTCCAGCATGGGATAATTTGTAGAGGCTTACTGGACTGCACAGATAGATGCCCACCTTGTTTCCATTGTTTGATTGTGTTTGTTTTTAACTTCAAAGGAAATGTTGGAATTGGGTATAAATTTTGCTCTCTTTACAAAGGGCAGTCCCTAGCTGATCTTGACTGATCCAAAAAATGTGAAGCAGGGTGAGATTCGGAAATTGAAAAAAATATCTCGGAAGAAGGCAGTGGCAATTTACTTCCGTGCTGTTCCTAGGAAACAGAGACGCGTCTATGATGTTACCGTGAATCAAGCTCGACTCAAAAAATGATGTTACTTTTTAAAACACGTTTTGGATCACGCCCAACTGTCCGTTTATACGGGGCTAGATAGAATGGAACTCCTCGTCCACAGAAAAGCTCAAGAACTCTCTCTTACATAGGAAAGGGACCGGGGCCAGGATCTTTGATCGTCAACTGTGTTCTGCAGGGGTGGGGCTTTTGCGCCGCTTCCTCTGTCATGATAGGTAAGATGGGACCAGTGGATTACTCAGAAACCCTGCCCCCCCCCCGACTGGATAATGGTTGAGCGCAATCTTTCCCCAAGGAGCGAATGGCGAAGTCCAGTCCTTTTTCCCCGCCCCGCCCCGCCCGTAGTGTAATGGCCGTTCCGCACCTCAATCTTCTCGCCGATGCAGGTCGCCATGGCGAAGGTGGTGCGCTCACTCCTTCGCGCTATCCGTTACCACTATCGCATGACCGCCTAGTCTGCGTCCTTCTCGCTAGTGTTGTCGGTCCACAGGCCTGTCCCTTCCCGCTATGGGGGTCGGGGAGATACTCCCTCCTTGAAAGGCTCCATTTTGAAAAATCGCGCCGTTGCAAACTGCGCCCAGAAAGGCTGCGTTTGACGTCATACGTCATTTCCTTTCTGGTTCCTTGAGAGGAGCGCGTGCGCCGTAGACTGTTTATGATCGGCAAGAAAAAAAGGGTCAAAAGCGCATGCGCAGGATGGGAGTAGTTTAGCTATAGTGGGATCGTAGAATATTTAGGAAGTAGATTCTCGAATTTATGTGGTGCGGGGGGAGATAATTATGTTATAAATGAAAGGGCTATATTCATACAGTAGTTTACTCAGTGATCTCAATTTACTGGGTTCATCCAACATGCTGAACCATGAACTAACCACGCGGTTGAGAATGCAGCTGTTTGAGACTAAAATGTGATGAGTTCGTGGTTCAGTGTGCTGTGCAAACACAACCGAGACTTGTTGGCTGACTATCCAGCAAACTGCTTCGTGCAGGGGCCGGCCAAATACTGGAAGGAAACTTATAAGTATATGTTAAAGGCGTGTTTCTTTTCTCTGCGTTTCCCCTATTAATTTGTCGTCACCAGTCTACAAACGTCTTGTGTCAAACCAAGGTACGTTGAACTATGGCATACTATATACACAACATGCTAGTGCATAAAATTTTACCTTTTGTATTGACCCCAATCAATATATCTCTCAGACTAAGATCTCAGACTGAGATCTATCTCAGATATGTGTTATGAGGATAAAATTGGAGAATATAATGCTCCAGACATTGTAGCTTTGTCAACAAACTATTGTTATTACAGTGTGTGAACCCAGCATGGCTCATATAGCTTGCTAATCTAGTGTTTGCTTAACTGTGTTCGTTCAGCAAAAGGCACAATTGGCTGGCTTTGCATAATGCACTAAAGCCATACCATATTTTGAGCTCATCCACACAGCCACTTTGCCATACTTTTCTCCTGTACTGGAGCTGGGAGAAAAATCATGTCAGTATATTTAATGTCCCTTGATAATGAAGCTCAAGCTCAAGCTCAGATACTTTGGTCACCTAATGCGAAGAGAGGACTCTTTGGAAAAGACCCTGATGCTGGGAAAGATTGAAGGCAAAAGGAGAAGAGGACGGCAGAGGATGAGATGGTTAGATAGCATCACTGAAGCAATGAGCATGAGACTGAGCAAACTCAGGGAGGCAGTGAAGGACAGGAAGGCCTGGCGCGATATGGTTCATGGGGTCACGAACAGTCGGACACGACTTAACGACTGAACAATATATAATGCCCCAACAGCATGTCTGTGACATGAATCTGGAATAGCCATGCTGTGCTGAGGGCCATACAGGTCCTCTGTGCAATCTTTGTAAGGGCAGTGAATGGTGGTTTTCTTGGCTAAAACTCAGACATCACCAATTGATAGAAAAGCTGTTCTCAACTGTAGTAGGGAATGTGTGAGGCATGCTTGTAAAATTCAGGTGCCTCTGTCCAATCCATTTTTCTGCCAGTTGCTTTTTCTGGACTGTCAACCTAATGACCAGTAAACAGAAGCAAGGATTTTGTCTCTCTTAAATACAACATAACAGTTACTTGGTTTTCTGTAGCTGAAGTGCAATTGCTGCATAAGTGTTCTTGGAGCTATGTTGTAGTTCAAAAAGAGGGTGATGGTGGTATGTGTGGAAGGTGTACAGCTGTGGTGTGCTTTCAGATACATCCATATTTGTCCAGAATAATAATTGGCTGGATGACTACTAGGTAGCAACAAAGATACACATAAAACCTCATTATGGGAGACCTTCCAAAGATAATCTTAGGGTACATTTTAGCAACATATGGAAAGAGACATTCTTTCTAAAATTGTGGTCCCAAGCCTTGAACAGCTTATAGATAAATAGCACCTCAAACATGCTGCTATCATAATCCAAAAACAAATGGGACTAGTGAACATTAAAAAGCTGGCATTGAAGTGCTATTCATTCCTGAAAGTAACAGTTTTTATCCATGTGTACAAAGTGTTTTCCAGCAAGAACTTTAAGAAAATTGCAGTTCAGTTCAACTGTGACAACGAAATTATCAGTTCTGAATCTACTATGAGAAGGTAGTTACTGTAAGCTTTAAATTAAATCAGGGCTCAGCATTGGCTGGATTTGTATATTGTACATTATAGTAGACCAATGACTGGATTTATATGTTATGTTAAACTATTATATGAATTGATTTTTTTTTCTTACTGCATTGGATGAATTTGGCTATTGTGACTTATAAATGATACCTTGACATGTGTTAACTGAGTCAGTTGCAATATAAATCATGTTTATACTGAAGCATGGTTTAGTGTGATGTGTAACTCTTGCCAACAGTTATAATGGTTAAAAAAATTGCTATTCTAGTAAAGCAGCTCCGTTGAATCAATTAACAAGTAAATGTAACCTTCAGAGTAATTTAATATATGCAATATACACACATACACAAGGCAAATTTGCAATAGTGGAGAACATTTGTAGCTACACATCAGGGTTGAAATGTTGGGATAATGGTGGTAGGACTCTGGAGATTGATTCATGTAGTTTTCTTGGCACTAACAGGGAAGTATTAGATTTCCCCTGCAGATTCCTCTATTCAGAGCCAATCCTGGCTGGCCAATCTTGTTTCACTTTCAAGATAGCTATGTGCTACCACACACATAGCAATCAACTGATCTTCTGCAGCTTTAAATGATTCTACCTGCATTTTGTGCTTTACTTTTTAATAGCAGATCCGTTGCATGTTATACCTTGCTTTCTAGTGGAATTGGTTCTGAAAATATTTTCTTTACAAAAGCGCTTATCATTCTGTTATTCTGTAAGATAAAAATTACCAATACACAATGATTTGAGTTAAATACACAATGTTTCGAGTTAATTATACAATACTACTTATACAGTATTATACAGTAATATTGTTCTGGCTTACATACAAATTCGACTTAAGGAAAGACTTTGGGAAAGGAACTCATTCTTAAACTGGGGACTACCTGTACTGTACAGGTACATACCTATAAGAATCTTGCAGTGTGATGAAACATACTGCAATTTATAAAGAAAAACTAAGTAACTTATCATTGTTCTTGAATGAGACACACTTAAGCTTGTGGTTTCTCCACATATTATAGTGGCAACTGAAACTTAATTTGGATCTATTCCCTACTATTTAGGTTTTATTCTGTCATGATTTAAGATATTATCTGATTTTTAAAATAGATATTTCATATTTCGGATCAAAGCATTCAAAACTATACAATAAGCAAGGTTTATAAATTCTTTATCACTCTCTTCTACTGTGTAAGTTTAGCCTGGGTATTAACAATCTATAATTGATAAAAGAGTTGAATGATTCATTACAGATGAATGTTTGCTGTAATAGTTTCTTAGACTGCACTAATTTTGTGGATAACAGATAAAATTGTTTGCATTGTTTTTAGTGTATGAAGAACTTGAATGGCTATAACAGATCATCCTAGTCTCTAGGAATATTAGTCCCATCAGTGGTAATCCAATTAAGAAAAATCACAATTGTAAAGAGTTGAAACCAATGGCAATAAAAGTGCTTTAAGTAACCATTATTTGTGGTTTAAGAAGTAAATTTAAATGTTTATTATAAATATATTACATACAACTTCTAGCAATCTGCATTGCTACTTAGAATTCATTTGACATATTTGTCAATTTGTGCATGTCACTATGAAGGATTCCATCTGTTTACTTACATAGGAAACATTTTGCAACACTGCTATAGATTTATGCAAGTTGAAAACACTCCTCTGTCCCACTGGGGCAATACTTACATAAGAATACGTAACTACATAATACAAATATCTGTTGAACTGACCACCTTTGCAATGACAGGTGACTTAACTTCAGCTAGTACTGAAGTATTTCTCCCAACCTGGGTGTTTTTATCTCCCCCTGCCCCTGCTCTGGGTGTTCAATACAATCATGAGGAGCATGTAACATTTAGATCTTACTTTAGAAAAACAGCACATCATCAGACAGGATCTTATACTGGCAGGAACTATGTATGTGATCACTTCCCATAGTTCATACTGACTTAAATATTAAAATATGCTTTCTAATTAGCCATTGTAATTTAGCAAGCTTCTACCCTCCAGAACAAGTCAATAGCAGCTGATACACAGTGCATCCAAGCTGCTGTGTAAAACTTTTTCTTATCAAGCCTGGAAATAGAAAAAGCTTTGAGAAATGTATAATGTTATGGTTGTGTACAAGACAGGAAAAGCAAGCATGTTTCTACTGTCCTCCACTAGCCCTAGACAATATTCATGGTTCTCTCCTTCCTTACAACCAACTTCATTTTATTCTCACAAAAATATTTTTGAGTTTTGGTCCAAATTAGTTTGAGAGTAGTTTGAAAACTTCACTAAAATGGACTAAATTTTCCAAGCAGTTATTTTAGAGAGAAATTAGTATGTCTTATTACTGTAATAGGGTAAAGAAGACATTTCTCAAACAAAGAATTATTGATACTAGGTAAAGGGGGGGGAGTGGGGGAAGTTAGGGATGACTGAGCTAAACAATAGGTACTGATCAAAATTAGCCAATGTGATTTAAGTTTATATATTAATTTTCTGTTCTGAGGGAACGGTCACAGGGGAATAAAACCAGGTAGTATCAAGGCTTTGTTAAAAAAAAATCACTGAAGTTCATATTTATCAATACCAGGGTTGAGTAGAGAGTAGAATTAATTCCACAGGTGAAATATTAACCAATTATTGGTGGGTTTAGATAAGAATCCTGGAATTCTTATATAATAGTAGACAGATAGTACCAATAAGGCTTTGCAAGGTAGTTCTGTTCTTGGGTATGAGTGTGTATTCAGATTAGTTATGCCTTAATCAATAGGAAATCTCAATTGTTAACATATTTTTCCTTGTTAAGTTTAACACAATGTAGGATAAGAATACCAGTTTTTAAAAGGTGGGGGGAGGGAAATCATATGAAACTGCTAACACCAGGGTCCTCAAACTTTTTAAACAGGGGGCCAGTTCACGGTCCCTCAGAATGTTGGGGGGCCGTACTATAGTTTGAAAAAAACATGAGGGTCCCTTCTGCTGAGTATGAGGAGAGGAGGAGAGCCGCTGGACCCGGCATACCTGTCATGTAGAATAGTCCGGCTCTGCAATCTCCCTCCTCATGCATCGCCTGCAGCTCCCGACACAGCACCGACACTTCCACTTCTGACAGACAGCAGTGGTGGCCAATCAGGCGGGCGGGCTGGATAAATGACCCTGGTGGGCCTAAAGTATTACTTTAGGATTTCTTCACTCTCTTAAGGATTTTTTGTTAGCATCTATTACTGTTATGGTAACTAGTTTCCCTACAATGGAAGTGTCACAGACTGCAACTTTTTCATGACATTGATATCTAACTTCACTTTACCTGTCCCTGTGAATATCCTTGTAAGGATAGCACTTCATGCAAATGAAGAGGACTCCATCCCATAAAAACATGTGTGATTACAGGTTAGTTATTCTTCAGTATGTCACAAAACCTTTTGTAGTTTATCTTCCTTTATTTATTCTTTAACTTAATACTTGAGCAACTCCTTCTTATATATTTTTATAAGTGCCATGCTCATAAGTAGACAGTTTTTTCTCAATATATACACGTTTTGTGTACTGTCATGTTTTCTTTATATTAATATCCCACCATAGACATTTTTATATTGCATTCTAACTTAATTCTCCAGTCTAATGTCCAGTTAGTACTCATATAGAAAGGTGACACATTTCTTTCCCTATAAAGGTCCCTGATCCATCAAAAAGTCAACTAAATCATAGCTAACAGTGGGAAGAATAAAGCATTATGCAGACCTATCATATCCTAAACCAGAGGGTTTAGTATAAATCATAAATTTAGACCTGTTGTAGTACCATATACTGAATTAATATATAGTAGCATATACATATTCAAAGTTTACTACAGGCTTAAATAGTACCTGAAAAGATTACTATAATTACTGCTTATACAAAACTGATTGCATAAACAGCAGAAATGTAAGCCTAAATAATGTAAACACATCCTTAATGCTTTATGTAATGGGTTCTCATCATAAACTATCCTCTTTTTGTTATGTATGGTATGTTCCAAAGCAATTGGTTTATAATCCCCTGGTCAGCATGATGAGCTGACTGAAAAATAGTGGGAAAGTCAGGAATATCAATTCCAAATAATTCACAGTTATACAAAATACTACTGTTGAAATGTTGCTTTTATGTTACTCTCCTCTTTAACAAATTGGGCCAGATGGGAAGGCACTGTCTATCATACCACACCAATATGAATAGGATATACTGAAAAATATGCTAGAATCAGAAGAACATACAAAATAAATCTTCTTTAGGCCAGAATAATGTCTCTGTGTTTTCCGAAGAACAAGTCCTTTTTTTGGGGGGGGGGAGGAGGCTAAGCAGAAAATAGATTCCTTCTTTAGAATCCAGTTTGTTAAGTTTAAAACTTAATAACTTAGCTAATCAACCTATACGTTCACTATTGAAGTTAAAAGAACAGAAATCTGAATTACTTACAAGATTTTTTCAAAAGCATAGGTACATTTTCATTTATAAGATAATTTTTCAGCCAAGAAATGGAGAAAGCAATGAAGAATTCTCAATCTCCACATAATTACTTTGACAAAAAACTTAACTGCTACTCAGAAAGTGTATGTTTTAAGATTTTTTAGATTTATCTGTACTGATAATATTAAGCTTAAATGTTAGTAGCTTGTTATATTTATTTGTTAAAAACGTATCAAATGTTATTCTGCAAATACTTGGGACAATTGCTAAAAAACTATTACTACTGTGAACTTTTTCTAGGCACAAACTCTAAAACAAGAGTATTATTTTGCCAAGTAAAACAGGAGAAATATTTCAGATAAGGAATGCTGTGTAAGTAATATTAATTTATGACAATATTCTGGGTGTATTTTCTACTTTTAATTCCAAGGAAGGCATTTTGTAAAAACAGGCAAAGGCAGCATTCTGAATGAACCCAAACCAGTTAGGTCACAGGTAATTAAGAGAAATGAAAGTATGGTTACAGTCTTCCAATTCCATACTATTACAATTTCAAGAATGTCTCAGCATCAACACAAAATATGATACAGGATTGTGTGAACACGGGGACCATGAGTTTTATTTTGAATCATGTTACTAGTTTGATGACAAAGAATGCTGCTGGTGTGAGTTCCTTTTAAGCTTTAGATGTTGGTCAACAAAGTTCTTACAGGTTTTCATGGTACATCAACAAGATGAACTAGTTTGCCAACTAACCTCTATTTTAATATTTAAATTAGAACAGTACAACAATTAGAAAAAGGTCAGTGCTTCTGGTGGCAATGTTCAAGCCACATCAAACTGAGTATCTTCTAAAATAAAGATGCAAAAATCTACACTTCAGCATCGAAAGTGCAATACAGTGGCCTTTCCTGAATAAAGGAGTAGCGGCTTACCCACGATAAAAGCTTTAAATAAGGTAGATTGTTGTCATTTATATATCAATTCTGCCTCTTTGATATAAAATATATCATAAAAGCTTAAACTGATTACAATCTACATTCAACTAAAGCTTCACAATAAGCTGCATCAATGGAATTAACAATGGGAATGCACTCAATAGAAGAACACTTGCAAACCTATTGAAAAGAACAAAGGACAGAAAGTTTTCTAAATAACTGAACATACGTGGTGTGTTAGACAAAAGAAAAATGGACCCTCTGATTACTTGCACTGTTTTTAATGAACTCAGAGAAATGTAAAACTTAGTCCACATCCATTTCTTCAGATGATTTAGGCTGCTGGCAACTCTCCTCTGATTTAGCATCAGCACTGCTTTGTCCATTCATTGGCCCATTGTGTTCACTATTAGATTTTCCTTGATCTTCAGACAGTGGTTCCGCCTTTGGCTTAGGTTTGTAAATAATTGGATTACATAAACTGTCCAGTTCCTATTAGGAAAAAATAATTACTGTAACTACCATGGAAACAACACAATGGCCTATGAAATTGTTTGCAATGTAAAATACAGGAGATAAGCTTAGTAATAAATAAATGATAAAATCTGCCCATAATCAGAAGTATAATCTTATTGCTTTTTCTCTCAGCAGCAAAAGCACATATATGAGGATGAAAAATGTTACCTCTAATAAATTAACAATAGAAACATCTTCCAGTCATGGAATTAAAAACTCATGATTCAAACCATATTCTCATTCTGACTTAAATGTGTTTGCATGCTATCACCTGAATATAACATTGAGAGCCAGTTTGGAGTAGGGGTTAAGGTACTGGCCTACAAACCAGGAGACTGAGTTCTAGGCCTCTCTTAGACATGAAAGCTGGCTGGGTGACTTTGGGCCAGTCTCTCTCAGCCCAACCCACTCACAGGGTTGTTGTTGTGGGGAAAATAGGCAGGAGGATTAAGTATGTTCACCTATATAAAAAAAGGTGGGATATCATCATCATCATCTAGAACCCTGTTCACACATAAACATGAGCTATGCCTTATCTATTTTTATGGAAACTGAAGAAATATCTATTTGCTGAAATTCTCTTAACTTTTGCAGAAATATATTTTGTTTTCTGATATCATTTGCAATACTAAGCTCATCACTTTCTTGTGAGATGGGTGGTATCTAAATTTGAAATATAAATAAATAAATAAAAATATTCCTAGGCCAATTCAAGTTTATTTTTCCATTAACTTAATTCAATTCTAAAGTTAATTTACCTTAGATTTCGCTATTATTTCTGCCACTTTAATAATAGGATCCTGTGTCAAACTCAGTCTATGCTGTACATGCATCTTCGAGCTCAACCAGCGCATAGCTTCACTGGCATATTTCTCAACCTTTTCCATATCAACAGGATCAATGTGATTGTATTTTTCATCCTACAGAGAAAATATTAAGTTCAACATTCAGCAAGTAACAAACACATAGGCTTATCCCATAATGGATTATAGAATAGTTGATTTCATAATGATTTGTTACTTAAAAACATTTTGATAGAGCCAGATAATTATACATTTAAAAGAATGTGAAATTTTGAAAATACAGCTTTATTTATTGTTTGGCTACAGAAATTCCTGTTCAAGTGGTATGGAGCTGGAATGCTGGCATTACAAGTGCATCAAAGAGCATCTGGACTTACTGTAAGTGCCATTCTGTCCCCTAGAAGAGGAGCCTGACAGTAAAGGATAAACTCTACCTCTTCCAATCAGAAGGCAGGGATAAGACTTCTGCATCTTATAGAGGCAACCCCTTCCAACTCAGTTACCTACTGACTTCAGCTGGAAGAACCAGTTTAATACGTATATACATCAACCAGTAACTTTGAAGCACAATGAAGAAAACATACTCAGAAATGACAAATTCATATCCCATTCATATTAAGTAAATTCTTCACTCTCTAGGAATCTCCAGGGATGGAATCTATCAGGTCAATCTTCTGATGACCAGAATGGCACCTCACATTCTGGACAGGAAAGGAATATATTAAAGCAAATGTCCTGGATGCATCAGCGTAATACTTCTGTGCCTCCATATGTGCAAAAGCAAAATTTATCAATTCTGCACAATGAAGACACCTCAAACCGAGTTGCTACTTGGAAGATTTCTTCTAAAACTTATGCCAGTGCTGTGGAAGTTGCTATTCCTCTTACAAAATGGGCCATGATACAGTACTTTCCTGTACACTGCTGGCAGAATATGCCAAAACAATGCATTCTCTGATCCATTTATTAATAGAAGACCTAAAGGCTTGCTTCCTAACACTTCCAAACTTATGTGAGAAAAAGGTAAGATTAAAAAACTACAGAAACATAAAAGGAAAAGTAGAAAAAAGGAGGTAAAAGAAAAAGTGAACAATAACAAAAGAGAACGAGAGAAAGATATCTAAGGAAGCGACTTCCGAACTTTGCAGCAGTTACAAACCTAGTGATTACCATCTCCACCCTTCCAAATTACATCAGCAATTCATTTTTATTCATTTTCAGCAAAAAGTCCATAAAGGGTTTCCAGTCTCTTATAAAAGTAATTGTTCCCTCCTTAAACAAGTGAATTTAGTCATTTCTGCAAGCTCTGCTGTCTTCATGATCCATTCCTCCATTATTGGTATTTCTGTATTCTTCCATCTTTGTGCATAGAATAGCCTTGCTGCAGTTACCATAAAAAAGTTCTCTTTTAAATTCTAAGACAATGTGAATTTCAAACCTTTTAATCACTTTAATTTAAATTTAATTTAATCTCATTGCTCCATTTGAATATAGTAACCAAAGTTCTTAGCCCACTTTATCATACATTCTTTAACTTGCTCTTTTTCAGTTTCAAATTTTAACAAAAGTTTATACATCTTTGCAATCACATGTTCATTTGTACATAATTCATTTTGAAATTCCACTTTATGATGTTCTATTTCTGGCGCTTTTTTATCTATATTGAATCTTTCTTAGTTGTGCATATGAAAACTACTGAAAACTAAATCCCTCTGGAGTTAATTGTTCTCTTGATTTCATCTTAAGTTCTCCATTTTCCTGTACTAATGTCAATAGATGCACTCTAGAGGAGTACAGAGATGACCTTGAATTCTTCTTCATTGAAGAAGAAATTCAATGACCATTATGTAAACATTAGTTTAGCGTGGATATATAGGAGGGAATGAGGACAACCTCAAAATTGTCCACCCTGATTCTTTTAGAGCAGAGCAGAGAGACACAGTCTGTCAGCCTTTCAAGATTCTGTTGTTATACTCTATAACAGTAAAGTAGAATTCCAGTAATTCATGAGATGTTTGTTTCCTGATGTAGTCTACCTCGAAGGGCTGACACTCACCACACATGCCTATAAAAGGCTTGAGTGTTAGACTGGCCCTGGACTGGTAATTGGCCAACTACTGCCTGAGCCATGGCCCTTGATGAGCAGCTACCCCTGCTGCCATAGAGAAAACTGCAAACTGTAGAGTGCCCAAGGTAATAATATCAACAACTCTGCTACCTTGAAACATATACTAAAGATTTCCTTTAGCTTCCTGACATCTAAAGGCATATCTTGCAAGCCTAGTATATCAGAGCTCTTGATCCAACAGATATCTACACCAAGGCTCTAACTTTCAGGAATAAAGCTTTATTAACTATTTTCAATGCCCTGTCTGCCATATGTTCTGAATGGCCTGTAAAAAAATGCCACAGTTCATCGATCTATGCAAATCCAAACCAATCCATGATCTCATAGCAGTGGGTACAGTTTGTTAGCTATGAAAGGAGATGATAAAATAAGCATGTAAGTTAAAATACAGTGATACATTCCACCACTGGGAAAGGCCTTGAACGAAGAAAATCAAGTTTAACTTTTGTCAAAGCAACAGTTGCTTTTAAATACTCTGTGAACCTGATAAGCTCAAAGACTGTACATGCTTTAAAGATTTTATCCATGTTGTAAAAGTGCTAATTTATTTATGCTTCAAAATAAGGAAAATCTACATGCCTGACAATTTGGACACTCAAATCCATACTTCTCAAATCTTTCTAATATGTATGCCCAATGATATTTCTATCTTGTGCCAAGACATGGCCTGCATTTCAAAGTCTTTAGATAAGCTAGTCACATGAGCAGCTGTAAGGCTAATCTGAGTGCACCTGGAGTTACAAGAAATGTTCACAATTTCTTCATATGGTTCTGTCAGAATTATGTTCATGTATATCAGAATCTTTTTGATGTTAGCTTCAAAACTATGAACTACTTGATCTTGAACTCTACAGTTCATAGTGAGCCATGTGGTTTCTATTCTAAATGTAGATAGCAACAATATTAGACTCACATACATATCAATTCAGGGAATTTAACACAAAAATAATGAAAAGGCAACATCAATATCTTTAAAAACAGCAGCTCCTAATTTTATTTGATTCAACAGATGCATTTTTCTAACAGAACACAGCAAGTACATACATCTTTGAACAGTCCATCTGAAGCACTTAGTGTTGGGCCTCATCCCTTATATCTCCCAAAGGAGTCAGAGAGAGATTACATTCTGTTAGCAGAAATACATGTTTAGCATGCTCAAATAGATACTGTAGATAGACAGAAAGACAGAGATATCCACAAACCTTTTTTTGGAAAATGGAATCAACCAGGCAAAGGAGAACAAAATGAGTAAAAGGAAAAATATTAGTCTCCTTTACAGCCTACTAAGGAGAAAGAACACATTCTGCTGCTTTAGAGCCTACACAGAAAGAACACATTCTGCTGCTTTGTTGCTATTTTCCTTTTTAGTTCTCAGATCTCAATTCTTTGTCAAATGTATGCTGACCACTGCCTCTGGGCCCAGATGAAACTGAGGAAAAAAGGAAAGCCCTTCTTCTTTACTAGAAGGCACATCTAAGACTGAGTTGGGAATGGCTACCTCCACAGGTTACTTAAGCCTGATTTCTGACTAGACAAGGTTGAATTTATCCTTTCCTGTCAGCTCCATCTTCAGTGGCTGGGAGGAAAAAAAAACCCTTCACCAACACTGCTCCAATGTAAGCAGCTGAATTGGCTTCCAGGTAGGCCCTGGCTCACATAAAAACCAGTATATACATTATCATATACATACAGTCTTTTCTCCTACAGACAATCATATTGACTTTGCAACCATTTACAACCATTTACAGGGTTATTTAGGGAATATCTTAAATTATTCCAGTTTGAATAATCACTGAATTGAAAGTAGAGTGGCAGGAATATATCACTGTTTATTATATAAGAGGCTCTCTATAAAAATGATGCAATCTGAAATGCTTTATTCAAGACTTCAGATCTTCTTCCATGTCCCACCTTACCAAGTCTTCCTTTTTCCTGCCTTCAACCAGTCAACATTTTAGATCTGCTGAATGTGCTCAATCCTCATTGAATTTTTAAAGAGAAACCTATTTCTGTATTTTGAGCAGGGTGGATATACTTATGGTCCTTTTCCAGTGACATTAAAATCCTGCATGACTCTACTTCTCATTGGCAACTCATGCTCCCACTTTGAGATTATTTGGAAATAGCTTCTTAAAAAGATGTGACCTATCTACTTCATTGATATGATTAATGTTCCTTTCAATATAGCTGTCTGTTTCTCCATTCTCTTATTGTAGCACATATACACTACAACAATTTGTACGCAACTAATTATTCCAAAGACCTCATTGGACTGTTTTTGGAGGTTTGTCCCCCACACCCCCAACAAACAAAGAAAAAACCCAGTGCAATTGGAGCCTGAATTTGGTATTACATCTCTTTACCTGCAAGTCATGTTGTTTTGGCTACATTTGCATAAGCATGGAAAAACATAAGCTGGAAATAGAGTTATGTTAATAAAGATGAAACAAACAAAAAGGAAAACATTAACATTTTTGCACTGCAAAATCAGAATGGATGTTGGACTTTATTTATCCAATTTATCTTATATATTTAATCTTGAAAATTAGGTTTCAATTTTATATACATTTATCTGAAAATAAGTCCCATGTAAGGTAAATTATTTCTGAACAGATATATAAAAAATTGCTGTTAGAAACACACACTAAGTCCTACCTTATTTTCATATCCTTCTAGAGCTTTCATAAACAGCTGGAGTTTGTTTTCCAAATCAAGTAAAGCTTTTGGTCTTTCTTCATGTTCCTTATATCTATCATGAATAGGGCCACCAAATTTCTAGAAACATTAAAAAAAAAATAGAAATATTGTAGAAGTGCTCATTAAAATGTAGAAAAAATTTAGATGAAGATAAAATGTTTTTTAGTAATTGAGAACTACTTATAAATGACTAGTTACAGTATGAAGGAAATCAGGAAAGTGGATCACATATGACAGTCAATAAGCCTGTATCTCAATTTTGTTGAGAATACTAGAGTTGCCATTGGCAGGTACTCTAATTCCTTGCTTAATGCAGGAAATCCAACACATCTCCCTCATACACCCCACTATCAACTATAGTTTGGAAGAGCTGCCACCCAATCCTCTGGTAGAAGAGCAGGATACAAATGAAACAAACACAAAAAAAGATCTAAAAAGAAAAGTATCTGGAACTTAGCAAGAAATCTGAAGCTCAAGCAGACTGTAGGGTGGGATGATGATAGAAGCTGCCTGGTAAGTAAAGAGAAAATACTGTATAATGTATAGGAAGAAAAGAGTGTTTCAAACAGAGCAAAGAATAGTTAAGAGGAGGAGAAAATGCATAGAGTTTTGATGGAAATACAGGTCACGTATCTTCAGTTTAAGCATGTTCTAATCGATCAATATGGACCAATACGGCTGGTACCTGAGTTGCTTTCTTATTTGATGGAATCCATGACAGAATAAAACCTATAACATATCTCTATCAAAAGCTCAGGAATATTATTTAAAGTGGACATTTCTGGGATATTTCAAACATGAACTAAAGAACTGGAATTTCTGATAAAGCCACATCAATGGCTTCATGTTCTTAAAATGGTGAAATTGTATCTATGGATTTGAGATTAAAGTTGATTCACCAAAAAATGCATTTAGGGTATATTGGACTCTTCAAAAAAAGTATCTGAAAGGATGGACATCAGATTTTTTGTGCTGGAGGTGTAAAAAAAATTGAAGGCTCACTGATCCATATGACATAGGCATGTGATCATTTGATATCTTTTGGGGATACTATATTAATATATATCAATAGATTTATGGGAAAATCTTCAAATGTTAAAGATGTTAATGTAATCTTGAATTACAGTATATACCAAAGCTTTGAAATTTGACAGTTTATCAGGAATTATTGTATTGAGCATAGGGGGTGGCAAAAAAAATTATATGAAAAAACTGGAAAAGTAATATTATTCCAGATGTCAAGGAATGGTGGTCGGAATGTGTGAACTACCTGTTTTGTAAAATATATTTTCTATTAACCAAAGAATGCAGCAATATGTGTTAATATGGCAGAGATTCTGTGATATTTTACAATATCTTGTATTATTTATAGTAGTGAATTCATTGTTAAACCAGTGACTATTGATAGGTATAAAATAGAAGGAAAAGAAATAAAAGAAAAAAATCTTATGAGTTTGTATTTTTAGTTCATACTTTTTTAAAAATATTTTTTCCTTAATATTAAAGATTGTTTTGTTACAAAATAATAAAGATATTAAATTTAAAAATACATTTTATAATGGAAAAAAAAAGAAATACAGGCCATGAGAATATTGAAAACATTAAGACTACAGTGTAGATGATGTAACTGGAGAAATGTTGACATAGCAATGTGCTAGGCTTATGGAGTGGCTGTATGACTGGTTTAAACTTGTGTGAAGAACCCAATGATTGGAAGAACTGAAACTGTTGCCTATACAAGTGGAAAGGCAGCAAAACTATGGGTTTGTTCTGAGAAATGTATAATTGTTAGAAGAAACAAAAATGATTGTATGTAAGAGCATGTTTCTGCCCACTTAGTTATATGGAAATATGAAAATAATTAACTTAAAATGTTTGTGCTATAATAGAGATAGGGGGACAATAATTAATGTGGACTGAATACAAAAGTGAATGACCAGTACTGAAGAAATATATTTAGGTGGTTTGGTCATATAGAGAAAATGAATGAAAACCAAACTGCAAACAAATATATAAAGGAAGAGTGAATGGGATAAAAAGGGGGAAGATTGAGAAAGTTGTTGTTGGATAGAATTGGTGAGAGTCTCCAAAATAGAAGTGAAAAGTTTAAAAACTCAAAACAAATGTATAAAGCAGTGATAGACATGGTAGAAACAAGGTATAGAGAAAGGTACTGGAAAGCAAAGCAAACGGTGTTGGTGTAAACTCATTTTAGCCAGGGAAATCCACTGGAAGTTCTGGTAGCAATTCTCAAGATAGCCTGAAGCCAGATAACTTGTTGCTAGTCCATTTAATTTATTTGAATAATATTTATTTACAAATCTTGCAGTCTCTGATACTATTTCAGTAACTTAAAAGTATTAGATTTCGAGAGATAGAAGTTTATAGTTAAAGACACCTCAGAGAACAAATTCAAGCACTTTATTTCTAGCAATAGAGACCTTACTTTCATTTCCTGAAGTTTTTCCACATATACATGTTTTGGTTGGTCCTCTCCATCTTCATAAAGCCAGTTTTCTGTATCCTCTAACATTAATGTTATCTTTCTTGAATCCTAGGGGGAAAACAGTACAACATACAACAGTAGCCCACCAATCTTTATAATTTTAAATTAGTGAACAAAGCAGCTCCATGATAATATATTTCACTACTTATACTGATATATAGTAATAAAATTATAACCAAGGCATCTACTGTAACCAATTCTGATTTCTACCCAGTTCATTAAAAAAAAAAACGAATGAAAGTAACTGGAATGTCAAAAATAGGGCTTCATGCAATTCTCACCAATTATTAAAAAAGTAAACTCAGAAGCAAATTATGTATTTCCTACAAGTAGATAGTATAAATGGAGCTACTTGGTTTCAGTTATTTCAGGAATACCATATTTTAGCTTCAAGTCCTTCCCACATACTTTCTGCATCAAAGCTTATAGTCAATGTTAACAGTTCAGCAAAAGACTGAATTATGAAGCAAGGCATAAAACTAAGTAATTTAAATCTAATGGCTAGTTAGTCAGCAACACAGGTAGGCCATAATTCCACTTAAGATTTTCTCACAGAAGTATCTAACTAGTTTAGCCTACACTTAATTATGGCAGTACATCTTAAATTTAGTACTGTATATTTAAATCTGTATTCAGAATACACTCTAGTGTACTTTACTTGCCGGAGTGTGCAGAAAGTGATTTTAACAAATGTAATACCACTGTTTGTGTTTCTGAAGATACTTACATATTGTAACACACAGAACTATTAGAACATAGAATTTAAAAATAACTGAAATAGACATTAAAACAAGATGGGGGCTTTGGTTGAATGCTTAAATGGGCAGAGACAATTTTAAACTGATAGGATTGAAAATTAAAAGCATACTAATCTATTTTCTGAGGTTTTGGTTTACTGTGTTACTGTAACAATAATAGTAGAGATTAAAAAACAATTTTACTTGTCATGAATTCTTGTTGAGGAAAAAAGTATCTCTCCTTCAGAGCAAAGTTAGTAAGGTCAATTGCTAGTAAGCATCTTCTCAGGAGAGGTCATACTTCTCAGATCATTTGCCACCACTAATTAGAATATACAACTTATGTCCTCATATAATATTGAATATGCCTACCTATAGGTGTATTATGCCTATCTGCCTACACCTACATATATGAGTGTGCTCTGCTTAGAGTAAAAGTTCAGCATTTACTGAGAGAATGAAGACTGTAACCAAGGGAAATCCTGCCCACTGTCTCACCAGTAATTCATGTAGAAGTGAGCTGAATTCAACTATAGTGAGATGGATTACTGTTTTCCTTCTTTCCTTCCCACCTGCTTTTTCTTCTTCTGATTGCTGCTGATGCTCCTACTATTACTACTACTACTACTGTAGAATGGAACATTTCAGTAAGTTATTCTGGCACAATACAATGGAAAAGGTGCTACTAAGGGACAGGCAGGGAAGGATTAATTCTTCTTTCTGGTCTTGTACGCCTGGCATTAAGGAAGGTGATAACCATCCTGAAGGCCTCCTTTATACTTTATTCATTAAAACAGTATCTTTATCCTGATTTTCCTCTTAAATAGTACTTAATGTAGCTCTTTAAGCCCAATGGAGATTCATCCACAGCCTCTGTCTGCCTTGATGTGTCAGTGAGGAGAAAAACTTGAAGGGAGTTAGAAATTTAAAGTAATAAAATGGAGAAATTTAACAACCCTCCATATCCAAAAAGACCTTGAAATTCACAGGCTCTTAGGAACTTATGCCCAACCTATAAAGAAATACAGTAAAGTTTAGGGGAGTTTGAGCTCATTTTTAAAGTAGAGAAGTTGTAATCAGCAGAAGCTCAAATTTATCTTGATTAATTTATCCCACTGAGTTTAAAGGCGTTATTAAAAATATAGCTAAACAAGAACGAAGTCACTGGAATGCTCCTATTACAGATATAGCCATTTTAACGCTAATGTTATTTTGAAGGATTTCATTGTGTTAATCCTTTCATGAGAATTCTTACATCTTCAGTTATGAATTTTTCATAGACACCACAAAGCTTATCTCTCAAATCATACACGTATTCTTCAACAGCATTTTTGGCATCATTTTTCTCCTTCTCCAGCTTATCTTGCATCATCATCTTCCCCTGTAAGAAATTCAGATAAGTCAATCACAAATATAAAACATGGTTGATTTTTTGAAACACAGCTATCTATATTCATCCACCCTAAATCACTGGATTTACAATAATTAGAGTTAATTTTTCTTAGTTTTGCACTGAGACAATTGTAATTATTTCACATGCATGGATCCAGATTTCTACCACCGCTTACCTCATTTTCAATGTAGCAATTAATAAGATCCTGTCCAACCTGTCTGTATAAATTAACATGGATAGGTAGATCAATACTCTTGATCTTTGTTTTAGTTTTGCCTGATTGATTTATATCAATCTTGTCTCCTGAAGCAGTCTGTAGGGTAAGAGATTAAATTATGTCACCATTCATAACATTTGTTCCCATTACACATAACATAACAATCTGATGAAAAAAATGTATCTGTATAATTTTAGCAGATAGCTATATCCTAATATGCCGCCATTTTAAATAGCCACTATCCTGCAATTTCTGAATTTCAATTTCTTGTGAATGTTAAAATGTAAGATTTGGAAAGCACAGTGATTCTGTTTTCCAGCATTACTTGAAAATAAACTCCACTCAGAAATGCTTAGAATAGCAGCCAAAGACCTGTTAACACATCAATTTCTTTACGATTTATATATACCAAATATAATCCATCCTAGTTCTAGGTAAACATGAAGCCTTTTAACCTATAGTGAAAATGCCAAGGTGTCAAAGCATTTTAGGCCACTTATGGCGGACTATTCTCAGAATACTATTTTTAAATATTTCTTAGCACCATCAAAAGCAGTCAGCCCTATTCTAAAATTTGAACCTGACTTTATCATAATTTCATACTAACCTTTCCTTCAGTCCCTATATGATCAGCTTCCTCATCTGCTTGACTCTGTTGTTCCATTTGGCTCTTGTGATTACCATCATCTTGATCAATCTGCATTTTAGCCTATAAATAGAAGTTTTAACTCCACACTAAACTTTATAGAAAGGTTTCTTATTCTTGTCAACTATGCAATAGCGTTTCACAATCAAACAAGGTAAGCCACTAAAAATAATTTTAGAATACAAATCAAAACACTGCTACTCAATTTTATTTCTGTTCTTGAGATACCCCATTCCTCTACCTCCATGACTTTTAGAAAAAAAAATATTGAGGTTTTTTTTTTTTTTTGGGTGGGAACAGGTGCGTCTTTGAATCATTCATGACTTCTGGCAACTACAAGTCCATGCGGTTTTCTTGGCAACACTTTTGGAAGTAGTTACTGCCTTCTTCCTAGGGCTGAAAGATTACTCAAGCCCTAATTCCTTTAACATGGTTACTGCAAGGAAGTGTCCATGATTGATAAATAATTATGTCTGTGAAATATTGGAACCCCCTGCCCCAAGTAAATAGACAAAATAACATAACCAACAACAAAGGAAGGTAATAATTAACATCCAATATCTTCCTATACTGCATTGCATTTAATTGTATATATAATACGATTCTAATTACACATTAATTAGATCACAATACTAATTACATATTAAAAGTAAAGTGACCACTTCAAACAAAATATAATTGCATTAATATCAAAGAACACTTTCAAATGGTCTACAAGTAGTGAAGGTTTCCTTTGTCAATTTAAAAGAAGCAGCTGAGAAAAAGAATGTGAAGACTTAAATGAAATCAAGACAGTAAGCAGGACAACAGCAGAAAAACTGAAAATAACCCTAAAAATTAGTACTTTGTTACTATAGGAATCCACAAGCTTGAGACAGAACACCATTTATCCTTTATATATGATGCTTCTGGCATTTAAGTCAGAAAATTATTCTAATATTTTTGAATAGTTTATTTTTTTAATCTATACAGGCACTATTAACATGCTTAATTCCTAGCCAACCTCTGAACTGGAAGCATTTTTTGCTATGATTATAAAGTACCAAATAATTTATATTTTTTTTGAAGGGTTATACAGTATAGAAGATAGCAGAATGATCCCAGAAAAGGCACTGCTGCTTTACAAAGTTGCCAACATGTGCTACATGAGTACTCCTACATGCTTTGAATTTTTTTTTTTGTTTGCTTCAAATCCAAAGCACAAGGTCTTAATATTTAGATATATCACATTAATAACTGTATGAAAGCTTTACTTTTGAAAAGCACAGCTATTACAAAATTCTTACAATCACTCTCTTTATACGCTTTAAAAGAGAAACCAAAATTTAGAGAAAGAATCTTTGCTATCTTTTGCCTACTGAAAACGATCATCATCATCATCATATTTATTTCGGTCATTGACCAATAAAAATAGATACAATAAAACAGACAACAATATTACCCCTTTCATCAATAACTACTAGCAACCATTTGTGGGCGAAGCTTACACATTATGTAGCAAAATTTTGCAACTTTTAAAGAAACAGATCTGTCTTGATTATTTAACAAATAATGCAAGTAAAAATTATCGGAATGCCCGGGGAATTTAAATAAAAGAGGGGTAATCAGCTGAAAGCGAATGTCCCTATAATACCGACAATACAAAAGAACATGGACTGTGGTTTCAATGGCACCTGTACCACAGGGGCAGTATCGAATATCATAAGGGATTTTCCTGTATTTTCCTTCTAAAACAGCTGTAGGGAGAGCATTAAATCGAGCTAAGGATAAAGCTCTCCTGAATTTTGGGACTGTAATATGATACAAGTAAGTATGAGACTGGTTTGCTCACTAGAATTTGGTTATTTGCAATTATATTGTGGGTAAAAACAGCAGTTTCTGCTTGGCCTTCTGTATCTAAGATCCTTTGCCTTAGTAGTGACCTGGCTCAGTCAAACTCTAAAGTCAAAATGGCATCGTTGGAAAACCCATAGAGACTCAGTTTCTTTTGGATAGCTGTTTTCCAGGTCGTCTCAAAGTTATCTGCCAGTATTAGATGGGTCAGTCCACTGGGGTTATGGTGTAATTTTAGCCAGTGGGTAAAGATATTAATCCATAGATTGGTTTCAAGTGTACTGACTCCTGCTTCCCATCAGAGTACTGCATTTGGAACACAGTTGGGTACCTGGAAGATGTTTCTTAGAAATTTTGTTTGAACTCTTTCCAAGGTAATCATGTTGTTGTATGGTCCTAACTGGGCCCCATATAACAGTTGTGCTCAAGCTTTGGCTGCAAACAACTTAATTGCAGCAGGAATAAACTGCGCTCCTCTGGAAAAGTAATAGGTTTGGATGGCTAAGGCAGACCTCTGGGCATTACGAGTTACATAGCCCAGATGGGCATTTCTATTTCCTGAGGCTTGGAAAACAATCCCTAGATATTTGAAGACTTTAACCTGCTTAATGGACTGTCCGCCTAAATTCCAACTTCTTTGTTTAGGGCGTTTAGAAAAAGTAAGGATCTTAGTCTTGGTATAATTTATTATTAATTCCTCCTCGATACAATAATCTATAAGTGAGTTCAAAACTCTCTTAAAGCCAATAGAGGTTAATGATAGAATTACTGCATCATCAGCATACAATAATAAGTTAATATGTCTTTGAGCTAATTTAGGGGGGTGGAATGTAGAATTACTTAAATAAGAGACTAATGAGTTTATATAATAATTAAATAAAATTGGGGCTACTGAAAACTATATATTTAACAAACATCAACCTCAGAGTTAAGGGTTTCATCTTCAATTATGAAAAGGTAAGTGTCAATGCTCTTCATAGTAAACAGAAAATAATTAGCATGTATTTGATGGGAAAATATGGCTTAAACATTAATACGGCTACTTTTGTATTTAGGACACTAATTATTATCCTCTGAACTCTTTTTCTACATCTTAACTGACATTTCCATGAGCAATATTCAAGTTTACAACCATATTTTCTATTATTATTGGCATGGTTCTAAGAGACATGCCATAAATAATTTGTTTCAATTAACATTTTTTAAATGTTCTATGAAAGTTAAGGAGACATCACTGAGATTTACAAGTGACAATTAAGTATCTTTTTAAATTTTAGAATGTTTTATAAGAAACAATGTCTTATTTAATACATTGTCAAAGACATAGCCTGTATTAGTACAGGGAAAGAGTGAACAAGTATGCATTTTTATAAAAGCAAGGAAAATAAAAGGGGATGCGGTGGCGCAGCGGCTTAATGATGCTGAAATGGTCGACACTTCAGAGGTTTGAGCCCAGCTTCACGCAGCAGAGTGAGCTCCTGCTTCCTCCCCAGCTCCTGTCAACCCAGCAGCTCGAAAACTTATGTGAGTAGATAAATGGGTACTCTCACTCCGGTGGGAGGAAAAATGCTGGCGGCGCCTTGCAAAAGGAGACAGGAGTAGTTGCCGGTAGCGCGGAAAACCGTGCACGCCCGAAAAAGGTGCGAAGCAACGGAAACCCCGCCTCCTGCGCTCGCCAGCTGGGCTCTAGGAAGGAGGCAATGGCAAACCACTTCCGAAACACCTTGCCTTGAAAACTGCAGGGACTCATCCAGGCAGTCACCGCAGAATGGGTAACGATTAAGTGCGGATAAAAAAAAAATAAAAATAAAATAAAAAAGACTAAAGAGAAGGTAGAAAGCAAATTAACATGGGCTAGGAGAAAATAACTGAAAGCACTAGGATTAATAAATTTCACAAGTTTGGAAAAAAAAAGTTAAGTTATTGAAATGAGCAGATTTTCAAAACATGACAAATACATTCTCAATTACAAAGATTGTAAGTAAAAAAAACCCAACTATTTACCACAGTACATATCAGAATTTAAGAATTAAATTCTACTTATAGTTTTTACATACCAGTTCATCTTTGCTTTGATTCTTACATGACAATTCTGTGTCCATTGGAATATCATTAGGATCATTATCCAAATTTTGCTTCTCTATAACAGATGCATTAGCCACACTGAAGATTCCATGGATATTAACTCGCACTTTAACTTTAACTTTTGAATTATCACCATCGTGTTGTGGACCAACATTTTGAATAACAAAATGGCCTAAACAATACAGCAATATGGCACTGGTTAGTAGATTCACTTATTTATATCAAACATGTTACAAAAACATTTATAAACTCATATACAGCTCATTAAAAAAAAAAAAAACTATGCATGGGTCATTGATGGGCAACTTCCTCAAACGGCTGCTAATGCTGCTAACTACTACTGCTATTAACAGCCAGATACACACTTCTTTCCATTAAGAAGGAATAAAAGTGGAGAGGCAGGGGCAAAACAGTCACAGATGATTTGCCAGTAAGCAATTTTGCAAAGTAGGATCTTCCTGAACATTTTTTAAAAAGCTACACATATATCTCTATAGATGCATCCCAAAAGATATACTGTAGTACTGATAATTTGTAGTTATTATGGTAAGTCACTGGTTTATCTAGTTATGTCCATCTGGTATCCACCATTGAAATAGTACAGGTATGTCCTGAGTCCTCCCAAGACTACATACAAGTGTTAAGAGATGTTCTGGAACAGATTTACAAGGTATAAGAAGGTAAGCAAGGAAAAGTCCCAGAAAAGATGAGGTTTGTTTGGAGCCCTTCATGAATTTGTTGTCCTTTTGATTAGCAAAAGGCAGGTTCCCTTATTCTTTTTAGCTGCCTAAGAAAAGTTTTTGTTATGTTAAGCTTGCAGTTTGTTTATAGAGATTTTACATGTAGCAGTCAAAAATTACATGAGGTAGACTAGGAAAAAATGCCTGCATGTTCTTGGAAGATTGGTGGTGATGGAATCTGCAGATATTAAAAAAAAAAAGAGAGAGAGATTTTTTTTAAAAAAAGTGTCAAACTGCAAGTTACCTGCAAGAATGAACAGCTGAATTTTATAAATGAATTCTAATTCATATATGTAGAACAACACGTCTTTTTTACCAGAAAAAACCTCCTGCTTGTTCTTACCATGTTTGTGACATGGGTGGGAAATACACAGTCCACTTGATATTGCTGGAGTTGTAGTTCAGCAAAATCTGGTGGGCCATGAGTTCCCCATTCCTGTTTGGGTTGATGATACTGATTATCTGTAAGTCACACAAAGACTACAACAGGGTTTCCCAAACTGTGAGTGTACCTCTCCCTTGGGAAGTTACAGTCAGAGTCTGGGGGATAACCTTTTAGTATATTGTTACAATAAATTTACCTTTCCCAAAGTTTCATTGTACAGGTAGTCCTCAAATTAACAACCATTCATTCAGCAATTGTTCAAAGTTGTGCAGCTCCAAACAAGTGGTACTTATGACCGGTCCTCAAAGTTCTGGGCATCACAGCACCCCCCATGGTCACATGATCAAAATTTGAGCACTTGGCAACCGGTGATTGCCATCTACAACCTTCCCTGCTGGCTTCCCACAAGCAAAGTCACAGGGAAGCCAGCAGCAGGTCACAACTCACTCCTATAAGTTGCTCCTGCTGCTTTTTCTCCCACTACAGAGTATGGGATCCCACTCTGTAGTGCTTGTCCACCCAGAGCCCCAGCCCACATCTGCAGCACATGCATGCCCAGCTGCGCGGTCATAGCGCTGCAACACTCCCTCTCATACCCACCCAATCTGAGGAGGAATGCTGTTTGAAAGGGGGAGCAGCAAATGAAAAGACCCACCCCTGAGGCCCCAATAATGGAGTCTCTGAGTGAAGGGACCTGAAAACAGCCCCTTGTATATAATCTTATTGAATTGGGCAGAAACAATTAGGAGAAGGCATTCCTGAAGATGTCCAGGTCATGTAGCACGAAGGGCTTTAAGGTGACAACCAGCACCTTGAATTGTACACAAAGCCAACAGATATCAACGACACATTGGCAGATCATTATATACTTGAGCTATACTTCAAGTATATATAATATACTTGAAATATACTCGCTACTTGAACAGTTGCATTCTGGACAAGCTGTAGCTTCCAAGCGGTCTTCACAGACAATGCCATGTAGAGCATATTGCAGTACCCAAATGAGAGATGACTAAGGCAGGTGGGACTATTCCAGAGAGAGTGGTAACTATTGCACCAGATAACAGTTGTTAAAAAACTCTCCTTGCCACAGTTGTAACCTGCTCCTCAAGCAGGAGCTGAGTGTCAAGGACCCCAAGTTATGAGCCAATTTAACACAGAGGAACATGATTCCATCCAGAACTAAGGATGAAATATCTCTGGAATTAGATGGCTTCCTCCCCTGAAGATATACCCTCTTGCTGGGATTGAGGCTAAGCTTGTTTTTCCTCATCCTAATAAACTCCTGGGAAGAAGTCTGACAGCATCATCTGTGTGAACTATAGTTAAGATATAAAGCTGCTGAGCATCAGAATACTAACAATACCTACCCTTATGTTAAAATGTTATGTACCCTAGAGATTTCATGTAGCTGTTGATGAGGAGCGGAGAAAATATTGAGGCCTCTGACACCCAATACTCAAAAGGACTGGTTTGACTTTGCTCTTGCCACCACCAACCAGACTGCCCCCTCAGGAGAACAACTGCAATACAGTGCCCCGACTCCTAACCCTTGGGGACAGTCAAGGAGGATATTATGGTTGATGGTATCAAAACTTCCCCTTCATGGATCACTGCCTTGTCGTGGCAAAGGGGCTTGCGTAACTCAGTGAAGCCATGAGCTATACCGTGCAGGGCCACCCAAGACGGACAGGTCATGACAGAGAGTTCTGACAAAATGTGGTCCACTGGAGAAGGAAATGGCAACCCACTCCAGTATCCTTGCCAAGAAAACCCCATGGACAATGTCAAAAGGCTAAAAGATATGACGCCGGAAGATGAGCCCCTCAGGTCGGAAGGTATCCAATATGCTACTGGGGAAGAGCGGAGGGCATTTCCAAGTAGCTCCAGAAAGAGTGAAGCGGCTGGGCCAAAGCCGAAAGGACGTTCAGCTGTGGATGTATCTGGAAGCGAAAAGAAGGTCCGATGCTGTAAAGAACAATATTGTATAGGTACCTGGAATGTAAGATCTATGAACCAAGGCAAGCTGGATGTGGTCAAACATGAGATGACAAGATTGAATGTTGACATCTTGGGAATCAGCGAATTGAAATGGACGGGAATGGGTGAATTTAATTCAAGTGACCATTATATCTACTACTGTGGCCAAGAAACCCTTAGAAGAAATGGAGTTGCACTCATAGTCAATAAGAGAGTGGGAAAGGCAGTAATGGGGTACAACCTCAAAAACGACAGAATGATCTCAGTGCGTATCCAAGGCAAACCATTCAACATCACAGTAATCCAAGTCTATGCCCCAACCACTGATGCCGAAGAAGCTGAAGTTGACCGGTTCTATGAAGACCTACAACACCTTCTAGAACTAGCACCAAAAAAAGATGTCCTTTTCATCATAGGGGATTGGAATGCTAAAGTAGGAAGTCAAGGAGTAATCGGAATAACAGGCAAGTTTGGCATTGGAGCACAAAATGAAGCAGGGCAAAGGCTAATAGAGTTCTGTCAAGAGAACAAGCTAGTCATAGCAAACACTCTTTTCCAACAACACAAGAGACGACTCTACACATGGACATCACCAGATGGTCAATACCGAAACCAGATTGATTACATACTTTGCAGCCAAAGATGGAGACGCTCTATACAGATAGCAAAAACAAGACCAGGAGCTGACTGTGGCTCAAATCATGAGCTTCTTACTGCAAAATTTAGGCTTAAATTGAAGAATGTAGGGAAAACCACTAGACCACTCAGGTATGACTTACATCATATTCCTTGTGAGTACACAGTGAAGGTGATGAATAGATTTAGAGGATTAGATTTGGTAGACAGAGTGCCTGAAGAACTATGGACGGAGGTCTGTAACATTGTACAGGAGGCAGCAACTGAAACCATCCCAAGGAAAAAGAAATGCAAGAAAGCAAAATGGCTGTCTGATGAGGCATTACAAATAGCTGTGGAAAGAAGGAATGTGAAAAGCAAGGGTGAAAGGGAAAGATATAAGCAACTGAATGCAGATTTCCAGAGAATAGCAAGGAGAGATAAGAAGGCCTTCTTAAATGAACAATGCAAAGAAATCGAGGAAAACAATAGAATGGGGAAGACTAGAGACCTCTTCAAGAAAATTGGAGATATCAAAGGAACGTTTAGTGCAAAGATGGGCATGATAAAGGACAAAAAAGGCAGGGACCTAACAGAAGCAGAAGAGATTAAGAAGAAGTGGCAAGAATACACAGAAGAACTATACAAGAAAGATCTTAATGTCCCTGATGTCCACGCTGGTGTGGTCACTGACCTTGAGCCAGACATCCTAGAAAGTGAAGTCAAGTGGGCCTTAGGAAGCATTGCTAACAACAAAGCTAGTGGAGATGACAGTATTCCAGCTGAGTTATTTAAAATACTAAAAGATGATGCTGTTAAAGTGCTGCACTCAATATGCCAGCAAGTTTGGAAAACGCAACAGTGGCCACGGGATTGGAAAAGGTCAGTTTACGTTCCAATTCCAAAGAAGGGCAATGCCAAAGAATGCTCAAACTATCGCACAATTGCACTCATTTCACATGCTAGCAAGGTTATGCTCAAAATCCTACAAGCTAGGCTTCAGCAATACATGAACCGAGAACTACCGGATGTACAAGCTGGGTTTCGAAGAGGCAGAGGAACTAGAGATCAAATCGCCAACATTCGCTGGATCATGGAGAAAGCACAAGAGTTTCAGAAAAATATCTACTTCTGCTTCATTGACTATGCAAAAGCCTTTGATTGTGTGGATCACAACAAACTGTGGCAAATTCTTAAAGAGATGGGGGTACCAGACAATCTTACCTGTCTCCTGAGAAATCTGTATGCGGGCCAAGAAGCAACAGTTAGAACTGGTCACGGAACAACCGATTGGTTCAAAATAGGGAAAGGAGTACGACAAGGCTGTATACTGTCACCCTGATTATTTAACCTATATGCAGAGCACATCATGAGAAATGCCAGGCTGGAAGAATCACAAGCCGGAATTAAGATTGCAGGGAGAATCATCAATAACCTAAGATATGCAGACGATACCACCCTAATGGCAGAAAGTGAAGAAGAATTAAAGAGCCTCTTGATGAGGGTGAAAGAGGAGAGTGCGAAAGCTGGCTTGAAACTCAACATTAAAAAAACTAAGATCATGGCATCTGGACCCATCAATTCCTGGCAAATAGAAGGAGTAGAAATGGAAGCAGTAACAGACTTCATTTATTTGGGCTCCAAGATCACCGCAGACGGAGATTGCAGCCATGAAATTAAAAGATGCTTGCTCCTTGGGAGGAAAGCTATGGCAAACCTAGATAGCATATTAAAAAGCAGAGACGTCACCTTGCCGACAAAGATCCACATAGTCAAAGCTATGGTTTTTCCAGTAGTAATGTATGGCTGTGAGAGCTGGACCATCAAGAAGGCTGAGTGCCGAAGAATTGATGCCTTTGAACTGTGGTGCTGGAGAAGACTCTTAAGAGTCCCCTGGACTGCTAGGAGGTCAAACCAGTCAATCTTAAAGGAAATCAACCTTGATTGTTCATTGGAAGGACTGATAATGAAGCTCAAGCTCAGATACTTTGGTCACCTAATGCGAAGAGAGGAGTCTTTGGAAAAGACCCTGATGCTGGGAAAGATTGAAGGCAAAAGGAGAAGAGGACGGCAGAGGATGAGATGGTTAGATAGCATCACTGAAGCAATGAGCATGAAACTGAGCAAACTCAGGGAGGCAGTGAAGGACAGGAAGGCCTGGCGCAATATGGTTCATGGGGTCACGAAGAGTCGGACACGACTTAACGACTGAACAACAATCAGAAGTTACCAAGAAGTCAAGGAGGTCATATTCCTCTTATCCCAGTCTCACCAAAGGTAATCAATAAACACAACAGTCTCAGTACTGAGCCCAGCTCTAAAGCCTAATTGAAAAGAGTACAGATAATCAGTTTCCTCCAGGGTTCTATGCAACTGTATCCTATTATCTCTCTATAACCTTCTCCAGAAAGGAGAGGTCAGGGACATGTAAACATTTCCCCAGCATTGTTGGGTTCAGCAGTGGTTTCTTGAAGAGGAGAGATACCATTGACTCTTTTAAAGCAGGCAGCATCTTTCCCTGACCCATTCACCAACCCCCAACCCAGTCACTTGTTACATCTCTGAGGATTCTCACCAACAAGGAAGGACAGGGATCCAGATTACAGATGGCCATGCTGATGCCAGTCAGATCCCTGTCCAGCTCAACTCATCCCAGGTAACATCACAAGACTTAACTGAATCACCTCTACAGGAATAGCCCAGCTGGCATCCAACTCTGAATGGATCTAAGCAATTTCATCCTCTAGATGCCTAGAATACTCATCACTGCAACCCTGTAACAGTTCTTCCAACCCATCTTTTCCAAGTAGGGTCTGGGTCACCTTAAACAGGGTTACTGGGTGGCAATCTGTGGATGCAGTAAGAACAAAGAAGTATTGCTATTTTGCCACTCTTATCACCATGGTGAACATGTACTACAATTCATGTCTAATCTGAGTAATTTTTTATTTTCCATTAGTGGTCCTCTAGGCATCTCTTCTGACATTTCATCTCTGGAACTCCTCAATATACTGAGGAGCTTCCTTGGATCAGTCAGTAGGGAGAAACAGCTCAGGTGTAATTCTATCCAAAGCTGCAGCCAGCCTCTCATTCCAGGGGGCCTCAGAAAATTCCCCAAGTGTCCTCTGGGATCCAAGTGGTTCCATCAGATGTCTGATATTTACTTACATTTGCATATGTATATTTATAAACTTGTCACTGGCTGAAATAAAGTGACCTAATTTATTTGTTCAATATTGACAGCAGCCTACTAGGATTATAAAAACACTTGTAAATCATTTCCATGGTTCTATATATGTAGTCATCAGGAGATAAGCTCAAAGGTCCCTTTATTTGATTAATTAGAACTTATTGAACAGATCTGTGCCATAGCAGTTATACAATAAGCTAATTATCTGAAACTATAGTTCTTCCCCACCCAGCAATATCTGGGTAATATGAACTACTTTTTGTCACTAGACCAACTCTGAGCATTGGGGCAATGAGAAATGACTACCATCCTCCTGCTCAGCTCCTAGCAGACCAAAGATCCCAGGAACTGCCCTGCATAAAAACCATTTTGGGGATCTGTAGAGATCAATGAGGAACTGTCTGGTACTATAACTTGTAGCTAGCAACCACACATTAGTTTCAGAATGCATTTTATTTCTTGCACAAGTATATCATATAATAGGAAAGCTATGCTTTAAAATAAAATCAAGATAACACTATAATTGTGTAACAAAAGGGTAAGCAATCACAGAAATATCAGGAAAAATACTCTCAATTTATCTCCATCTCAGATTGGGATAATCAATGGTTAGAACTCCTTTGATGAGTTTGTGAATATGCTGATGTAGGTGTTTTGTCAACAAATCAGATGTGGTTTGCTACTGTTTTTTTCCAGGATGCTTTTCCAACCAGTCTAGCATATAGCTTTGAAATTCCTTGGTGGTCTCCAATCCAAGAATTAACTAGGCCTGACCCTGTCTAGCTTCTGGATTTAGTCAAGGTCATCCAAATGAGTGATGTAAAAATAATTAAAATCTAAAATGTTTTGCAAGAGCTGGTTTGGTGTAGTGGTTATGGTACCAGGCTACACATTGGGAGACTTGGAGTTCTAGTCCTGCCTCAGGCACAAAGCCACCTGAGTGACCTCGGGCCAGTGACTCTCTCTCAACCCTAGGAAGAAGGCAATGACAAACCAATTCCAAAATCTTGCCAAGAATTGCAAGACTTGCAAAAACTTGTCCAGGCAGTTGCCAGGCGTCAACACTGGCTGTTTCAATCTTCTTGGAAATGCTCCAGCCATAGCCTAAGTGTTCTGAGCTTAAAACATCCCTTTTTGAGACAGCGTCATGGCCAGAACAGAATCTGATGAGGAAACCAACAATGAACAGTCAGTTCCTGACTTGCTGGATGAACTGCTACCTGAGGAATTGCAGGCAGAGGTAGCTGCGCCACCTGGCAACCAGAGGACACAGCTGCCGCTAGTCTCGTAAGATGAGGAATGTGAGCTGCCACCTCCTCCCAGTGCAAGGGGTTGCCATGCAGAGAGGAGAGCAGAACAAAGGTGCTCTGCAAGGCTCATCAGAAAGGAACCTCACACTTCCAAATGAGCAACGCTGGGGTTGCTTCTATTTAAGAAGAGCAACAAGCTCAAGCCTCTCCATTGGAGACAACCGTTCGTTGACCTAGACTCCATGTGCCTTGCCTTTCAATTTGAAATCTTGTGACTGTGATTCTGGACCTGGACTGGTTGACGACACTGCTACATTTGGACCCTTGGACTTTGCCTGACCAATCTTGTGCCTGCTGTTTTAGGTCTGGACTCTCTCTCAAGGCAAGCTTGCTGGACTTCTGGGGGACTTGATGTCTCCTGTGTGTGTGTGTGTGTTCATGTTTGCACACACATTTTCTTTGCTGCTTGTTTATTTGCTTGAAAACTTCCTAGTAAAGTTTGTAAACCTTTCGATGTGTTTGAGTGCGTGACTTGAGACAGGACAGACTGAAACAGACATTAAGAGCTCAAAACAGGGCTCTTTAGTTGAACTGTTTCAGTAAGGGCACAACAGCTGTTCTGAACTCCAAGCAGGATGTTTTGAATCCAAAATATTTTGTATACCTGTAATCATCAACTACTAAGTAAAAGAGAATACAGGTAGTTGTCAGTTAGCGACGGTAATCAGAACCAGAATTCCCACAGCTATGCAATACAATTGTAAAGTGTGACATCACGTGAATGTGCTGCTTGGCAATGGCAGTCCCTGGTTACCATTGTTAAATGAGGACTGCGCATGATCACAACTTCCAACTTCCTGCTGGCTTCCCCATTGACTTTGCTTGTGGGAAGCTGCCAGGGAAGGTCACGAATTGTGATCACTTGACTGCAGGACACTGCCATTTTTGAAAACCCAGTTGCGAGCCCCTGGATCGTGATCCATGACTGTAGGTGTGCTGCACCAGCCAGAACTTAGAGGACCAGTCGTAACTACCACTCATTCAACGCTGTCACAACTTTGGTCGCTGAACAAGAGGTCTACAGAGGACCACCTATATAACTAAAGATATGTGCTAGGAAAGTGAAACAGATACAGAGAAAAGCCCAACTGCCCCCAAAATAAAGTGGTATCATTGCTAGTAAAGTGAGGAACAGAGAAATGAAAAACCATCTACCATGATGACCAAAAGCTTTGTAAAAGAAGTCAAATAGAGAAGTATGTCTTAAAGTCAAGCAGAAAAATACAAAATGTATTCAAGGACAAGAGAAAACTAAAAGCTCTGTCCACAGAAAACAAGGAATCAGTGATTAGCACAAAGTTATTTCCTAAATCTATAAGATGAATATTCACATTATTTGAAACAAATTTTAAAAAAGGCATATTGTCATGCTCAGCAAGTAACAAAAAAATTTACCTATTCTTGTATCAGGATAAGGAACATCATGAGGATGTGTATAAAATGCTTCCAGTTCAAAAGGCTCTTTTTTATGGAAGGTAATAACTTTTGAGAATGGAGTAGCATGATTTTTGCTGAAGACTTCACATTCACTATAGAAAACAAGAATGCTTATAATTAACACGCAAAAGAACTGATAATTAAACTACAAATAATGAGAAGGATAAGGAGTCACAATATATCCTGTGATATTAAATAATTACCTGAGGCCAGAGAATTAGAGGCCAAAACTTAAAACCATGTATTACTTCCATATTACAAATGTGTATAGTCAATCGTTCATAATAAACCAGTCTTAGACATTTTCACAAAAACATTTTGAGAGGAAGTCACCATTGCAGAACATTCATTTAATTTTAATTTAGTGAAACATTCATTTGGGGAAAAAATGCTCCTACATAAACATACAGCATGCTGAAGAACTCTAACTTTATAATTGCAACCTCTTTAAAGATAACAAGCTAGGATAAGCATAACTTGACTGAGACAAGCACTTCAGTCTATAGGGAAGATAAGAGGAGCTCATTTAAAAATTAAATGTAGATGACCTCCACCTTCATAGACAATGCAGAATAACTTACAAGTTCTTGCAACTAAGAACAAGCAGTGCGCACACACACACACACACACACACACAAACCCAGAGTGTAGGAGTCATTTTTACTATTTTTACTGTAATGTGCTATCTCCTTCATGGGCATATTATTGTGCATTCCTCCAGTCCTTGAGCTGGCACAAAAGTATAGTGGCATAATATGCATTGCACCAATGACATAGCTCTGCCTTAGTGATGAGTTCAGTGATTAGTGCAATCCTTACAGTTTTAATGTGGGATAATTTAAGAATAATGATAATTTAACAATACTGATTGGAGAATTCCCCTAGTTCGGAATTCTTCCATTTTGCCAGTATCACCCGCTGGCAAGAAAAACAACTACCGTTGTCCTTATTGTATGATACAGCAGGCTTGGACAACTGTAAGCTGGTACATATGACAGAGGCTATAGCTGACCAAATGACAGGTTGCTGGTGTAGACATTTTCCACACTGCTGACCTACCACTCAGTACCAAAAGGAAAATGCAATTCTAGCAGCAAGTGCTCATGGCAGGAATCAGCCTGTGAAGCATGCAAAATAGTACTGGAATAGGCAAAATGGCACCCGTCCTTCAAGGAAAAAAAAAAGTATGGCCACACATCAGGAAAAGCAGCAGAAAATCTACAGTGCACAGATTTTTGTGAATAGACTCTGCAACAAACAGATGGCAGCATATGACCTTTGTTGCTCATTTAGACTGATAGGAGCACCAGTCCTTTTTCTTAAAGGCAGGTCAAGTGCTCTGTCAAAAGATCATTAAGTGTGGGTATGTAAGGAAGCTAGGTAATACTTAATCATGTCTTATAAGAACAGATGCAACTGCAGAAGCCATGTCTTTGACTTCTCCAGCAGCCCAACCCAAAATGGCCACCAAGGGCAGGGCTCAGCAATGCAGACAACATGACTACAACAGCCAATAGGAGCTTCGCAGATCCCAGTCATCAGTAATATCACCAATGAGGTATCACAGATTGTATGGCCAGACTTGTGCCAGATGATGGAAACCCTACTTTAAATTCAAATCTAACTTTAAGTTGCTTCTGCAGTGTGTTGGGGATTAACTGAAGGCAATGTCGTGAAGATATGTTCTCTAAAAATGCTTAGCGAAGTATCTTCATGGCACAGTTAGTAAGACATGAGGATAAGCCCAATATATTCCCTTATTTCTCTTGCATTTCTAGAGTACTCAGGGAGAAAGAAGAGGTACTGATGAAAGAGTAGTGTAGTTATTGTCCTCACTACCTGGGTGGTGAGAAGGGAAAGGTGAGTGGGAGAGGGAAAGGTGCAATCAGCAGGATTAGCCCAAGGTATACGGTTGCTTGAGACAGAAGAGCAATCTGTTTTCCCAACATGCATAGTATGCAAGACTGGCTATGGTATTTTGGAGCACAAGATAAAATGTACTGGAAGTTTCTCTTTCTGGAAGCAAAGGCTTTTACAAAATAAACAATTCACTGTACTTTCATGACCTTAAAATCAGTAATGTGAAAAAGTGCCTTGGGGGAAGAAACTCATTTTTCTGAATTACAATTAACACTGAGTTGACTCTCAAGTCCAGCACAAAATCAGAAACAAGAAGGTATCCCTTTCTGAGAACTGAGAAGAACAAGCATATAGCTTCAAAAGCTTCAAAAAAGCTTTTTAAATTAAGCTT
This sequence comes from Python bivittatus, assembly GCF_059951505.1. Classification (NCBI taxonomy): domain Eukaryota; kingdom Metazoa; phylum Chordata; class Lepidosauria; order Squamata; family Pythonidae; genus Python; species Python bivittatus. Next base: position 30,090,538 of record NW_028277034.1, read on the forward strand.
CAAAAAATATTCTAGCCCCCAATGCACACTATAGTTGTATTGCTGTCTTATCCCACAATGAGCATGAATTTCACACTTGCAGGAAACATGGGATGAGAAAGCCTTGTCTTTTCCCAAATGAATTTTGGAAGGGGTCACTAGAAGGGAAGAGAGAAGAATGCTTATCACAATGTGAATAGCAAAAGGATTGTGGGACTCTGCTCTTCCAGGGAAAATAGAAACGTATAAAGAATTCTGTTTCTTTATAAGATCAAGAAATTATGTAATAGTTTTTTCATGGTGAAATCAGTGGACTTGTTTATAATTCATCCAAATAATTACCTATACAAAGTTAACCATACAACAAATGGCAAATCTAACCTACCTTGTATTTATAGATACACTATCTACTTAGTTCTTTCATATTTTTTTATCTCAAAACTCTTACCCTGTTCCTTCCTCATAAGATGATTGCCACCTCAGAGTAATTGAGTAAGGAACAACATCTGTGATGGAAAATTCACGGACTTTAAATGCTGGGGACAGAATTGCACACTAGAAAAGAAATGGAGTATCACTCAGACATGTGACTGGTACACATTTATTTTATGTTGCTTATGAGGTACTAGTCAACTACATTTTAATTTCACAATTATGAAGCCTAAGAAAATTTGTTGTAGCAAAATGCAATGCACTTGGAGAAGACTAGTAAGTTTTTTCCCCTGATCAGAAAAATCATACAAGAGATGTGACATTGTTCACAAACAGAGCTCAGCTGTTTCAGAGAAGGGACTCAGGATTAGTCAAAATAATAATTAAAAATACATATGGTTTAATTTCAGTTAAATTGGTTAAGTAAAGTAGCTGTGTTACCTTGAAGGCCTTAATGTGAAGATTAATGTAATTATAGCATGCTTCTTTTGATAAATTTACAAGACCAAGAAATTTAAGCAGTAATACTGAAAACAATTAACACACCTGTAATGCACAACCCCTTGCAACAGCTTCATCTGCATTTAGTGTGGTACTTATATCTTTACAGAAAAATTTGCAAATCTGCTCCTTCACAGCTGGGATACGAGTTGCTCCACCTACTATTTCTATACTGTATATATCTTCACACTGTAGTTCTAGGAGACAAACAGGAGATAATTTGTTTTTATAGATGAAAAATATAGTTAGTTTTAGACAGTATGGATGTACTTGGTAGAGAGACTGCAAGGATGGAAGAAGTTTCTCTACTACACATTAGTATGTCTCTTCTGTTAACATGAAAACCTACCCTTCCTTTCTGAATACTTGTGGAAATTCTATATTTCAAAAAACATACTTTCCACTCTTACAGGTAATAGAGCTCTAAATCTAAGTATTAAATAAGCATGCCAAAACAAATACAATGAGAAGTTAATATACATATAACATAGGAAGCTATCTGCTGGGTCCCAAAGCCTAGCAGAAGTGAATAAATAACTTAAATAAATAAATAACAAAAATAAATATGGTATAGTGTACAGTACTTGACAGTGAGGAGTAGCAGCTGGCAAAAGGCCATTTGCCTCTTTCTCTTCAATTTCATAAAAACAAAAACAAAAAATAAAATGGTTAGACACCTGCCTTTGCTGTCTAAAGAAAAGCACCAACCAAAAGGAAGGTAAGCAGGTATATTGAATTCTCTTCTCTCTGATACTAACTTTTGTTTTTCAGCCACAGACCCCAAGTTCTTGGGATTTCTGATGTTCAGGTTACAAATGTTCATGTTCCTGAAATCAAAACTGATATTCCAATAAAAGAAAAGTCTAAGAAGGCTTATGGGAACCCCAACTTCTGTAGAAATGGAAATATCTTAACAAAAATAAAACAACCATAGGAAGGGGCCTCAAAAACAGTTCAACAGAAGTAAAATATACTCAGTGACTGTTTCAGCAAGATGAAGACTATAATGGAACTAGAATCCTGAAGAGCAAACATTTCATACTGCAACATTTTGATGCAGGCTTCAATTGTTTTGCTCTATTTTCACTTTTATTATGGTTGGCCATTGGAATAGAAAAAAAAGAAAGAAAGATTTATGATAAAATGCTTGCGTTCATCCAGATACTCTACAGTTAATCCATTATCAGTCAAAAGAAGAATTATCAGTATCTCAGATGAGCTTTGTGGCCATCTGGAGGCTGGATATGTAAGTGTTCTACACTGCACTTGCACAATACAATCAGAAATTCAGTTCAAAGCACCGTGCTCTACTGGTGCATGGTACAATATTTCAAAGTGATGGCCCAATACAGTTAGAGAGAAGTCTCATTCAGTGAATGAACTATAGTAAACCAGCAACTATTGATAAGTATAAAATATAAGGTAGAGGGTTTTTTTCTTTTCTTTCTTTCTTAGTTTTGGTTGTTTTCATCCATTATAAGGTCATCTTCTACTGTACATTTTGCACTGCTACTTGATTATACCTTCCTGATATCTACCAAGTGTATGAATCCCAAGAACCTGTTATTTAATCCTAAGACCCTTTTCTTGTGCCTCATGATTTTGGTTGCTTATTCAGGGTAGATATGAATCCATATGCCTACTGTCTAGCTCTGTTTTTCCATTCATCTATCTAATTTTCCTTCCAGCACACTTTCTACTCCTTTTTATTCTTCCCAAACCAATGGAATATTGGAACAAAATTATGTAAATGGGTTAGAACTCAGTCCATCTGCTTGTCCATCAGCATAATTGTCTAAAAACTAAATGTAACAGGATTAAATTTGGTGTGGTAAAGAAGTGAACAAAAGAAAGATCAAATTTGAAAACAGGCCAGTTCAGACCAGGGACTACAAAAGAAAAAAAATCCACAAACTGTCCCCAAATGCATCCTTACTGAAGAGGCAGTTGGACAGCAGCTCAGCATATTGCCAACTGCTACAGTCTAAGAACCTTCCCTTCCTCCTTGTCACATGACACAGAGCAAAATTAGGGGATAAAAAGAAATCTAGAAGCCATACTTTGCATGCTTTTCCTACCTTGTTTGTGTTCTTTCCTATTATAGTAGATGCCATTTTTCTATTATTCGTATCTAGGCATAATTTTCTTCCCTTACCTTCTTAGCATCTTTTTTGTACTTCACAGAACCACTCATATCCAACTTTTAAGAACACTAATACCAAAATATTATTTTTTCAAATTCCAGAGATATTAAAGACTTAAAGAATATTCAATGTGATAGGCATGGCCTAGAGTAGCAAGCAGAAGCCTAGTTATTAAATATAAGCATCCAAAATAAGCTGTTGCAGCTTTTACTTACTAGCTTGTTCCATCACTGCTCTCAGAGGAGGTTCTACTCTGGCCAGAAGAGATGCACACAATTGTTCAAACTGAGCCCTATTTTAAGGAGAAAAGTATATTAAATATTTTGGGCATATATGGTTATCTCATAATTTACACTTTATACAACTGAATATGATACCTGTTCATTTTGCTAGAGACATCAATGTCATTCATAAAGCATTCTATATTTAATGGAAGATCAGAAGCATTTGCACTCATCAGCTTCTTCAGTTTTTCACACTCCTGATATAATCGCAGCAATGCTCGAGCATTGTCCTTAACATTAAGTTTATACTTGATCCTGAACTCTTCGCAGAAGTAATCTACCAAAGCATCATCAAAGTTTCTACCACCCAAAAAGGGATCAAACGTAGTAGCAAGTACCTATGAAGTTAAGCACAATGATAAGGAATGTAACAAACAAGATAGAATGTAGCAAGATAGAAAAAAAATGCTTGTGGTTAGATAATTCATATAGAAGTCTAAGGCAGTGCCCGTGCAAGAAGAATCTACTGTGTAACTGTACTGGCACCCCATTATCATCATCATTTTTTTAATGGCAAAAATCAGAAAAAGTTCCAAGCATAGCTATGAGGCAACAAATTACAGGCTTTTTTCCTGATAGGCTATTGCTCATATTATTTATTTTGGGATTGAGCTGATTCTTTATCCTGTTTTATTTTTCTAAATTATATGTTGCTTTAACAATTTACCTTCAATTTTCCTTTGTTAAAAGCACAAACAGAAATCTGGTATGCAGAGTGTCCCATGTCCACAAAAACCACATTTCTTGGTCTCTCCTCTAGGTTTGGTAGATCTTGTTTATAAATTCCATAGGCTAAAGCAACTGCAAGAATTTAAAGAATAAATTATATGGAATAGAAAAGTTTTAAAAATAACTTATACAATTATGAAAAGCCAAGGGAGATTATGAAAGCATTCATTTTTTCCAGGTTCTTCAATGCAATCTACTTTTCTAACATCAGAACCAATTAGCGTCAAAATATCTGTTGCATTGTAACTAGTTATGTGCAAAACTATGTATTGACTAGTTTACTTTGGAACATGATGAACCAATTGGAGAATTACTGTCATTTCATATACTTGGAGAAAAATGGAATGGGGAAGACTGAAACATTCCATGATGGAACAGAGTTTTGCATATCTTTGTAATTTAATACTGTGTATCTAAATATTTTCTAAATGAAATCTATCAGTTTTAGGAAAACAATACTGTTTTACCATTTTAAAATATACTTTGATATAACCATGTCTTTTTAAAGAAAATGGTTTAATGATTTTTATGCCAGTCCTCCCTCCCCACAAGCCAGGCAAATAAATGCAACATGAAGTAAGGATATACATGTAGAGAGTTTGCAGATAGTTTATTTACTTCCATTTAGCATGGAATGTGTGTGAGAGTTTTTTGTTGCCATAAGATGGTGATGGCTCATAGTACTTCCACTACATGTTCTCAGCATTGTCAAGTCAACAGAAAACAACTGTATGTTGCCTTCAAATTGTGTATCAGGGTTTGTGCAATGAAAATGATGGTACTGAGGAAGACTCCTATTTTTATCAACTTTCTCCAACCTTCAGATTCAAATTGCCTGATTCCTTATATATGGACAGCATATTTGCTAAATTACAATCAGATACAATATTCTATTAACACAGTTTGTAGGAACTTTCACACGTAAGGGCTGATTCAAAATGTTCAAAATGCCATTTATTTTTTCTGTTAACATTGCCAAATTATAAGCTATTCCAGAATGTTCATTTCTCTTACATATGTTCTAACAATATTCATTACAACACATTGAAATTACTTGCAATTAAAAAACAAATTGGCATAATTTGAAGAATTTGCCCTGGTCATACAACTTAAAACATAGGAGTAAAATCATTATTTTTAAAAATGTATATAATGTTGTTTTTGAAGGGAACTCCTCTGTGGTAACATTGTCACTAATCACTGAAACATTTTAAAATAACTTTAAAAACTTTCTCTGTTGCAGTCTTTCTTTATAAAAATGTTGAGCAAATAACAGTGTGTATATGTAAGCCAAATGATTTGTGGTACACTATTAATGTCTCCAATTACATAAAATAATTAGAACCAACTTTCAAGATTGGAATCCAAAGCATTATATAAATTTATCAACTGCTATCCTAGAAATATTTATTGTGGTATTAGTCCTATTGAACTTATTATTTTGAGTAGATTTCCAAGCAGATATACATTAATGTTGCTCCAAGAATTTACAATATGTATTTTAGTAGAAACCACCTATACTGGAGGACAGTTTACTTGTGAATAAGGTACCCCAGTATTTAGCTGTATACCATATAATCTTGCTAGGTGGTTGTGTTGTCTACTTTGACTCTGATTTGAATTTGATTAAAAACCAAAACTGCTATATAACAATTAAAACAAATTTACCTGCTGTAGTTTCGTTCATTAGTCTCAAGCAATTTAAACCTGCCACTTGCACTGCTGCTATCACAGACCTTCTCTCAGCATCAGTAAAAAAACTTGGGATCTATAGAAAAATGTTATTCTATTAAATTAATTTCACCATATTCATCTTCCTAACAAGTTTCTACAAGATATATGGCTTATGTCCTATTACAAAAACTTAATTGTAATCCTGAAGTATGCAATTTAAATATATTTATTCCAATTAATCCAATGTTTCAGTATTAATAGGCTAATTAAAATGTATTAGATTACAAATGTTTGCACTAGATTGGTTTGGATTAATACTATGGGTCTATGAGGTCCTGAACCAAATTAGATCTCAGTGCTGCAGAAAGACATATATCCTGCCTGTACATGTTTCCTATTTTCAGCTTTTGCTTCTCCACAAAATGCCACAATGGGAAGAGAAGGGGAGCTGAATAACAGTCTACATTTTAATCTCAAGGAAATGGTTCATGAATAGCCCTTTAGACATAATGTTTTGAGGAACCTCTACCTGCAACAAATGTAAGCTGATATCTAATTAAGCAACTTAGGCATAAAACTTGATGTATTATTTGGTAATTATGTAAGTTTCTTGCAAAATAATGCTATCAACAATACGTATGAGTTTCCTGAAATACTAGCTACAAAACAATGAGTGGGAGGGGCAATGCTAATTGTTCCCCATAACCACCCATTTTGCCCCAAAGCAACCAATTTTTAGCACATTTCTTAAGCATTTGTCATGAACATCCTAAACCTGTATCTCTGAAATTGGGCAGACTTCAGCTTATTGAGTGTCTACCATATATACAACTATCTACTGTTTACACATTTCTGCAAGCATTATCAGTAACTGAGAAAACAGACAAGAATATTCTAGAAAACAAAACTTTATTAGCTTATAGTGCTGTCTTTTCAGGAATATATTACATTCTAATCATTCCATGAAGTATAACATTACTACTTTCTAAGTATCTATATCATTATGAAAACTTACTGAAATGACACAATCTGCTACAGGCTTTTTAAGTGCACTTTCTGATGTCTCCTTAAGCTTAACCAACAGCATTCCAGTAACTTGTTCAATAGCAAATAATCTCTCTTCATCCAAATAGCGTACCTAGAGTATTAAAAAAACTCCAAATAAATTAATAAACAAACTAGAATCTATAGTAGGCACTCATGTTGGCAGAGATGTTGCATTTGTTTTATTATTTATCCCATTAGCAATCTCTAGTGAGGTAAATTAGAAAGAGATCTTAACATTTCTGTTTTGCATATCCTGACAGCAGGTATCATAACAGAAAGCACCACGCTCACCTTCACACCTACACTCCCATTAGGTAATTTCTGAAGTTCATATGGCAGTTTGTGTCTCTCAGCCTTTATAAAAGGATCATCAAATGCTCTCCCATGCAGCTTTTTAAATCCATGTAATGTATTCTTAATATTTGTGATTATCTGTCAAAATAATATTAAGATATTAATTCTGCATGTTCATGTTAAATCTCCTTTCATCTTACAGTTTTCCAATACTTTTATTAATTTATCAGTAGTAAAGACTGATATACTCCATTCTTATTAAGCATTTCTAATTCCTTACCATTGTAAGAAAGATTTTGTTTTGTTTTATGCAAGACACAAATACCTAAGTTCATAGTGTCCATTAGTAGTAATGCTATCAGTGCTTATGATTAAGAAAGATTTTTTGGAATGAATAGAATATTCCAATGAAAATTTAAGAACTGCTTCTGAGTAAAATGGTAACTTTCACTGAAATAACTATAAATGTTTACCTGGCTTTTTGCTGCATTTCCAATAGTCCGGGATTTGGATCCCAAAGATATACAAGCTCTGAAATACAACAGATATTCTATAAACGTGCATGAAAAAATCAAATTGTTACTTATTGCGAATAGAACAAAGGAATTTGAAACCCCTGTATACATTAAGCATAGATATATATATAAATCCCAGTGCTATAAACTAGACTTGTCCACAGAAGTTTGACCTTGACTCAAGGGAGTCAACAGAAAACAAATATACGGTTTAATAATGGAAGGTGGTAAAGAAACTAACCTGATTCTACAGAGCAAAGAACCCAACCAAGAAGCATAAGCAGCCCCTTGCAAAGGCAAATCTTATCTCACAAATATTTTATTTCATTTCAGAAAATCAAAAATGAAGATAATGAAAGAGGAATTTACAAGGATTTGTAAGAGAATCAGCAATGTAAGACACTTGTAATTGATCTGGATTTAAGGATAACCATGAACTACTGAATTTTACAATGTTTGCAAATTATTCAAGATCATAAAATCCAAAGCAACAAGTTAAGTTCTTAAGGAAGTATTTCTTATTTCTTTATATAACACTGTAAACTCCAGGAGCATATAACAGCTATCAACCTACAGATATAGCAAGGTAGCATCTTCCTAGCAGTAAGATTGGTAAGGCCAAACAGAAGAAAGCCTATTATTTTCAAGTCCTGTTTCTGAGTTTTGGAATGCAAGGAGCAGATGGATCTTTGGCCTGATCCAGCAAATACATTCATTCATAATCATACACACACACAGCATTCCATGCTTTCACATATCCAGTTCATTATCACCATTAACTGTTTGCTAAATTTAACTAAGGAAAATGATAGCTGAAGTCTTTGCTAGGACAAATATTGTTTTTCAAAGGGACAAAGAACACAGAACAAAAAATTGCGTGCTTTTGATTATGCAAATTTTCTATTTCACTAAATCTGCAAAGAGATGGTGCTCATTTACAACTCCTGCTGTAACCCACGGAAACAAAGAAGAGTGAACAATTTCTACCTACTCCTGCAATACTCTGTAATTATCTATACAGTACATCATCTCTTCCTGGGTACCACCCTCCATGTCTGATAGTTTAGGTAAGGCAACAGAACAAGTAGTAACAAGTCAGGCAAAAGGGAAGAATGCTGCAAAACAGAAAAGATGAAAAACTTTGCCAACTTCCTTTACCCTATCTATCTAGCTTTTTCCTTTCATCTAAATAAGCTGCAGCATGCTTATTTCAGAGGTTGAACTTGAAAAAATGCTGCATACTACTATGACCTGAATTGCCCTCAACTATAATATTTTTGGCTGCTGAAGAGATGCATTACAATTATTTTAAGGGTCAGAAAGAAATGCTAAATCATGAAACTATTTGCAAAAACTGAAAGTTTCAATGTTATTGTGATAGAAAACGGCAACAGGCAAAAGTGGAAAAATTGTTGTGAGATTATTAGTTGTCATAATCTTCAGAATAGGGGTTATTATAAGTTATAACAGGGCTTACACAAAACCAGCAGAGCTACAATATTTTAGGTGTGTAATTCTATTTTTTTTTAAAAAAAGAATCAGACAAGAGAATGAGAAGGGAAAATAAGAACAAAAATAACATGACAATAGTTGTATGCATTTAAATAAATAAGAAAAAATGTTTAAGTGGGCTCCTCTCATGAAGGCCAAAGCTCATGGTGAATTAGTTCTAAATCTACCAAGGCTGAAGATTACTGCTAAACCCAAGCTTATTAATTAAAGTGAAAAGAAGAAAAATCTTTCTAAAAAGAGAGAAATCCTAGTTCTCCAACCCAAAGTCCTCCAAAACTCTATCTGATTCTGCAAGTTGGCATTCTAACACATCTGGATAACCTCAGGCACTGATTAAGACAGAAAATTCAGTATCACCGCGCATTTTGTGTGAAAAATGGTGCCAACAAAATTCCTGGTTTTTCCAGGTAAGACTGCTTAAGACACTTCTGGAAAAGTTAGTCTTATCTCAATCTAATTATCCTCCATATTTGCTGGCTATAATCCTCATTGTCCTACCTAGTAGGACCAGTTAAGAATGAGGAGGAGTTCAATAAACACAGCTAGCACAAGTTGAGAAATGGCTAATTTGACAACACCGAATTCACTCAGTACAGGATCCATGATCCATACTGATACACAGCAGCTTCTAAGTTCATACACCACATTGAGCCATGATTTAGGATGCTGTGTGAACCCACCTACTGTTTTTTGTAAACCATGGTAATAGCTCAGAATCCTGGGCAAAATCAGCTACCTCCAATTATTCAACAAACTAGAGTTAAGAAATCACGTCTTAATACAACACGAAAATAAAACCCCATGGTGATGTAGGAAAGCAAGGTTAACCATCAAGAATAAGATGTGGTGATATCTAAATTCAGTAAATCCATAAACAGCCCACCAAGAGGGCAACATGACGAGCCTGGAAGGGCGGGCTCAGAAGACTTGACTAGAAGAGAGAGAAGCCTTAATTCCAACTGGCCCTTCTCCAACCTAGTAATTTCCAGGTAGGTGGAGCTGAAACGTAGCCCAACACCGGTCGGGGGAAGGCTCCTTAAAAGGTTTCATGAGGCGGAGGCTGCCGGGGAGGAAGCCAACGGAAAGAGCGCGAGCAGCTGTTCATTTCTTCGGAGCGGAGGCTGTTGCCCAAATGACGGTTAGAAGGCTAGGACTCACGGGGTGCAGCGGTCGCTGTACTCGTTGGCGATGGTCTCGATGCCGCCGCTCCGCGCCACCGCGATGTAGCAGTTCTGGAAGCCCAGGTCGATGCCCACCACAGACATGGCTGCGGCGGGTGCGGTCCGCTTTCTTCCTCACCCCTCCCTCCGCGTTGCTGTGGCGGGCCCTCGCGGGACAGTGCTCGCGGCGGGGAGACGGCGCCTCGGCGCGTCGCTCGCTCGTTCTCTCACTGCGGAGCAACAGCCGCCAACCGGCACTTCCTCTACTCTGCGCAGGCGCGGCTGGTCGCCATACGAGGACACCGCGAAACTCCGGCTGGGGCTTCGGCAGTTTCCGCGCGTCCTCGGGTGGCCTCCCGGAGTTCGAGAAAGATCTGGAAACAGGGTGAGAAGAGTGGGAAAAGGCCTTGTCTCGGTCGCCATCTAAGGGCCAGAGTTCGGAATTGCGGCTGCTGAGCGTTCGCCGTCGGAGGACCTGGAAAAATATTGATATGAAACGAGAGGCCAAACCGAGAGAAGCACCAAATGTGATTACGGGCAGTTTGCAGTTACATATGAACAAAATCTGTTAACATCTTACAAATATTTTATTTTCTTCGCATTTTACATTCCCGGTTCCCGGATGGAATAGAACTCAGGAAGGAAATTTCAAATAGCATCAAAATAATAAATAGACAGTTAACGAAGATAAACAGTACATGTGTCAAAATAGGAAATAAAAAATATAAGTAATTGGGATATTTATTTATTTTATTTAAACATTCCCATCTTAAAACCAAACTCTGGGTGCCTTACAATCAAAGACTAAAACTATATATACAAAGAATAAAAACAGAACAGTGAAACCAAGGACAGAAAATTATCTCAGTATATTGTAAATGAGTATATATAAGACAGGAGTACAGAATGTGTACTCCAGTTGATAATTAGTGTTAGAAGGTTGGGACATATAGGCATTATATATATATATATATATACACATTTTAGATATTTGTAGACATTTTGGATATTTGGACATTTAGATGTTTTAAACACTTGCCTTTACCTGCTTGTGTAACATGAAGTAAAAGCAGGCCCAGCAATATGCCAATATTCCCTTTCCTGTATGTATGGTTGACCTCACAGTAATTGACCTTATTTAAATTATCAAAAGTGTTCAGATGACCCTTCACAAAGAGAGATAAGCGGTCCTGACCTTGTTTCTTAGGGATGTAGATCAGGACAGCACTCAGGAACAAGCAGAGTGATAAAGGATGCTTTACATATGGCTGTAAACAATCAAGGTGATAGAAATTAGTTTACATACAAGAAGGGAGAATCTTAATCAGGACCAGAGAAAGGGGTCCTGGGTAAAGGGAGGAGTATGGATCAAGGTAACTGGCTTTGATTGGATCAGAGGGTCATGACATCTTAATGTAGGTCTGAATGTAACGAAAGGTATATAATATGCTGTGTGGCGGGGGTCCAGTGGGGCCACCCACCTAACTGCTTGCTGTCATTGCTTCTGCACTTGGGTGAAGAATAAAGCTCCTAACTTCATGCAATTCGTCAGTGTCTTTACTCCCGGCTCAGAAACGGACTTGGTAAAATAACTTTTTCTTCCAACATTTGGCACCCCAGATGGGACTGGGCTAACCTAATGGGCTGGGTCCCGGGAGGATAACATGCCCTGCCGGCACTGGGCCATTTGCCCGGAGGGTTTGTGGTTTTCCTACGGGATTGCCCTGAAGGTAGTAAAAGGAACTTTGGTTTTGTGCCAACCGATTGCATGAATTTAGGACAACGTCACAGTGGGTGAGTACCAAACAATTTTTTCTTTTTATTAGCCCAGCGTTTGTGTGTAATTTGTTGTGCCCCAGTGTTTGGTTGTGAGAGATTTGTGTGTTTCCCCAATTATTTCCCCGCTATTGACTAGGGCTGTGTGTCTGTCTGCTCCAGCCGCACCTATCTGGAAAACCCAGGTAGAAAGCAAGGGGGGCTGACAAGATCCACATGCCTCAACAGGCAGAGAGTGTGTGAGTGAATGACCATGAGCTGAACCTGGGGATGTGTGTTTGATCCCTTTTATAAAACCCGACTGCAGACCAAGACTGTGTGTCAAACTGGTTCAAGACGCCCCCGGGCCTCTGCTAGCTCTTGTTGGGTGATGACCAGAGCAACCCGGATAGCAAGTGGGACCAGGGCGATCCGCGTGCCCGGGCAGGTTGTGCTTGCATAAGTAGCTGAGGCTACGGTTGTGCTTGAATGAGTGGCTGATACTATAACTGGGCGATTACCGCTTGTGTGCTAGAAATTGCAAAATTGATAAGTGATCAGGACTTTGGAAGCATGCAGAGGGTCGGTACTCTAATAGGGAGTCTCTGGGTGTTTAGACACACCCCAAATCCGACGGGCACTGGTGCCACGCTTAGGGACACGAGAGGGTATGGGGAATACTCAGTCGACAGTACCCCCATCTTCCCCTTTGGGGAGGTTGCTACAGGCTCGGGATAAGGGGATTTTGCCCACCCAGCCAGGAATGAGGAAAAGACATGCACGTGAACTATGTATTGAATGTACTCAGTATCTAGACACAAGTGGTAATGCAATTTGGCCTCCAATGGGTACATTCCACTGTGAGAAACTGAAGCTTCTTGAGCTCCAATTGAAACAGAATTGTCCAGGGCACTTGTCTTATTGGCACTGTTGGAATTAACTTGCCGATTTACCCCCTCTTGCCAGCGCTCCCGACTCCACTTGTTTGGAACAAGGGCATGAAGGCACTTTGCCTTCCGGCAAAATAATGGCACCTCTGTTATTAAACCCGGTACCTCTACCTCTCACACCTGCCACAGATGGGCAACCGGCTACAGCTGGGAATATAGTATTTCTGAGACATCCCACTCCCTTTTCACCAACGGACTTGGCAGTGTGGCGCTCCAATACTCCTTCCTTCTGAAAAGACCCATTGGCTGTCATAAGACACTTAGAGGCAGTCATTCGAAGTCATAACCCTCCATGGGCAGATATGATGGAGCTCCTTAATATGTTATTAACCAGGGATGAGGTCTTGAAATTCATGAGCCTGCATGGGACTATAACAATGTCAACCATTGAACTGACTATAACAGGGCTAAGGAAAATCTTATTGAAGCCCTTCGGGAAATGGGGAAAAAGCCTTTGAAATGGTCTGAATTTAATAACACAATTCAGAGACCTGATGAAACCCCAGACGCTTTCTGGGTCCGTTTATCTGAGGCAGGGGTCACTCACGCCCATTTGGATACTGAAAATGACAAAGACAATAGGCTTCTCCACTCTGCCTTTGTGGAGCAAGCGGCTGCTGATATTAAGAACCATTTCCAAACCATGGTCTCTAACTGGCAAGGTTTAGAAGTTGCTGAGCTCCATCGCATTGCCAATTTTGTTTTTGATCACCGTAAGCGAAAAGGGGAGGAGGAGAAGGATAAACGGCACCACGCTGACCACTGTGAAGACCTAAAAATGTTTGCTGCTTTCCAAACAGATCATCGCAGCCGACCACAACACGTGAGACCCAGGTCTGGGATTCCACTGACCCGCCCCCTCTGCTACTATTGCCAGAGAGGGGCATTTCAGGACCCGTCAGGCGGATGCCAGGCAGATGGAGGAACGGCGGGGGAGAAGCGGGAACCCTTTTCTTCCCCAGCAACAACCCATACTGCTTCCTCATTCCCACACTCCGGCTCCACCTCCTCCCCTTCCTTCCCGGGTTTGCTCATATCCTGTTCTTCCTTCCACAGATTCTCCGGCACAGCCCGGATTTTCTACGCAATGACGGGATCTTGGGGACACCCAAGAACCGAAGCCCTTGAGTGCACTCGCCTTACTTCTGCAGTCCGGACCTGGGGGGGGGGAACCCTTTCTGTCTCTGACTATGGATGGCCAACAGTATCACTGCTTGGTTGATACCGGGGCCACAGCATCCCTACTAACCCACCCTCCTTCTTCCTCTGTTTTTTCTGGTGTTTCTGACCATATTGTTGAGGTTGGGGGTAGGGTTATCCCTGTAAACATTACCGATCCCTTAAAGGTTGAAGTGGGTCCCCTTACTATTGAACATGCTTTTACCATTTGTTCTGAATCTCCTGTTTCCCTTTTTGGTCGCGATTTACTCTGTTAACTTGGGGCCACTATCAAATGCACTACTAATGGGTCAAACGCAGGCTTTCGCTCATCAGCGCCTTGCTCAATATGAGGCTGAGGCTGAACCTTTTATCTCTAACCATATTTCTTTTGAAAGGTGTTCTACGCTAAACCCCGCTACACTGCTACCTGAATCTGATGCTTCTTCACCCCTCCATGACTGCCTTCAGGTCATCCAGGATGCTGAAAACCCCCGGTCTGACCTCACTGACCAGCCCCTCATGAACCCTGACTGTGAATATTTCACTGACGGTTCCTCCTTCCTCCACGAGGGCATCCGTGTCTCTGGAGCAGCAGTGGTTTCGTTGTATGACATTATCTGGGCCTCTCTGCTTTCTCCCTCCCATAGTGCCCAGGCTGCAGAACTTATTGCCCTTACCGAGGCTTGCCGGGCTGCCTGCACCCTTCGTGTCACTGTTTATACAGATTCGAGATATGCATTTGGAGTATGTCATGCCACCGGGGCCCTATGGAAACAGCGGGGCTTCCTTACTTCTTCTGGCTCCCCCATTGCTCATGCCGCTTTGGTAGCTTCGCTCTTGGAAGCCGTTATGCTCCCTAAGGCCCTCGCTGTGGTGCACTGCCCAGCGCATCAACGAGACAACTCCCTGGTCACTATGGGAAATGCTTTTGCGGATGCTGCAGCTAAATGGGCCGCCCTGCAGCTTCTTCCTCTCTCCGTTGCAGTAGCAGAGTTTCACCTTCAGTCATCTATTCCATACGATGATTTCGTTGAGAGGGGGGAGGTGGAACAGTGGCAGGCAAAGTATGAAACAACTTTTTCTGATGGATTTTGGAGGGTGCCAGATGGCAGACCCTTAGCCCCAGACGACTACTACGCCTCCTTTGCCAACAGGTCCACTCAAAGGGCCATTGCGGGACTCAGGCCATTGTGGACACTGTCAGAAGGATATGGTACGCCCCAGGGGTCTACATGGAGGCCGAAAAGGTGGCACAGGCATGTCTCACGTGTCAAGCTAACAATGCCTCTTCCAGACAAAGGATACACAAAGGAGGCAGGCCCTGGGCTCAGAGACCCTTTGCTTTTCCCTATTCTGCTTCTTCAAAATTCAACTTTTGCTTCCATAGAGTGTCATAGGTACTACCATGGTCTGCACTATTCTAATGTGCCCTAGGTTTCTGCAATTGGTGTGACTCCCATTACTTGAGCTACTATGTACAAAAGTACAATATTCTTCAGTCATCTTTTCCTTGTGTGGTCCCTCTATGCAATGACAATTGCCTGCTGGCCGGCCCTTTTTCTTTTCAGGGAGAGGAGAGTATAAATGAAGACTTCATGTCCAGGAAGTGTGCCTTCTGTGCTGTAGCACATGCCCTATGGAACATCCTCCCTCCAGAGATCAGGATGGCCCCAACTCTGCTGGCCTTTCGTAAGGCTCTAAAGATCTCGTTATGTGTCTGGACCTGAGGCCCTGAATATGTGAAAGGTCTCGTCTCCTGATTGTGTTAACAACCATGGATTGTAACATTCTTCTTGGCTGCTGCCTGCATTTTAATTTTTGTATTATAATGGCAATTTGTTTTTAATTTGTTTAACTATTGTTTGCTGCCCAGAGTCACTTGTTGAGATGGGTGGCCATACAAATTGAATGAATGAATAAATGAATAAATAAATAATGTCCTTGTCCTCTCAAGTAGTATCAAGTGAACAGGCAGTAGCAACCAGAAAATGGGTAACAGCAACAAGACAGGCAGAAGGCTGTGGGACTTTGCTGACAACCTACAGCTGTAGCTAATATGTTTTGTTGTTTCAGATTCTGTTTTTCTGATGCTTTGCACTAGATGTTTTTCTTAAATGGAAATTATTTTTGTATGTATCCAGCTGAGCATTTTGTGTATTTTGCTCTGAATCCAACTTTTTGATTTCCTTCAAGTGCTAATTCTTGCCAGTTTAGGTTTAGAATACAGTTTCATATTCTGTTAAATCTAAACTCTGGTTTGTTTTGTTCAATTGTATTATATAACATACTGAACATCAGAAAAAATGTTGCTTCCACTTGAAGGAATAGTAAGAATAACCCTAATTGGAGGAGTCAAGGTTTAGTCAAAAGCCTTGATCCATAAAAAAATGGACCTTAGTGGAACATATGCCAAGTAAGTGTACATCATATTGGATCCATACACTCCAATCTGTGTTTACTAGGAAATAAGCTCCTCCTTATTGGGGCTATCACTTCTGAGCCACAAAGAGATACAGAAAATCCTACCTAACTCTTTGCTGCTCTTTGGCCATTTATTTGTCATCTGCAGCCTAGAACTGGAGGTTCACTTTTAAGAGAGCTTACTCTTAATTAATTATAGCAGTAAAATGTTTAACATGCTGAAATCAAAGAGTTTTAAGAAAATATCAATGGTACAATTGATTTAACAGTTCAGCTAACTATTAGTGGAAATACTAAGAATAATTTTAGCTGTCCTTAGCTATTTTTAATTATTTATATTTTATTTTGGGAAGTTAATTGCTGTGAGCGCCCTATGGACAGAAAGCCAGACTATAAATAGACTAATAATAATTCATAACTTGTCCCATTATTTTCTTTCACATTTAAGAAAATGAATTCTCTCTGGATTGCAGTTAATCCCTTCTGTTAGCCAACAATTAACTCTTATCTAGAAATATTCATGGAGTAACATGAGATTTCTAGTGCAAATTGTCCCTCTCTTTATGCATGCAAAGGATCTACTTCTAAAAAAATCATACAGGTAGTCCTTGTTTACCAACTGCCTCGTTTAGCAACCATTCATAGTTACAGTGGTGATGAAAAAGTAACTTTGCCACCATTCCTCACATTTACAATCTTCACAGGTCTGTAAAGCAAAGGAAAGCTGAAGTAAGATTGTAAGCACAGTTGCAGTTTCACTTAACAACCGCTTTGCTTAATGACCGAGTTGCCAATCCCAATTGTGGTCGCTAAACAAGGACTACCTATATATGCAGTTGTTTAATCCTGGTTGTTTGGTTGTTTAATGTTTAATCCTTAGTAATACTTTCCACATATGATTTTCAGATTGGGAAAATTTGTTCATACTGTAGATTATTTTTACATTATATCAACTGTCATGACTGTGATTCTTTGCCCAAGCTTCATTACAATAATTTCAGTAGGATAACTTTGAAAGTAGTTAAAGATTTCAGTCATCATCAATATTGGTTGATTAAACAATGATTGCTTATTAATTTATAGCTGTTTTATAATTAGATTAATATAGTTAGTAAGCCTTGTTTCATGTCTGTGTTAATTATAACTCATGTTGTAGCTCACCACTTTTCAAATGAAAACATGTAGAAGGGCACTTGTTTCTTTAATAGTAGCAACATCAGGCAGAAACGATACAACTTTTCCTGGCTTGCCATACAGGTGGTGCTTGTTTAATGACCACTTGTTCAGCAACCATTTGAACTTGCAGCGGCACTGAATGAGTGGTAGTTACGGCTGGTCCTCAAAGTTCTGACTGTTGCAGTGTCCTGCAGTCACGTGATTCTAATTTGCCACCTTCCCTGCTGGCTTTCCATAAGCAAAATCAATGGGGAAGCTGGTAGGAAGTTGGGAAGTCAGGAAGTCACATGAGGTTCTTGCTTAATGACCCACATGGTCCTCGCTTAACCATGGTAATTGAGGACTGCCGGAACTGCCATCACTAAGCAGAGCAGAGCGGTCATGTGATATTGTGGTATATGACTGCATAGGTTAGCAACAGAAATACTGGTCCCAATTACTGTCGCTAAGTGAGGACTACTCTATATGAAGCCAGTCAATTGTTTCTTTCAAAAAACTTTGGAGTAAAAAAGAGTATCTCAGCATATATGAATGCAGCCCTTCTCTGTAATATAAAAACATGTAGCACAAAAGTAGACAACTGTGTTTTATTCAACAAATCATGACTTAATGCAATGTGTGTACCCAACCTTAGTTTCCAGTTATAATTCAAAATGGTTTTGGCAGCAAGAGGTTCACAGAGTTACACACAATAAGCTAAAACCACATATTTTCTGGTTTAGCATATTGTGTAAATGCAGGCACTGTAACCTATAATCCATGGAATATAATAATTAAAAATATTGTGCAAATCAAGCCAATTGTTTTATTCGTGAATACGTTTTAACATCAAGTTTGTGATAAACTGTGCCTAGTTAAAGGTGAATATGTTATTTTTTTCAAATCAACCAATTACTATTTGACAATGATGTTTGTTTCTAATATGGTATTCAGGAAGATGCTGTCTGTAACCATCTTAATAAAAAATTGCTTGCATGCAAACTTTGTCTTTTCTGAGAGAGAACACCCTATGGCCACAGTCCCAAAAAAGCAACTTCAAAGCACTCTTCAGCTGTTGGGGTTGATAAGATTTCCCCTACAATCCTTCCTTAAACATACTTTCAGGGTGCAGCTAACTGAGCATGTTACTACCACAGACATTTGATCTGTGAGAATGCAAGTGATGCATGAAGAGAAAAAAGATTTTACTGTAAGTTTGTGAACTGGCATATGACTTTTCTTACCACCATCTACTGAACAACCGAAATGTTCTTTTCTCATTACCATCCTATTTGATGTTGGAATTAAGAAATCAACCATTGCAGTTGCAATGATATATAATTTTTCATACTAAATTTAGGAAAAAACAACCTAGCCTGATTTGACTGAGCCCTGCAGTATTATTCTGTTTGTCA
Source organism: Python bivittatus (assembly GCF_059951505.1). Lineage (NCBI taxonomy): Eukaryota > Metazoa > Chordata > Lepidosauria > Squamata > Pythonidae > Python > Python bivittatus. Next base: position 30,109,666 of record NW_028277034.1, read on the forward strand.
TAATGGTGATTCTTATCCTGATTATTTGGATCTATATAATTTTCCTTATCATGAAACTCTACGGTACAAAGATTACTAAAAAATATGTAGATGAAAATGACCAAATAAATGTTGTTTCCTAATATGTGGCTAAGAATTTAAGGGATATTTTCTAACAATTGTCTGGTCAACTCTGGTTAATATTCTATTAACATCTGGGCTATTTTTTCCCCCCAGATATTTGCTTTTGAAAAATCTGATGCAGAAGATAACAGTAAGGGTATCATCAACAGATTTTTATTGGCTCCTAGTTTATGGGGGTCAATTTAAATGGTGGTTTTGGTTTTAAAGCCTAGTTGAGACTATCTAAGCAATCATGTTCTTTATTATTTTTGTAAGTTCTTCTGAAGCCCTTTTTCTGAGACCAGTATCAATGGACATTAAGCAGGAGTCTATTGGAAAGATGACTATGGTGATACAAACATCGTGCTTTCTCTGCAGACTTCTTTGTATCTGCTCAGAAACCTTTCCAATATTGGTAAAATACATTCTTTTGCAGTAGCCTTACAGATTTACTAGCAGATTCTTAACATTGTGTATTCCTTTAATCTCCTTTCATGTGATCTTTGAGGTTTTAATATTTTCTTTCTCTCTCTTGTTCTGATTTACTGTCTTTTACTCTATTTATTGCATTTTAATGTTTTCTGTTGTAAATCACCTTGAGGGTATCTGACAAAAGGCCACACTGAGGCTTTCCTTCCATTTCTACAAGTTATATCCTATTAACAGTATCATTGTAAAATAAAAGATTTAGAGATTATAATCTTTACTAGCTGTTTTACACTGATGACTTTTACTACACAAAGTTAATTTATTACTTTGGAAAGGCATGACTGAGACTCCCAGATAGTATTGGATTCCTTTACCTGAACATCCCCAGCTTTTGCTTCACATACATACCCCTTTTTCTTCTGTGATACTGGAAAAGATTAAGGAAAACATAATCTCCTAGCAAGGACTCCTATTATTACTTTGCTGTAGCACGCTACAGTACATTCATTCCAAGCCACCCTTAATTCAAACTATTGAACAAAATAATCTGAATAAATTCGCACTAACAGGGGTTATATTCTGCCTATTCATTCTTTAGCCTTGCTTGGAAAAGCTCTGATTTCTTGCTAATAGAAAGAAGTTAAACTTAATTGAACACTACTGGGCTTGGCTCTGAGAAAACTGGATTCCAACCCAAGCTCATCCATCAACTATCATGGCTAGGCCATTCATTGTTTCTCTTTCCCTCTTTTAGTTGCTTATCTTCAAGATGAAATCCAAGAATCTTGATTTTGACATTAAAGATAATGACACAAGGAAAAGACTGGAAAAGGAAACAAAAGGCAGGAGGTATTTGACAGCAACAAATAAGTAAGCATAACCTTTTATGAAAAAAACACATGCTTTTAAATTGCTTTAAAATCATAACAGTAAATACTGTTGACTTGTTACAAAGTGGAATAGTAATTAATAAACCAATATTCAAAACAATATGAGTTTTATCTCTACGTGTGCAATGCAGGTAAAATAGGTCATCTGTGCCTTTACTCAGATGATCGGCCTAATGAAGGATCAATATTAAGAAACTCCTTGATTTTGTCATAAAGGACTAGCACCAAGGCACCCCCTGTCCCACGAAGAATATTTGAAAATGCCCCACGAAAGAAGGCATTTATTCCTTCCTGGCCATATATCTTGATAAAGCAGTCAATGGTTCCTTTATACTGACGTTCAGTCTCTCCACTCTGCATTCAAAGACATTCAAATATAATCAGAGTTAATGCAAACCATATACACTTGAAATATAGTAAATAATTTTTTTATGGTATTAGTTTTTCATAGTAAATGCTAGGTATACCTATCTCAAAATGTTGCCACTGCTAAGAACTTAACAAGTAAATATTTTCCTGATGTAGGTCTCTGCTGCTAAATTTAAAATGTCCATGATTTTCCCATAAGGTTTCTTGTAAACTTCAGACTCAAATAAGGACACTTCCTAGGATATTTTAAAGACTGCTAGTTCTTACATAATGTCTGTTTTTGTTACATTGTTCTTCAGTTAATTTTCACTCTGATGTTTCAATCTGAGATTGATTGATTTTTAGATTTTCCTAAATTTCTATTGAGAGGGGATGCAAATGAAAAGAAGATGTTTTAGATTAGATTTTCTAAGTGTTAGATCAATGGTAAATAAAATAAACTGAAAAAGAGGATGGGGGGATTCTTTTTTTTAAGAAAACACAGATTTAATCTAAATTTATGCACTGTGAATCAGTAGCACAGAATACACATACATACATAACCTTAATTTGGTTCTCCTGCATGCCAGCCATGGTTTCCCTTCAAACATCTCAAACATATACACAAAATATTGAGGAGGGTGGAATTTACCAATACAATAAAAATGTATTATTTGTTAATATTTACTCCTGTTGCTTTCATTTCTATACTGGTGATAGAGAACCTAATAACTGCCAAAATGATTGGATAGCTGTAACAGAACACCATATTTTATTTTCTTTCACAATTCCAATGTTAGCTATGTCAAAGTTGTGTGCAAATTATAGCTAAGTCAAAAGCATCAATTTCCCTATCTTAAATCTAAGTGCATGCAGTGTATAGGCCAATGCATATGTCTTATACAAAGGCTACTTAGTAACAGAATACTTGTTCTGCATGCAGAAGGTTCCAGAATCTCTGTAGGAGTAGAAAAGATTCCTATCTGAGATTCTGAAGAGCTGTTGCACAAATAAATAGACAATATAGGGTTAGACAGACCCTTCAGTGTAATATTCTAATATCACGTTTTCCAATTAAGGAGGAGAGATACAGAATAAGTAGCATCAAAACAGAATGCTGTAGCCCAGACACTCACAAGGACAAAAGTTTTCTAAATGTACTACTTACCTGCATCATCATGCGTCTTCTGACAGTGTCAAATGGATACGAGAGTATCCCAGAAAATACTGTCACCACTTGAGCAATTGCAAAAGATACAAGGAATGGAGTTTCTTTTGGATTTGGTAGCAGTCCCTAAGAAGGGAAAAGAGAAATAAGTCATTGGGTTGTCTTCAAACATTTAATGTAACATTAATGAAGTGAAATCATACTACTACTGTACAAATTTCTATTTGTTCAGAGTATTTTGAATGAATCATTTTACATTCTTGAAGTAATTTAAAATATTTTTCATCTTATGTTTTAGAGTGTCAGACAAATTAAACAGGAGGAATATTTAATATGAAATGAGATGCAATATAGGTGAATGTCAAGATGGTAAACTGTGGCCCACAGGTGAGACCAGAATCACAAATCACATTTATCCAAATGCAATTTTAGTCTAGGTACAAAAATAAGTATTCATCAAAATGCAAGACTCATTTTAAAGTTTAAATCAATTACATTTATATTTCATTGCCTTTGTGCTTTCTGAAGATCTTTCAGTAATAACTAAGGCTTCTTTTAAAGAGGTACATAGAGGGAAAATGTACTGGGAACGCTAATAGAGAACTGAACCCCAGGTCAGCAACCATTCTGATTTTATCTGAAGTAAGAATAGTGCCCGCCCTCCTTCCACCCTCCCCCAAAAGGTCCTGCTGTTCTGCTTCATGGTGGTAGGAGAAATAACTGAAGAACCCAGTGAGTGTACACCAGAAATATATACTACAAGTAGGGTCACCCAAAGCATAAAGGTCATCACACCTGCCTAGCAAAGCAAGCAGGCACCTATTTGGGCAGCCGAGATATAGGAGATGCTAAAGGTGGATAATAATTTTAGTGACAATGATAAAGGTATCATTTCATACTGCATGGAAGAAGGCAATAGTAAATCACTCCTATATTTTACCAAGAAAATCACATGTATGGACAAGAAAAAGTGATTGATGATACAGTGCCAAATAATGGATATTCCCTATTTACAAGAACCTCTAGTACAGAAGAAGTTAGATCAGCACTCCAGTCATTATCAAGTCGGAAGGCTACAGGAATTGATGGAATATCTGCAGAAACATGGCAAGCAGCAGAAGAAGAATCAATCCAGTTTTTAACCAAACTATGCCAGCAAATATGGACAACAATACAGAGACTAAGGGATTGGAAGAGGTTAGTCTACATACCAATACCAAAGAAAGGAGATTTAATAAAGTCTGCAAACCTTCGCATACTATCCTTAATTTTACATGTTAGCAAAATAATGCTTAGGATCGTTTAATGTAGTTTAGAATCTTACATACAAAGGGAAACGTCAAAAATTCAAGCTGGTATTAGAAAAGACTAAGGAACATGAGACATTATTGCTGGTGTACCCTGGATAACTGAAGAAGTCAAATAAAATAAAAAAAGAAGTCAAGATGTGAATAATTGTTTATAGAAAGGCCTTCAGTTGTGCCAACCATATCAAGCTATTGAATGCTCTTAGGAAAAAGGGAATCCTAGAACATTTAATGTAGAACTTATACACAGGACACGAAGCTACAGCCCAGATGGAACAGATTGGCTCCAGGTTGGCAAACGAATGAAACAAGGCTACATAGTCACTCCTCATTTATTCAGTTTACATACAAAACATATTTGAGGGAGTCTGGATTAGAAGAAGATGGTATGGTTTTAAAATTGGAGGAAGAAATATCAATAACCTGTGCTATGCTAATGACATTACTCTGATAGTTGAAAATAATCTGCTAGCTCTAGTCATGAAAGTCAAGGAACACAGTGAAAAAATGGGACTAAGATTAAATATAAAGAAGACCAAACTTATAATAACAAGTACAACTATCAGTCTTAGAACTGACAGTGAAGTCACTGAAGTGGTGGATAGTTTCTCTCCTTTAGGATTGACTACCAGACTAAAGGAACCAGCAGTCAAGAAATATGCTGTAGACTACTACTTGATAGGATAACAATGAAGGCCTTAGAAGAGATCATCTGATGCCATGATGTCTATATCTACAAAGATCAGAACCATTCAGGTGATGAGGAACTTCCAATGAGGTATGGCAAACTAAAGATGTCCCCGAAAAATGGGGACATTACAGCTGAAACTTGCAGCTGGATGCAGGATCTGGGCCACCAAAATGTCTCCGGAGAAAGGAGAAATCTTGAGATTGCCCACACATACTCTGGACAATTACTCCTCGCGAGTAAACTGCAGGAACTGATGTTTTTGCAGTTGGCTAATGAGTAGAGCAGCTAGGAGTCAAGGGAAAATTCCATTTAAGCACATAGTCATAATGTAGCCTTTTTGGACTCAAATTCAGCCGATCCTCATTTCTTAATCACTTTGGAATTAATTTTTTTATTGCTTTTTAAATATTGAGAACTTCTGGAATGACAAGTTTGTAGATGATGTTTTAAGGTTTTGTTTTATAGATAAGAGTTATATGGGAAAGAGGTTATTTGTTACATTTTAAATCTATTTGATTAAGGCTAAAATAGTTACGCTATTATCCCTGGTAACTTTTACTGGATTTTTACTGATTATATTTGAATGATGAAGTTTGAGGATTTGTTTAAAAAATAGAAAATGAGATATAAATGTAAAGGGATGGAATTCAAGTCAATTTATTAGATTAAGTTTGTAATAGATACAGTATGTGATTATTTCTGGTAACAATGGACTTTTGCTTATTAGGATGGATGATGAGGCTTTAAAGATTTGTTTATAGAGAATGAGGTGAGATATGGGGTCTCATATTTGATAAGATTGTTATATTTCAAGAGATGGGGCTAAGTTGTTTAAATTGTTTATACTTGCTGGGTCCGACGGGAAGTTACTTCTTTTTTTCTTTTTTTAATTTTTTCTTTTTCTTTCCTGAACTTTTTATCTTTTATCACTTTTTTATTTATAGTTTGTATTAGTTTTATCTGCATAATGTAATCTCTAATAAAAATATTAGCCCCCCCCCCAAAAAAAGAATCATTCAGGCAATCTTTCGGGCTTTTGAACTTTGGTGTTGGAGTAGACTCTTGAAAATTCTAGGGATAACCAAGAAAACAAACTAATGGATCATCAAACAGATCAATTCAGAGTTCTCAATCAAGGGACAAACAACCAGACTCGATTTATATTTTGGACATGTGCAAAGATCTAGCTCTCTTGAGAAGTTGATAATGGTGGTAAAGGTAGAGAAGAAAAGGATGACCAGCAGCAAGGTGAATGGACTTGATTATAGCAGGAATGGATGCACTGTTGGAGGAGCTGAAGGACCAAGTTGAAGATAGAAGGAAAAGGTCAATTAATCAGTCAAGAATAGTGCAGTGTTAAGAAAATTTATTTCCCTATTTTAGTCTTTTATACCATCATGTTACTGTTTTAAATCTATAAAATGCATAGAGATGAGTGGAGTTTATTCTAATTCTGAGGACATAATAGCCCCAGAGTCTTATAGAAAATTACTATTCTTAGTCTTGTGGCTGAATTATTGGTCTAAATTTTGGAAGACCTGTTTTTCCCTTAACTCACTGAATGAGTTCATTGTACAAGACAATTTGTTTAAACCATGGCTTGATAAATGAGCCACAAGTCAGAGTCGTGTGTTTGTGAGATGGGCAGCTATATAAATATGCTAAATAAATAAATAAATAAAAAATAAATGGAATCACAGTCATGATAAGTGAAACAAAGTACGTTATGATTTAGAATAATCTATAAATCCTAGGCATAGAATTGCTTTGATTATAGCTACAGTCCTAATTACTCAGGAGTAAATTTTACTGAATGGAAGAGATTTTTAATTAAAGATAGATAGGATTCCGCTCTCTGTTACTTACATTAAGGAATTAATTAGCATAGTACACTTTATCTACACACATCAAGATACTAATCTCCAGCGCACAGTCGGCAATGTTGAGTGTAGGGCTTCTGCATCTCATTAATAGTGCAATAAATGTCCATATGCGACGCAATATATACTTGTTTCCTCAGATGAACACCACCAAATAGAAGTGTGGTGAGGTGTTTTATACTGCATTAGAATTTTGGATGCAATAACAAGTGGACTGGGATGCAAGAAGTACATAGAAGCTATTAGTTAAGAAAGACTGCATCAACCAGTAGGTATCTTTTTTTTTCTAATTCTCAGTTCTTTATGAATAAGGTTAATTATGCCACAGCTAACAGGGAGGTACAGTAGCATGTGAGCTAAAAACTGTATAATATAAAATATTATACATAAAGTATCATAATATAAAAACATGCATAATAAAAATAGCTTATCAATACTCAGTGTTTTTGAAAAACGTTAGTTTGCTCAGAAAACTTACTTTTATGGTGTCATAACATCCAAAATAAGATGCCCGATATACAATAATTCCCTGTACTGAAACGCTAAATCCTTGGTACAGACCAGTAACTCCATCTTTTTTGGCAATTTTGACAATACAGTCAGCAAGACCTGAGAATTGTCTCTCTGAGGGGCCTTAAAAGTAAAATAGATAAAAGCAAACTTTCAAAATCATGTTAAAATATTAGAAACATAAATAAAAACAAAAGACCCGTAATACTCATTTTATAAAGAAGCTCCTCAATCAGTAGATGTCTCTGTCTCTGTCTGGACAGATTGTCAAATTTGCTGAAAAATCAGAGTCAATTTTGTAGATGAACCAAGTAAATATACCTTGTTTGGCCAATTTGTGGTTTGTTTATTCCACTTGTTCTGCCAATTCCCAGAAGGAACATATACAGCAGAAAACCAAATCAAAGGTAAATCAGAATTTATTTATTTATTTAATCCAATTTTGAGACCACCCAACTTCTGGGTGACTTACAGATAAAAGAAAAAAGAATATACAGTGGTACCTCGGTTCACGAACGCTTCTGTTCACGAACAATTCGGTTCACGAACAGCTCCGGTCGCAAAATTTTGCCTCCGTTCGCGAATGCCGGATTGGGTGACGAACAGGATCTGCGGCCATTTTCCCTCCCGTGACACGTGGTTGCGGCTTCCTGTAGGGAGGGGGACTCTCCCTCCAAGCAATAACCGCCTCCCCACCCGCCTTCCTGTCCTCCATGCCAGAAGTCGCGTCGAGCAAGGTTAGCGTTCTCTCTCTTCGTACTGTATTTTGTTTCATATTTTTGCGGTTTAAAAAAAAAACCATATGGTTCAGAACGGATTAACTGTAATTACATTGAACCTTATGGGGAAATTTGATTCGGGACATGACCAAAAATCGGGTCGCGACCAAATTCGGAGGAGTCAGAATGGATTAATCATATTTACATTGAACCTTATGGGAAAATTTGATTCGGGTCGCGACCAATTTGGGTTGCGACCAGAGTCGCGGTACGAATTAAGTTCGTGAACCGAGGTACCACTGTATATAAAAAGAGAACACTGGTGACTGGAAGAACAATCCCCAGCCTTAAACCAAACCAAACCAACAGGGGCTCCATAATCACTCTATCCACAACCACTCAATCCTATTGTTTGTTCAGGTATAACAAGCCAAGATGAAAACAATTCATAAAACAAATTCAAACCATGGTTTGCTACCTCCAAGTTAATCAAGTTTTTTTTTCTTTCTTAGAATAAGTTTACACACCATGGTAAACTAAAAACAAATACCTTTGATATTTTTACATGTTGTGTAAATGAGGCAACTTATTTATATTTGGATAGTATCTTTCATTTTCAAAGTGACCGGCACTTAATCATTCAAATATACAGTAAATAGGAATGCTCCATGGAATCTCCAAATTCAGAACAATTTGCTACAGAACACCTAATAGTGGGGAAGCATATTAAACAAGGGGCATAGTTGTGAACTTCTTAGAGGCATCTATTGGCTGTTGAAGAAAGAAAACGCTAGATGTACTTTATGTTATAAGCTTTCTGTACCTGCAATTGAAAGTTTAAAATGTCAAGTCTTGATTTTTCCTCAAGTATTGATAGCAAAGCATATAGAAACTAAAATAGCCAGGTAAGCACATCTTTAAAATATTTTTAATATATAGCACCTTACCTTTGCCAATGTCAGCACCCAATCGAGTTCGTGCAAAGTCTAGTGGATATACTACACACAGTGAAGTAGCCCCAGCTGCTCCACCAGAAGCCAGATTTGAAACGAACCATCTGACAAACTGTAATATAAAGTGTGCTCAGTTCAAAATCAAAGTTGTACACAAACCTCTTTTTTCCTGATGAATATCTAAACTATTATAAGCAAATGTTGAGATGAAATTGATTTTGTCTATGATCAAATTCAAATAAAAGCAAATGACCAGTATTTTAGGGGTTTTGGAGTTTGATGGCAAAATGCACATTCCTGGACTAAAAACCTGATTTTCTAATTATACATACCCACAATATCCTCCCATTTCAACCTATGTCAATTGTTGTAAATAGAAAATGGTATCCCAAAATCATTTTGATCGTGGGTAACACAGCTTTTGTCTTATAAGAAACCATCCCCAACTTTATGTGTTAATGTGTGAGTAATCTAGTTAAGGCTGTTTTGAGATAAAAGATATTTTGGATTTAAATTTTTGAAAAGTATTGGCATTTACAATTTTAGATTCAAATTTATGTTTCTTTTATGCAGTTAAAAAAGGCAGCTGTTATTTAATTCAAATCAGTGTGCTAGTTTTGCAATTATACATACCTTTTGTTAAAATACAGCATTCAATGGTTTTTATTTATGCACTGAAGATTAGTTATTTCAGCTTTCATTCTTATATCACACACTAAATGACATTTACTGAGCTTGGCTGATCTCAGAAAGCTAAACAGTGTAGGTCCTGTTTGTACTTAAATCTGAGATCTAGAAGAAATCTAAGGGCTGTAGACCAGCCCAGAAATCAGAAAAGCATTTTGTGAGAAGTCAATGGTAAATTGTTTCTGTGTTGTTGCCAAGAAAATGGCATGGGCATGTTCATATAGTCATTAAGAATTGTGTTTAGCTTAAAAGAGACTTTGCCACAAGGTATTTTAAGAAAAATGTCACATTTTCTAGAATAATAGTTTAAGAATTAATTTGTCTCAGGTTAACAGAAGATAAACATGTAATACAAAATATTAAAGACTACATAAGGTCATTTGTAAGTGCTCATAAATAAAAGAGCATTAAATGTGAAATATGTATTTGATAATTCAAAATATATTAAAATAAATGTAGACAAATTACCTACTGGGGATGATTAATGATATTAATCTTATTCACATATTCAAGGCACATATGTAAATAAACATGATGAAGTTTTTTTTAAAAAAATATTTTCCTCAAAGATTGACAAGCACAATAGATACAAAAATTTGTATGCTTTCTATCTATTCTCTATCATATAACTTCTCAAATATAAACAAAAGTTTATTTATTTATATACCACCATAATTTAATCAAGATTCCCAGTGGTTTACAACAGTATATATAATTAAAATGAAATATGAAATCTAAAATATTTGGAGAGCAAATTACCTTCCACTATTATATTGTACAATTATACAGTAGATTAAAAATTAATCTAATTTTTTTTTTTGGAGGGCAGAGCTGGCGTCGCGGCGATACGGCGGGCGATCCTGGGCTCCCAGGATGGCAGCCGATATCTCCTCCCCCGGACGGTCCCGATGGACCTAAGCCGTCTTGTAGAGATGGCGATCGTAAAGGGCACGTCCCGCGGATCTCAGGGACGCCGCAAGTCCCAGATTGATCCCGGGAGAAGCTCTTGAAGCCGGCGGAGGAGAGCCAGCCAAAATGGCTGCGAAAGCCGGGACAGCTCCAAAGGAAGAAGGAAGAGAAGGGTGTCAACTGGGTGAGATGGACTTTTACTATTCAACTATTCTTAGAGAACACCTTAAGTAACTTAAAGAGATTTTTAAAAGTGAAGAAAAGTGGATTAAGCGGCGAGATCGAGCCTTATAAAAAAAGGGGGGAAAATTTTTTTTTCTTTTCAACTTTCCCTTTTTAGTGGAATTGGCAAGATGTTTTTCTCTTAAAAAAAAATTTTTTTTAACTGGATTGGCTTTTTCTTTTTGATACTCAATAACTCTTTATCTTAAGCCTTTTTTTTGACTAAGATTTCTTTATTGTTGTAAGAAATTTATACTTTTTGATTTTGAAACGGGGAAAGTGGAGTTAAGAGAAAGTAAATGAAAGAAAGTTACACTGCCATCTAGAGGCTCGACATAGTGCTCTTTTTCTTCTATTGTGACGCATGCTCAAGGACTCTGTGCTTTCTAAAAAGATAGTGGGATGTGCATGTTTATACAGGTGCCATCCGTAACTATAAACAAGAAAGCAGAGTTGAAAGCGATTTTGAAAATATCAAGATGGAAAGTTTGAGCTAGTCACAAGAGCCCTGTTTAGTGGCAGTAGCTCTTCTTTCTGCTAGAAGCTCTGCTTTGCTCTCCATTCCCCCCTCAGTTGGATTTTTTTAAAGAGATTTAGTCTTTCCCTTCCTCTCCTTTTTTCTTTTTTTCTTTTTTCTTTATTTTTGGCAAGAACAAAGATAAAGAATCCTTTAACTCAATGAAGGTTTATCAATACAATAAACTATACGAGAAACACAATGCAGAAAAAGATCTTTAAACTATTGAGGATGACTATAAAAAACTGGAAGAAGAGCTGCAGAAATTTCCGCAAAAAAAAAAAGAAAAAAAGATATTGAAGCTAAAATGGACTTAATTAAACATAAAACGGGATCAATGGAAAAGGAAGAAATAGTACAAGAAATCAGAAACATTAAACAGAATTATTGTGAGGCTTATAAACTGAGAATTAAAAGGGTTAATCAACTGATAAATGAAGAGGGACAGACTTGTTCTTGGCACTGAGGGTGAGAAAAAGATTATACAAGATTATAATGGAAAATCGTACTAAGAGAATGCACAAAAAGAAGAAGTAAAACAATATTGAAAGAAACTACTTCAGATGTTTAAAGAAAAACAAGGGAATACAACAATGATGGAACTGACAGAAGCTTCAAAAGCAGAATGTTTGAAAGGACATTTGTTATTGCTTTCTCTTATCCAATAATATAGAAAAAGGAATAAACAGCTAGATATTTTGGGATATTGAATGAAAAGGGTGAACTCAAAATTATGCAAGCACTGGAATAAAGTATAAATCTGAGATATATAGTTAAAAATTGTATTTGATTCTAAATGTTTTAAGAGATTAGACATTTATACATGGTTGAATATAAACATATAGATTTTAAACTAGAGATATTTTTGTTGAAACATGTAGTGAAGAATCTGGTTAGAACTGTAACCCGGTTAGAACTGTAACTGATATTGTAACTGATACTGGTTAGAACTGTAACTTTTAAGAATTGGAAAAATTAAAAATTACTTATGCAGGAGGAAGTTATTGAAAATTATGAAATGTGCAGAGATGAGTTAAATTGAGATTTGAAATTAGAGTAAGAAGATAAGTAACTTGTTTTTATTAATGATTGGATGAGAAAATATAGTAATGTAATGGATTAGGAAACTTTATAATAGAAATTTGATATTAATTATTATATATATACACATATAATCGATAGATGGAAATGTATTACTAATCCTATTGAAAGTTAAAATTTCTTGTAATAAATGATTCTATAGATTAGCTATGAATGATTAATAATTGTTAATTGATAAGTATACAAGTATATTTTGAATAGATGATATGAGAATTTAAGATTATGAAAGGGGCACCAACGAGTTGGTAACTGGTTGACACACGCTATAAAATGGAAGATGCTTTTTTTAATGCCTTTTTATGGTTTTGTTTGTTCATGTATGTTTTGTGTTTGTTGTAAAAATAAAAAAATATTTAAAAAATTAATCTAATTTTTAATTAGATTTTAAAAATTAAGTCTTTTTATGATTACTTCCCAGTGAGTGAGATGGCGTTAATACTTAAGTGCCTTTTGGAAATACATTCGTTTAAATATTTACAGATTGAAAAGGCATTGTTGGGGAAGCAGCAGCCAGTAATCTATGTCAAAAGAGAGAAATTATTTTCAAATGCCTCCACACATTCCAAGTCATCTTTCAAACAACTCTATAAAGCAATGAGAAATAATGCTGAAATCTGTTTGCTTGATATAACCTAATGCTTTCCAGGTACATTTGGATTACAGTTGTTAGAATTTCCATCCAGCATGTTGGGCTGGGATGATAGGAGTCATAAGACTAACTGAAGTTCTGACCCCTTTTTTGCTGAATATTCATGTCCACACACTCTCTCATATACTTCATTCATTTTCAAGTAGTCAGCAAACATACTATTTGGGATTTCTAGACTGTTGACACTCCAACACATCTAGAAAGTATTAAGCTGAGTATGGCTGCCTTAATACAACAGGTTAAGTAGTAGAACACTGAAAAAATAAACCAACATAATATTGGGTTTTAAGTGGAGGCATTACAAGTAATAAGAATCATCATTTCCCCCACATAACCACTGAATTAATCCTTTATTAAATGTACATCTTAATGAAAAAGTCAATGGCTTGGATCCTAAACAGGATTCCACAAATGGAACATAGGGCCAAATCCAGTGGAAGATTCTGCTGGCAATAGGAATAAAACTAATTTTCAATGATTCTCCTTTCCAACGATGACCCTTCCCTATAGTTTCAGAAGATTCTTCAACAAAGATCTTTGGCTGGCACAAAGGGCTGTAGGAAAGGACAATCAGGCCATATAAATTGTATGTATGTACGTATGTATGTACGTACGTATAAATAAATAAATATCTCCTGGTGACCATGACTCATAAGTGTAAGTCAACTCAGGAAATGCTTTCACCAGTAACAGCCAACAACAAATCTCATCCAACGTCTTCTATACAATGCCTGTAATCATCCAAAAGACTACCCACATTAACTTACTTCTTAAGATTGAAACAAGGGAAAAAGTTTGGAATAAACGTTTATTAAATCAGACTTACCTGTTTATCTTTATCAACTCCAGACATAAAAATCTGCTTGTATTTGTCCTTAAAGGCAAAGTTTAGGGCTTGAGTTGGGAAATATCGGATAACATTGGCAAAATTGCCACGCCAGAAACTGAGAAATCCTACAGATAGAAGATTTTAAAATGTATAGGCTCCCTCATTTTAAATAGTTTTTATTGCATGACTGTAGTATCGAAACTTTTTCAATTTATTTCAAGTATTTCAACTACACTTTTACTGTACTGGTGTAAGAAAACTTATCAGTTGTTTCCAAAGTCAATAGTTAGCTTTAGAATTATAGATTATTCCAATATTAATTATTTGATAACTGTACAGTGAAAGTTTAGGTCTAGAGTGAGAACAGAAATGGCAACAAAATTTATTGATAATTTATTGAGATTTATTCTATGGTGTTGCTCAGAACCATTCCATGCCTATTCCTTTCAAGATATGTAAGTACAGTATTAAAATATAAACATCAATTACATAATAGCATTACAATACAGCTTAAGAGTTTTATACTTAAGATTCATTTCATTTTCAGCAAAACCTCTCATTACAAGATGGAATTGTTCTTAATGTATCTTCTCAAAAGGCCTGCTGAAAAAAAAATAACAGCCTGTGATGGCCTTTCTAAAATCCAGTCAGGGAGGGTTTTATAACATGCAAGGGAAATTGACAGTAGAAATGGAAAAAAAAAAAACTTGATCCATATGACCTAATGATAATGACACTACCAACATTAATTTCTGTACTATTTCCAAAATATGAAAGATTTCTGGAGTACTAGTTTCGACCACTGCAGTTCACTTTATACTTTATACTATATATCCATCAAGGGGTTCCGTGATAGCTATCAAGATTAGGAAGCCCCTAAACGCATTTAAATATGAGCACAAATTTGGCAAAGGCCTGGACACAATAAAGAATTAAATATTTATATTGAGGCCAGTTTTATGAGATGTCATTCATGTGGTTTGCATTAGTATAGCTGATTTTATTAAACTGAGAGCAGCAGAATGCCCATTTGCTCATGTGCCAGTCCATTTTGTGCCAGCCCATTTCCACAAGCATTCACAGTGGAAGATAAATATTGGCACCAGTGGATACTTTCCTCCTATTATGAACAGAAACTGAGAGTTACACCAGAGATAAAGAGCCAAATACAATAGAGATACATTTCTGATAAGGGGCAAAAAATCCCCTGCTCCTGCTTTTAGCTTTTTAAAAAATTAAAAATCTACTGTAATATACAGAGGCAGACCATATGAATGAACCATATGAAACCATATGAATCCTTTTGATTTGAAAGTGATAAAATATTGGTTCTGAGCTTTTCCACTTCATGCCTGACAAGACAAATGCATTAAACTATGAGAAGAATAGTTGTAAACTAGTGGGTATTAAAATCCATGTACCATTTTGGTACAGATAAGTATTTTGGATTTGAAGTTCATGGGCAAATCCTCCTTGTGGGCAGTTGATTCTGCAGATGTGTAAAAAGGAGGTGATTCATATTTGCTTTATTATAGCTGCATCTTACACTGCAAAATTACAAACCTTTTAAAAGCATTTGATAGAATTTAATATGCAACAGTGTTCATTAAATATGTTATTAATATTTATTGAAATTATATAATTACATATTACATGTTTGAATGCTTAATAATTCACTATCTCCTTCAGCTAAAAAAAAAACAGCAGCTCTCACCCAACTAAGTTTGACCGCTTTCAAAAAGTACTATATTCAACAAACAGAAGAGGATCAATCACCAGAACAACAATGTCTGTCATATAACATATTCCAAGTCCTGGTTGCCAGAATTTTTAAAACCTCTAAACTATATACTTCTGTACAGTACCCCAGGATTTATTACCCCATAATAAATGTTACTGGATTTGTTCTGCCACAAATTACTCCCAAACAGCAGCAGCTCAATCCTAGTCTGGTTGATTCTGTTGGCACACTAAATTAAGGCTACAGCCTAAAATATTCAGAATTTGAATTATTAGATCAAGATTCCAAGTAATTGGGGGGGGGGGGGAGAGTTTATTGACTTAGACATGGAAAGGAAGCATTATTATTAGTTTCAAATTCAGTATGTTCCAACCATGCTAATGGCATATTAGATGATATTATTTACTAGATCTTTAGATTTATTATTTTAAATCAGCACTGTAATATGAAACCATAAAGACAAGTCACATTAAGAATATGAATATATATGATCATAAATAGGTAGACATACATACAGATATACAGACAGACACACATACATGGACACACACATGGCAGAATGTCACAAAAAGAGCCTCAGGGCAAAAGATGTTACCATCGTGCAGAGTCAAACAACATGGATGGGATTTTACTTGAGAAAACCACGTATTCTGCTTGAGTTCCATAATGAAAAAAAGGCAAAAATATACTAAACAATATATGTACAAATGAATAAATTCACATTCCACTAATTCTGTCCATAATGCTGATTATTTGGAAAAATTAACCAGTGATCAGGATTAAACTATTTAATCTAGAAGGGAGAAAAACACAGTTGTTGGTTTGTTTGTTTTTTAATTCAGGGCTAGAATTGTTGAATAATAAAAAAGATTACAATCCCATGTACTTATTTAGCAGTAAATTTTACTGCACTCAGTGCGCCTTATTTACTAATAGTAATGGCATCAGGCTATATGGACATAGCAATGGGAATTTTATATGTATCTTAATTGTAGAATTAAATAGGTAACTATGTACAATTTCATCAATAGCTGCTGCATTTACACTACAGTACAGGCCAGCAATCTTTATGGCAAAGATTCAATTCAAAACTGGCAGGTAAACTTAGGATATATTTAGAATTGCTTTTGATAAGCATGATTGATGTTTAAAGAGTTCATATACATTCAAAATAATCCATAAACACTAGACTAGGATTATTATACTGCAGTTTGGAGAAATGAAATTAAGGCAAGTAAGTGTATGCAACCTAGTGTTCGCTGGATGTTTTAACTATAATTCTCACCATCTCTGATCACAGATTGGGTGTTGTATAAAAGACACCGTAATGCCAACCATCTAGGGCACCTACAGTATTGTAGTTAGGCAACTAAGTGCTGTCGACAAATTTGAGACTATAATGCCTGTAAATCCCAACTCACATAGCCAGTAGTCAAGGATTCTGCTAAGCTGTGGTTCAAAATATCTAAAGAAAAACTAAAAATCCCTAGCTTATTGTGTTCATGGCAGAGAAAGATTTAAAGAATAGGGATCTTGGCAACAAGAACTGTGAAAGGAGACCCAGTTTCTAGGGATAACATACCTTGCTCCCGAGGAATGCGTATAAAGCAATCTATCATGCCTTTGTATTGCTGGTCAGCACGGATCTGTTTGGATGAGGCCTGAACCTGGAGCAGGAGCTTCACACGTTCAATGGGTGCTACTGTTGTTTTGGAAACAGCAGCTGCCACCCCACCTATCATGAGGTCCTTCCCAAAAGAGACAGGATCAAACAGCTGCTGCCCCTCAGCAGCCTGCATGATGGCAGTTGGGTGGAAAGAAAGGTGTTAGTGGAACTAGGGCCTGCAAGCAGCATCACCTGGCACCAGGCAACAATTCTAACTGTCACTGCTCAGAAAGAGCTAATGGAGTTCCCCTCCCCCAGCTAGATGTGATACATTCATTCTCAAGCCACATGATGCAGGAGCGCCCAATCACAGCGACTGACTCCGTCTTTCCCTTTAAAGGAAAGTTCTGGGTTTTTGAAGGTGGAGGTAAGTTCAGTATAGAGAGCTAAGGCCTAAGAAGAAGGAAGAAACTCTGCAATAGAGGACTTGACTCAAGAAAGACTTTGCCCTTAGTTGGGGCAACCAACAGTTAAGAGGGGTTTAAACATTCATCCTCATTTCCCATTAAAAATATAAGTTTGGCTGAGAAAAAAGCACTTGGGGACTTATAACATTAATTTCAGGAAGAAAATATTTGAAGAGCACTCCAGTTCCCTCTTACACCGATACTTGCATTCATTAGAGGGCCATTTGATGATAGTGTGTAATATCAAAATGTATTAATAGAGACATTTGTATATTGCCAATTCCAAAGGACTCAAGGCAATTTACAGCATAATAAAAGAAGAAAATTCTCTCTCTCCCCCTCCCTCCCTCCCTCTCTCCAAAACAAAATACAAATAACTAGAATAAAAGCTTACCAATAGGCCAGCTTTACTACAATTAGCACCCTGCAGACCTAAATCGTATTGCCTTTTTAATGCTCAGAAGATTAAGGAAAGATAAATAGCTAAAGCAAGTACCTGTAGGTAAATACAGCTAAAGATTTTAGTGAGTGACTGAATATAATCATTTGCATATCATCCAGTCACAAGAAACATATAAACAGAAATAATAATTTAAAAAACCTAATTCCAAAATAAGGCAAAAGGGAACAAAAGAGGCAGCTCAATATCACCACTAATGTTCAAACACCCATTTCAACAAGACTATTTTTACACATTTACAAAAAGCCAGTAGCATGGGGACTAACTGCACCTGAGAGGTTAAATGATTCCATGATGTTGGATTTGCTGCCAAAATCAGGCTCTGCACCCCTATTTTCTTCTTGTGGAACGGGGACCCTAAGCATCCATACCTGGGATGACTGCACAGGACGGACAGATTCTATTCAGAGTAAATGGTCCAAAGGTAACAAGGAGGTGAACCATGTAAGATTTCTAGATTAACATTGGCACTTTGAATTAGACCTGGGAACTATTGGCAACCAATGCAGCAACTGTAGGTTTATGTTGTACGAGTGTCTCTCACCTACCAGCATCCAGACCGTTGCATTCTAAATGAACAGCAGTTTCTGAGTTATCTTCAAAGGCAGCCCCAAGTAGTGTGCATTATAATTGTTTAATTGTATGGCAACAAAAACATGAGTCTCTGTTTTGAAGAATTTCCTGGATCATTAAAGGATGCAGCTGGTGCACCAACCCAAGCTGGCAATAGCTTCTACCTCCTGCTCAAGCAGGAGCCATGAGTTCAGGATAACTCATAAGTCATGGGCCTATTTCTTCAGAGATAATGTGATCCCATCTTTACCCAACATAGTGTGAAAGTCTGTGGGGAGACTAAGAAAAGGAGAGTAGAAATTAAAAAATCAAGATTGTACCCATTTCACTAGTTTGATCTTTATATTTATTATCTATTAGGGTAGTGTGATCAGCACAGTACAGGTTATTTCTAGAGTTTTAAAATGACACTCATTTTCTTCCAATCCAGCTTCCCTTAATAAATATTCAGTATATAGGCTGAATAAATAAGGAGAGTATAGCCTTGTCTCATTCCTTTGCTGATTGGGAGCCAGTCTGTTTTGCCATGTTCCGTCTGGACTGTGACTTCCTGCCATGTGAATTGCTTTCACATGAGGACAAAGAGATGTTCTGGGATTCTCATTTTCCCAAGGACATTCCATAGCTTGACATGGTTGACACATCATTTCTATAATCAATGAAGCATATATTACTTCGACTTTCTCAATTATCCAGCATGCAGTAACGTCTCCTGTTCCTTGACCTTTTCTCAAAGCAGCTTGAACATCTGGCAACTCCCTTTCCACGTATGGCTCTACCCTGTGTTGGATGTTTCTAAGCATTTTTTTGTCAGCATGTGAAATTAAGGATGTTGTATGATGGCTAAGTCTCCTTTCTTTGGCATTGGTATGCAGACTGACCTTTTTCAATCTGTTGGACACACTGTTTTTTTCCAGATTTGTTGGCATAATTAAATCAAAACCTTTACCAATTCTTCTTCTTTTGCTTGCCCTATTTCTGTAGATATTCCATCATTTGCTGTGAGTTTCTAACTTGGTAATGACTAGAGTGCTGGTCTAACTTAATCTAATAGTACTAGAGGTTGTAAATTGGGAGTACCTTCTCAGGTATCTTGGATGTTTACATTTCTACTGTACAGAATTTCAGTATATTCCTTCCATCTGTTTGATCTTCTTTGAATCATTTACTAAGCATTGAAGATATCTTACTGAAATTTATGTAGAACTTACTTCCTTGAGCTTGCCCAGCTGCACACATAGGTACCAGAATGTAGCCAGAATATTTAAGTACGAACAAGAGTTTCTTCTTGCAAAGATTTTATTTAAGGCTTTTTTTCCCTCATCCATTTCCTCACAGCTCCAGATACCAGGTAAGGACTCCTATGCATTACCACTTGGGCCTGGGGTGGCAATGTCTGTCTTTCAGCATTCTAATAACCTCATCCTGAACCATCAGATAACCTCTCCAACTGATTTCATATAGATGTTAAATAACATGTGGAAGAATGCTGAGACCAGAGGCATCCCACATTGATTAACTGTGGGCTTGAGCAACCATGGACTTTACCACTCCTCTGCTATAACTATCAACTAGAACTGCCACTCATGAAACAGTGAACCCCATCATCTAGAAGAATACTGTGGTTGGTGATACTAAATGCTACCCTGAAGTATGACCAGGAAACATTCCCTCTATCCAGGTCGCAATGAAGACCATCTGCCAGAGTGACTGATCACATTCTGGTCCCATACTCACATATGAATCCTGGTTGATCCTCTGTTTGATGCCACACCATCTCCAAAATCATCCTCACAAAAGAAAAACTGAAGACTGGGCAGAAGTTGTCATATGCTGGATCAAGAAGCAGCCTCTTCATGATCAGACAAACTTCTAGGCAGTATCAATACTTTTCCCAGACACATTAATCACTCCCAGATATATCCACTACCACCAACTATCCTAAGGAGCCACATATAGAACAGATGTAGCCTCCAGGTGGCAGAGCTTGTGCTACAGAGAACCCTATCCTCAGATTCTGCAAATGATTTTCTTCACAAAGAATCTTGTAAACATGCCACTGCTTAAAGAGATACATTTTTATGGAAGAGGGTGATTTGTGCAATTGTCACATATTAAAAATCAATTTCTGATTTTTATCTGGTGAGAATCTGAAAAGTAGAATATAAAAAAAGTGAGACATCATTTTAGAGAGCCACCTACAGGATTATACCTCTAGTATCTTTTCCAGGCAAGTGTGCACTTTCAAAAAACAACTGGGATGCATTCACACATTATTTTTTTAAAAATTTCCATTTCCATTCTATGTTTCTATCTCTAATGGGGTCAGTTTTGATTTTCTAATGAGGCCTGTAGGGTTTATGTGGAACCTAGAGATATTTCTTCCGGAAGGAAGGAAGGATGCTACAGCATGGTGCTTTATATCATATCAATTACCTACTTGCTTTTTAGATTAAAAAATTTAAATGAGGGAACAGAATCTAATGGGTGCCAAGGAGGATATGAAATTTACAACTGTAATGTAAAACAGAGAACGTAAATACCATTAAAATGTTAGTGATGTCCTTTCTCAGTCTGAAAATGGGCTCATTTACAGTAATTGTTAGTTTTACATCTAACCACTCACATTTGTTTTCTCTCTCTCAATCTGGCTGGAAAAATCTTCTGAGGACCAAGCTAGATAAGATGCTGTTCATAAAATTAGTAATAGGAATAAATTTACATTTTGTTTCTTGTAGTCTCATTTGACTTGTTATTGCTGTTGGCATTGCAAGAAAGTCCCTGATTTACATCAGAAGAAACTATTTTTCCAGTGGAAATGCTAAGCATGAAAACTGTCCTGAATTGGGACTGCAGTGAGGAAAAGCACAGAGTGCAAATTTAAAAGCCATTTACTGTTAAGAAGCCTATATTGGCTGGTCTGCATATCATACTGAACATGTTGTATGCCGCCTCTGGCTTAGCCACTATAGTGGGTAAACCATGATTTATGGCTTAGTGTACTGTGTGAACCCAGCCACATGATTGTTATTTGTGATGTTCATCTAGTTTGGGCCTTAGTTTCAAAAAGCTAGAGCTAAGTATAGCTCTCTAACATATGTTTATATGTTCAATAATTGATATGAATATGTAACATGACAGTTCTGAACATTTTACTATAACATTTTTAAAAACATGTCTGTACCCATCAGGAATATAATGAACGTATACAAAGACATATCATTTTAATTAAAAATAATTAAATTATATGCAAGATTATATGAAGACAAGAATATTTCTTTATTGTAAAAAAACAGCAATATAACATTTTCTGAAATGAAATGGACAATTCCTCCATTTGTCTCAAAGTACCAGAAAAAGTTCAATTTTACTTTATAACAAGTAATTTTTAAACACTAATGTAACTTCTTTTTGTATCACAAAATACTATATCCATTTAATGTAAGGTAATCTAAATCCCTTAAGGATTTGCATATAAATTTTCTGCAAGACTTAAGGGACCCATTTTGCTAGGGCTACCAGATGTGGACTGTATAATCTGGACAACCACTAAATAATAGCAAAAACTAAGATTTTTTCCTATATCTCTGATGAAATCAATGTGATCATCTGGATTTTTGAACCCCAGATTTGGTAGCCATATATTTTGCTCCTTAACCCCATACAAAACAGAAATAACAAAGTTCCCTACCTCTGACATAATATGCCAAGTATTACAAAGTACTTTTAAATGAAGTCCAAAAGGGTGCACACAAAATAGAGTTCTTTGTCCTAACTTCACAATGAATGAAATTGTTTGCAGGTTCTAAAGAAGCATCTTCCAAGGACAATAGCTTTAAGAAAAAAAATGTGGGTGTATATCTTGATAATTGCTTCTATATGTAACATTTACATATAATATATAAAAATATAGGATATCATAACTCATCCAGTTTAAAAGTAGCTTAAAAAGTCAGTCTTCTGAAAGGAGTGACTTTCATAAATAGTGTTATAAATGTTTGAAATTTATTCTATTAAATAACTGATTTTAGAGAATATTTTAAATAGCACCCCAAACAAAACCATAACGTAATTAATATTTTTGTGTTCTATGTGTCATGGAAAGTGAGTAAATGCAGATGTGTTTATCTATACAGCTAAGCCAAATGATAATTTAAAAGCCAATTCAACAGCAACCTCTGTGACTGAGTCATGAAAACAGACATAAAACTCTCGAGGCTTTGGATCTAGGAAGAGTCTCCTGCAGAAAAACAGAACTCAGTGTCAGCACATTTTTAATATATTTCAAACTCAATATTTTTGCAAGGGTTTACTGAAGGATTAAAACAGATCTATCAAAATTAGATAAAATTCATATTTTAAAATTAAAATTCAACTGAATTTCTCAGTTGAAATTCTTGAAATGTTCGATGTGTATTCATGTAGTAAATTCAACCTTTGCTGCATTTTTAGTACAATACATTTTCTACTAAAAATTGTTGGATTAGGGAAGAGCCTAAAAGACCATGGCAATGGTTGTTTTTATTAAACAAAGATGTTCTGAGAATCTGGACACTGTGCAACAAGTATTTAGAGTAAATTAAGAAAAAAAGTATTACGTACCCTACTACCCAATACATTACAGTTGATTCAGGTTTCTTTTGATCAGTCCAGTTGTCAGGAGCACATTCAAACAATACACCATGTTCTTTCACTTGATATAGGTCAGAATTTGCTTTTTGGGATTTTGATCTTTTCCCAGACTTTTTAGTCTGCAGTAAAACAAGGGCACCAAAATTAATGATTAATGTCTAAATTGGCAGTATGGAGAAGTAATAGAAAACATGTCTTATTGTGTGTGATAATCCTGAAATATTTGGTGAAGAGGGAGTTTTTACATGTAGAAATTTGTCTTAAGAAATAGATGTCTAATCAGCTGTATCTAGAATGTTGTTTGTAACAAAAGAACTCCCCTCTGCCCTTTCCCCAAAAGATAAGGCCTTATACTTCTCTCAGCATAGTTTGTTGAAAAATGGAACGGATGGAAAGACAACAGCGATGGAAGTTCTTGATGAGTTGAGGATGGATAGTTCCACTGAGTTGTGCTACTTCAGCATGTGTTGGGGTAATAAAAATTCCATGCATTGTTTCTAAACAAATATAGTGGAAGAGGGTATTTTCAGGACCCGATGTCAACCTTCAAGAACAAAAGAAAACAGCTGACTATTAATATTATCAGTAATAAAAAATGATACAAAAAGAAAAATACTATCAGGACTTAGTTTGTTTCTATACAATATAATAGGAAACATATGATTATTCTGTATTTTAGTAACATGGTCCATAGCAAATCCATTAAAATATATAGAGAGAATTCTAATGAAGTTCAGTAGGTCATCTAATATACCATATCCGAAAATTAGTATACTGCATAAAAAAATTATATATCTTATTACAATGCATATGCTTGAAAGTACTTTCCAACTCTCCAAAAAGTACTTATCTTCAGGAAATAAGTCTATTACATTCTTTAATAACTAATACAGGTAAGAAATTAATAAACCAGCTTTAATAATCAGTGTAGCTTACTTCCATATACTAGTCAGGTTTAAGATACATATTTGCTATACTGTTGTGAAATATAGCAGGACTGAATAAATTTGAAAATAATTTAAGTTATATTAGCAGTTATATTATATTATATTTATATAATATAGGAATAGTAAACACTAGAATCTATTTCCACATACTAGGACAAATATT
Source organism: Python bivittatus (assembly GCF_059951505.1). Lineage (NCBI taxonomy): Eukaryota > Metazoa > Chordata > Lepidosauria > Squamata > Pythonidae > Python > Python bivittatus. Next base: position 30,134,166 of record NW_028277034.1, read on the forward strand.
GATTACATTTTTTATTTTTACAGGTTTACCAAGCCCAAGCAGCTTTGCAATATGTGGTGGTAGTTCAAACCCAACACCGGTACAACAATGAATAAAGACTTCTCATTTTAATAAGGTAATAAAGAACTAAAAAAAAAGGTTAGCTTCACCAAGTTATTTGAGGCTGAAATCTGCATACCAAAACTAGCAAGGTCCTATAAATGGGGCAAACAAAGAGACAGAGAATGGGTGCATATGTAAATGAACAGAGTAGCCCTGAAAAGAACTACTGTACCTAACATGTCTACTTATACTTTTCTCCAACTTTACCTTACTGGTTCCAGTTCTGCTGAGATTCTGGGGCACTGGGCCTGCATTCCAGGACCGCCTCTTAATTTTGTTACATCTGTGAGGATCTCCAGCACCAACAATTGATGAGGTATAATAAATGGTTCACTCCTCCCCTCCAAATGCCAATCCCTACCACCCATATGAAGAGGACAGTGGCTTCAGAGTTATAAAGTATTTAGAGCTGCTACTAGCCATCAGGATCTATCCCTAAGGATCACCATCTAGCTCCAGACCCCTCATTCCATTACAGTGTAAGTTTATCTCTTGATTCAACCTTGAAAGACAGACTGATACCTATAGGAGGAAAAGTTAGTAAAACGTCGTTATGCAGCATACACGCCCAACATGTTCTGAGGACTTGTTTGTGGAAATGCACACAGTGTATTATCATGAAACACCTTAATATGAAAACAAAGATGGACTGCCACCTGCATAACATTTTTAACTTAACCAATTGTTCATACACACTTGTCAAATCAGCAGCAGTAAAACCTTAAAAAGACATACTATCAACAATATCTGATTGGAAACTTAAACTTAAAGAATATGCAGCAATGGCAAAACCAGGAAATATGGAAGCATTCTTGCTTACATTTAGTTAAGTTTCTGTTAAACTAATAATAATATAGTGGAGATTTTGGCATTAAGCTCAAACATTTTTACTTCTTTTTTATATCATGAAAAAACTTAAATGTATTCTGCTTGGGTTTTTTTTTATTAATGTTATATTGAGCATTAATTGTGTAACTTCAGTAATTATTTGTCCATTCAAAGATAATACCTTTTTTGAAAATATACCTTTGTTTAAAAAAATAAAAAGGATTTCTAAAAATCAGCAACCAAATCTTATGTTTTAATCCATCTGCACACATTCTCTAACATAGTATTAATATTATCAGAAAACTGTTTCAATAAATACATATTAGAAATAAATAAATTCCTTACTTCATAGCATGATATAATTCAGCTTCCTTATCTGAGAGATTCTTTTTCAGGGTTCCAAAAGTAAATGGGTTTGTAAGAACATGCTTCTTTTTAGTGATCTGAAAAACAAACAGAAGAACCTTATAGTAAGAGAATAAGCAACCCTCAGAATTCACAGATGCCAAATGGTTGTGTTTTCAAAATATATTAAGGTGATAAAACAATCTGTGTGTTTTGTGAATGATGCTGAGTTGTTAAGTGTTAATGGACATGTTATGTTAGTTATGAAAAACTGCACATTTATTGAAATGTGTTTTTAGAAAACTAACATTTGAATAAAACTGTTATTTACTAAATGATTTGTACTTTGGAAATATAGAGAGTTCACCCAAAGTCTTAATCTGTATGATTAATAAAATATGCCGAGTGCATTCAACTTTTATAATTTATTTTAGTTGCTCAAGTCTGAAATACAAAATGCTCATTCTTGTAGGAGAAAGGACCACAACAGAATTGCCTTGAATGTGGGAAGAAATGGCAAAAAATAATGACCTCATCTTGCAATGTTGACAGTCAGTGCATTCCAGAAACAGAATTACATAGCTATATCAAAGTCTTTCTATTAGCACATTCTTACTACAGGTTAATTTTGACAAATCTTATTTGCTGTAGGTTGCACTTTCATGTGGGAAATAGTATAGAAGTTTAATGAAACAGAGAAATACTGAAAAGATACATCATGGGCATGAACAATTTTCTCTTTTCCTTCTACTTAGTATCCCTGCAACTTCTTTTCTGTTAAAACAGAATGTAAATTACATTACTTATGGGCATCATTAAATGCAGCAGTACCTTAAATAAACCATTATTTAAATAATAAATAAATCCACCAGGACTTTTCGATTGTGTAGGATATGGATTAAATTCCATTTCTTCTTTCAGAAGTGTCACTGACAGGATACTCACTATTCTTCAAGGGATTAAACCTATGTGTCCTTAAAGCAGAATCGCCAGAACTTACTTTTTTGTTTGCTGGAGAAGGTACGGTGCTTGACATATGATGTAGTTTGCTGAGAACAGATAAATTGGAAAAGCTCTCCAATCTGTCATGTAATGAAGGGAAGAACCAATCTACACAACACACTGATGGATCAGAGGCTGTTTCTAATCTCTCATCTATGCTGAGATCTATTCCATCCAACTGAAGGATAGTTGCTTTGACCTGGTCAACATATATGCAGTCTGGTCCAGGATTTCCAGTGGCTTTGGAAGAACAACCTCCTGCTTCCAGCAATACGCTCAGTATAAAATGCTTCTAAAAGAAACAGAAAAGAAGACTATTTCTGCCAGCTCATTTATTTTAATATGTATAGTGCATTCAGAAAGTATTCAAACCCCCTTCACTTTTTCAATTTTGTTATGTTGCAGCCTGATACTACAATTGTACAAATTCATTTTTTTCCTCATTAATCTACACTCAGTACCCCATAACGACAAAGTGAAAACAGAATTTTAAAAATGTCTGTAAATTTATTAAAAAGGAAAAACTGAAATATCACATTGGCATAAGTATTCAGACCCTTTACTCAGTACTTAGTTGAAGCACCTTCGGCAGCCATTACAGCCTCGAGTCTTTTTTGGTATGATGCGACAAGCTTTGGAAACCTGAATTGGGGGATTTTCTGCCATTCTTATTTGCAAATCCTCTCAAGCTCAATCAGGTTGGATGGGGACCGTTGGCGGACAGCCATTTTCAGGTCTCTCCAGAGATGTTCAATAGGGTTCAAATCAGGGCTCTGGCTGGGCCACTCTAGGACATTCAGAGTTGTCCCTAAGCTATTCCCGTGTTGTCTTGGCTGTGTGCTTAGGATTGTGGTCATGTTGGAAGGTGAACCTTTGGCCCAGTCTGAGGTCCTGAGCGCTGTGGAACAGGTTTTCATTGAGGATATCTCTGTACTTTGCTCCATTCAGCTTTCCCTCAACCCTGACCAGTCTCCCAGTCCCTGCTGCTGAAAAACACCCCCACAGCATGATGCTGCCACCACCATGCTTCACTGTTGAGATGGTATTGGGCAGATGATGAGCAGTGCCTGGTTTCCTCTAGACATAATGTTTAAAATTGAGGCCAAACAGTTCAACCTTAGTTTCATCAGACCAGAGAATCTTGCTCCTCACAGTCTGAGAGTCCTTCTGGTGTTTTGCAAACTCCAGGTAGGCAGTCATGTGTTTTGCACTGCGGAGAGGCTTCCATCTAGCCACTCTGCCATAAAGTCTAAATCGGTGGAGGGCTGCAGTGATGGTTGTCCTTCTGGAACTTTGTCCCATTTCCACACAGGATCTCTGGAGCTCAGTCAGAGTGACCATCGGGTTCTTGGTCACCTCTCTTACTGAGGTTCTTCTCCCCCAGTTTCTCAGTTTGGCCAGGGGACCAGCTCTTGGAAGAGTCTTGGTTGTGCCAAACGTCTTCCATTTGAGAATTATGGAGGCCACTGTGCTCTTGGGAACCTTCAGTGCAGAATTTTTTTTGTAGCCTTCCCCAGATCTGTGCCTTGTAATAATCCTGTCTCTGAGCTCTGCAGGCAGTTCCTTTGACCTCATGGCTTTTGCTCTGGTACAGTAGGCATTGTCAGCTGTGAGGACTTCTATAGAGAGGTGTGTGCCTTTCCAAATCATGTCCAATCAATTTAATTTGATTATTGGTGGACTCCAATCAAGGTGTAGGAACAGCTCAGCAATGATCAAGAGGAATGGGAGGCACCTGAGCTAAATTTCAAGCATTGCTGCAAAGGGTCTGAATACTTATGCCAATGTGATATTTGTTTTTTCTTTTTAATAAATGTACAGACTTTCCTAAAATTCTGTTTTCACTTTGTCATTATGGGATACTGAGTGTAGATTAATGAGAAAAAAAATGAATTTGAACGATTGTGGTATCAGGCTGCAACATAACAAAATTGAAAAAAGTGAAGGGGGTCTGAATACTTTTCAAATGCACTGTATGCTCCACCTTTCAGAGATTCATTGCACAAAATAGGTTACGTAAAAGAAGCAAACTCTAAAACTAAAAATCAGCAATCAAGAAAACACTTGAGAGGAAAGAAAATTAAAAAATAGGGTTGGGGATGAAACAACTTTTTGGGATACAGTATTCTAGAGACAAATGAAATGGTCTGTATCCCATTCTCCATACACCTCATTTCTGAAGCAGAATATGAAATGCATTTGTGCTCATGGGATAGCTGATATAACCTCTCCCTTTGTCAACATTATACAGATAGTCCTCATTTAGCAGTCACAATTAGGACCAGCAACTCGGTCGTTAAGCAAAGCGGTCACTAAATGAAACTGCAACTGAACTTATGTTCTTACTTCAGCTTTCCTCTGCTTTACAGGCCTGCAAAGGTCTTAAATGTGAGGACTGATCGCAAAGTTACTTTTTCATCACTGTCATAACTGCTAACAGTTGCTAAATGAGTAAGTTGCTAAACAAGGACTACCTGTAAAAGATACTTGAACTAGTATAAATAGACAAGTAATGCTATTCTTTGTACAAAGCATTTGACAGGGGTAGATCACAACATGTCCTGGCATGAATGAAGAGCCCCTTCTTGAAGTATTAAAGCAGCTACATTCCTCCTACAGCACACCTACTTTAAAGGCTTTTTCCAGTTCTTGCATGTGTGTACAGGTAGTCCTCGCTTAACGACTGCCCTTTTTAGCGACCATTCAAAGTTATTATGGTGCTGAAAAAGTAACTTATGACCAGTCCTTGCATTTATGACCGTTGCAGCATCCCCGTGGTCACATGATCAAAATTTTGGTGCTTCACAACTGGCAGGCGTTTATGACCATTGCAGCATCCCGTGGTCACGTGAATGCCATTTCTGCACTTCACAGCTGGCTTCTGACAAGCAGAGTCAATGGTGAAGCCAGTAGTAAAATTGCAATTTGCAGTCATGTGATGTCTCACTTAATGACCATGTCACTTAGTAATGGAGTTGTCAGTCCCAATTATGGTCATTAAGCGAGACTACCTGTACATGCAAAGCCACTTCACTCATAGAGCAATAAGAGAAGCTGTAGTGAGCCTTCTAAAGGACACAGATGCTTTAATGCTTTGAGGAGTGGTACCCTGCTTGCTTTTGAAATACTGTACATCCTTTTGAAATGCTCTGCACAGTATTACATAGTTGCTTGAAAAGCTTTGCACACGATTATGTAGATAGAAACTTAACATATTCTCACTGCAAGCTGTTTTTTATCAATTAGGAATAGCAAAGACCGCACAAAGCAATATTCATGCTTTAAAAACCTACCAAGCCAACTATGAGTAAGAAGTATCTTGCTAGGGGTTCTTGGAATCCCTCATATGAAGTCTGACAACCCTGAAGATGATGTTGTGGAAATACTTCTCTCCATATTACTAACTGACCAATTCGTTGTTCTGCTGCTAAGGGCAAGAGACAATAATGTCTGCTATATAATGCAATATCAATGAGGTCCTCCTTTGGCAAGTGACTACTAATTAAATATCCCTAAAATAAAAACACAGAGACAATACATTATTATAAGGCCACACACACTGGTTTTTTAGAGCTTTTTACATTGTAGGTCTTAGTTCATATTTAAAAAAAAACAAAGAAACAATTACTACATATTCTCACAAAACTCAAGATATATATATGTCTAATTCTTAGCTTTCATCTTAAAATCTACAAAATATTTTTTAGTACATGATTTTCATAAAGTTTTTAGGAGAAAGAAAGGACATAGTAGAGATTTTTCTCTTGCACAGAAAATAATCCCCTGCCCTCTCTACTTTTTATATATATTGCTTAGCAAAATATAATCATAAAATATTTAAATAAGAGTTGTCATTTTTACTGATAATGTTGGTAAATTTATATGAACCTAAAGTATAACCACCTGCCATCATCAGATGAATTGGGTTGTACAAATTAGAGATTATTCTTCAGTAACCTAGATATCCCAGAAAGACAATAGGGCTGAGAGTACATACACAGAATAAAACAATAAAACAAGCGATAAACCCCCAAACCCACCTTAGGAAAAAAACCAGGAGAGGGCGGAGCTGGCGTCGCGGTGGTACGGCGGGCGATCCTGGGCTCCCAGGATCGCAGCCGATATCTCCCCCCCCAGATGGTCCCGATGGACCTAAGCCGTCCCGTAGAGACGGTGATTGCAAAGGGCGCGTCCTGCGGATCTCAGGGACACCACAAGTCCCAGATTGATCCCAGGAGAAGCTCTTGAAGCCGGCGGAGGAGAGGCAGCCATTTAATGACTGCGAAAGCCGGGACAGCTCCAAAGGAAGAAGAAGGAGAGGGGTGTCAACCGGGTGAGATGGACCTTTACTATTCAACTATTCTTAGAGAACACCTTAAGTAACTTAAAGAGATTTTTAAAAGTGAAGAAAAGTGGATTAAGCGGCGAGATTGAGCCTTATAAAAAAAAAGGGGGAAAAAATCTTTGTTTTTTAACTTTCCCTTTTTAGTGGAATTGGCAAGATGTTTTTCTTTTAAAAAATACATTCTTAACTGGACTGGCTTTTTCTTTTCAATACTCAATAATCTTTTATCTCAAGCTTCTTTTTTGATTAAGATTTTTTTTATTGTTATAAGAAACCTATATTTTTTGTTTTGGAAATGGGGAAAGTGGAGTTAAGAGAAAGTAAATGAAAGAAAGTTGCACTGCCATCTAGAGGCTTGATATAGTGTTTTTTTTTTCATTGTGACGTATACTCAAGGACTTTGGGCTTTCTAAAAAGATAGTGGGATGTGCATGTTTATACAGGTGCCATCCAAATAACTATAAATAAGAAAGCAGAGTTGAAAGCGATTTTGAAAATATTCAAGATGGAAAATTTGAGTTAGTCACAAGAGCCTTGTTTAGTGGCAGTAGCTCTTCTTTCTGGTAGAAGCTTTGCTTTGCTCTCTATTCCCCCCCCCAGTTGGACTTTTAAAGAGACCTAGCCTTTCCCCTCCTCTTCTTTTTTTTTTCTCTTTTTTTTTTTCTTTTTCTTGGCAAGAACAAAGATAAAGAATCCTTTGACTTAATGAAGGTCTATACAAGGGGTTTGATAATAGACTATACGAGAAATACAATGCAGAAAAAGATTTTTAAACTATCGAGGATGACTATAAAAAACTGGAAGAAGAGCTGCAGAAATTCCCGCAAGAAAAAAAAAAAGACATCAAAGCTAAAATGGACTTAATTAAACATAAAACGGGATCAATGGAAAAGGAAGAAATAGCACAAGAAATCAGAAACACTAAACAGAACTATTTTGAGGCTTATAAACTGAGAATCAAAAAGGGTTAATCAATTGATAAACAATTGATAAACAGAACTATTTTGAGGCTTATAAACTGAGAATCAAAAAGGGTTAATCAATTGATAAATGAAGAGGGACAGACTTGTTCTTGGTAATGAGGGTGAGAAAAAGATTATACAAGATTATAATGGAAAATTGTACTAAGAGAATACTTAAAAAGAAGTAAAACAATATTGAAAGAAACTACTCCAGATGCCTAAAGAAAAAACTAGGGGAATACAACAATGATGGAACTGACAGAAGCTTCAAAAAGCAGAATGTTTGAAAGGACATTTATTATTGCTTTCTCTTATCCAATAATATAGAAAAAGGAATAAACAGCTAGATATTTTGGGATATTGAATGAAAAGGGTGATCTTAAAACTATGCAAGCGTTTGAATAAGGTATAAAACTGAGATATATAGTAAAGAATTGTATTTGATTGTAAATGTTTTAAGATATTAGACTAAAATTCATACATGGTTGGACATAGTAACATATAGATTTTAAACTAGAGGTATCCTTGTTGAAACATGTAGTGAAGAATGAAGTATGTTTTGATAGTGGTTAGAACTGTAATTTTTAAGAATTGGAAGAATGAAAAAGTACCTATGCAGGAGGAAGTTATTGAAAATTATGGAATGTGCAGAGATGAGTTAAATTGATATTTGAAATTAGAGTAAGAAGATAAGCAATTTTATATGACATGGGATTTGTTTTATTAATGGTTGGTTGAGAAAATATAGTAATGTAATGGATTAGGAAATTTTATAATAGAAATTTGATATTAATTACTATATATATATACATATATAATCGATGGATAAAAATGTATTACTAATCCTATAATGAAAGCTAAAATTTCTTGTAATAAATGATTTTATAGACTAGCTACAAATGATTAATAATTGATAATTGATAAGTATACAAGTATATTTTGAATAGATGATATGAGAATTTATATAAATGAGTGAAGATTATGAAAGGGGCGCCAACGATTTGGTAACTGGTTGACACACGGTATAAAATGGAAGATGTTTTTTTTTATGCCTTTGTATGTTCTTGTTTGTTTATGTATGTTTTGTGTTTGTTGTAAAGAATAAAAAAAATTTATTAAAAAAAAAAAAAAGGAAAAAAACCAGTAACATCTTATTATAGTTATTGTAATTTATAAATCCTTTTTTCCTTGATTAACACTGTGTATACTGTTCTATTAAAGTTGGTTCTGTTGTTTGAATATAATCATTCAGAGCAGTAAAATTTGCAAAAGCTTACCTTGTAGAAGAGACAAGAGCCTAAAAATGTATACATTCGTCTCACATCATAGTAATCTTCAGACTGTAAAAAGAAAGATAATGATGTAAAACTTTTGGATTTTAGCTGATCCAACGTTTATGTAGTCTTAGAATAGTCTAATTTTTAATTTTTATTTGTAAGATGCCCAGATTCAGGCATCTTATAAATTGCTTGTCTAAATCTCCAACAGGACTCTGGGTGGCTTATATTCCCTTCTTACAGTAAGAAGATTAAAACAATACAACAAAACAAGTCAACAACTAGAAGCTAAAAATTTACAAATCTCCAACTACCCACCCATGCTGCATATAATTGATACTGTCAATAAGCAATTCAAATTTCATTATCAAAAGCAATATGGCTTTATAGAATCCTTTGTATTAACATTGTACAATGTAACTGTCTGACCACTGTCCTCACCATTAAAGTGATTTCTTGCAATATAGATCATGATATTCATAGTGATAGTACTTTTGTGTAATAGAAGCCTAAAGAGATTGATAGGAGTGAAACTATTGCAATTATTCTGCAAAGTATATTCTGTTGAACAGAAAGTATACATATATATGTATATACATATTATGTAGTTATATGTATTATATGTGTGTGTATGCACACGTGTGCACACACGTATATATCATACCATATAGAACGCATACCAGTTTCTGTTCATTTAAAGAGTCATTGAAACATATAATTTGATGGTATCTGCAGCAAGATTATTGTATGCACAACGATGGAACAATAATGAAATCCTCACAGTAAAGGACTGGATTGTGAAAATGTCAGAATTCGCAGAAATGGCAAAACTGAACTGTTTGGTCAGTGAAAAAACAACAAAAACTTTTCTGAAAGACCGGAAACTTTATATGGACTTTTTGCTGAAAGAAGAAAAAAATGAAACAATGATTTATGGATTTGAAGATTAAGACAGACTTGGATTAAATGAGGGGCTGAAGGAACTATATGGTATCAAAGAGGGAGCAGGGACAATAAGATTCTAACTATCTGATGAAAAGAAGTTCGAAAGTCATTCATATATTTCTTAACTTTAGTGGTTTTCCTTTCTCTTGTTTCTTTCACTTTCTTATTTCTTTCTTTCTTTCTTTCCTTTTTTTCTTTTGATTTGTCTTTTATTCTATGAAAAAAAATCTTAATGAATATAAATAAATTAATAAAAGATATAATTTGACCAAGAGTGTCTAAACTTTTGCGTGCAACGATAAAAATCTGCCAGTGGAAAGGATTTTTAATTCTGCTCTGTCCCAGATGTACATCCCCAAACATGTTCCAGAGAGCTAGGTTACTTTCCAGAATAGAATAAGGTCATGGCAAGTGAGATAGGAAGGAGAAGAATGGTAAATCCCTTTAGTTTAGTGGATTGATGTTTACTTAATTATGGACATAGTCCACAGGCCACTTCCATCAAAACAGCTTGCTTTGTTGCATTTGAATGGTGATCTTTGAAATTTTGATATATTACAAGACAGAAATTACTTAGTAAGCATCAATAGGCCTGAAATTAACAAAAGTAGCAGAATAGAAAGCTAACTTATATTGTCAGATTATGACTCCAACTGAGTCCATCACTACTGTAAAGGCTATTACAGTTGCTTCAGATGAGTGTTTTTCCTGCCACAACTAGAGAGGTCAGTGATTGAACCTAGAAAACCATTGATTTAATGGTTTATAAGCAATCCTTTATTTAATTGCTTATAGCAGGGTATTTCGTAGTACAGCCTTACAATACTTACCAAGAATATCTCCAACAATAATTTCATAAAAATATTTATACCTCATCTAAAAAAAATATTTTCTTCTTGCGGAACTTGATTCAAAATTATAGATAAACAAACATATATAAAGATGCCTCACTCCCTCCTAAATTAGGGAAGACTCTTGCTAATCAGTATTTGCAACAGAGATTTAAAGTTACTAAACTGGGGGATTAAAATGAATTTATCATGACCCTATAAATTCAAAACTGAATTTATCAGTGTTATATAGACCTAATAGTTGCTACTGCATGTCCCTGAAGTGAACAGCAAAATTTGCAAGTAGAAATTTCATACATATGTTAGAAATAAATACTGAAATGTTTAAAAAGTAGTTCACTTTCATTTCTTCAGCCAAAACATGAATGAGTGGTGTTCCATATTTTAAGACAGTCAGCCTATTTGGGCTATCTCATCTTTTCTTGCAGTAATTCACCTTGTTATTTTTGTCTCCAACTCCGTTCTCCTATAGGTCCAATTCTTATTTAGCATGCTACAATTTACTGATCTTACTTTTCACCTCTCCTATGAAAAGAATAAGGACATGACAGTAAGAAGCAGCAGCAACTAAGTGAAGTTGGATCTAAGAGGAGGAAGATGAGACTTTTTTTTGCATGCTCCTCTCACTATTGAATTCATACTTTCCCTTTGAGCCACATGACAAAAGCCAGAGCAATAAGAGGAGCACAGCAATAGGAACACAGCCTCCACTGTAGCACGAATGAGCTCCCAGTGATATCAACCCAATTTTGGTTCCTACATAATAACTGATATATCACTGAAATAAGCAACTATAAACCAATTTCTCTACTAAAAAGATGAACTCTGGAAGAATTGACATGAATACACAAAACATCCAATTAAAAATAAAATTTTTACCAGTTCTGCAAATTCTGCTGCCTCCAACTCACTCAGAGCTGCATCAATTTCTACCTAAAATGTGTTAGCAGAAAACAATTATATATAAGCATGACATTTGCTCCCAGTCTTCAAAAAGCTTCTCAGTACGGAACAATGTGCCACTGTATAAAACTGCACGTGTCAATCCAGAATAATGAACAAATTAAGTATCAACAAGGTCTTGGAAACTGCTATAAGCTGGATCAAGAGAAAAGTATACAGTAGTTACACACTCCTTTTATAGATGAAGCAAAAAGACTCAACTTTTTAAGCCTCAATGCAGTGCTTAATATATGACATGTCACTCTCACTCTAATGAATTACAATACGGCACAAAGTTCCCTTGAAATGTGGCACAGTACCCAAATGAGTTATTATAAAAATCTTTTTCACTCAGGATTTAGCTTTTGTTTCTATGGAAAACATGTTTCCAAAACATTCTCACACAATATCTTCATTCTGCCTAAGAAACATTAAACATGTACATTTCAGCATCTAGTTGGTTACATTTAATTTTACAAGAAATAACTTTTATTTATATAACCTAGTAAGGATCCTCCCAAATGTAAACTAAAAATGTTCTCCATTTTAAAGTTTGCCAGAAAGCAGAGGCACTCCCTGTAGAGTAGTCTAAGTGAGAAACAGTAGTTCTTAACCAATATTGCCAGAATTGTTAGCCACAGAGCTGGTGTTCAGATCATTCAGTTTCTCTGTTCTTTTCTATCTGCAATGGAAAATAAATGTCTGCCCTACAATGGGAAGTCACTTTTTCTTAATTTTAATTATAGATATATCCTACCATTTTAAAATAGAATAAGTCACTTTTCTGGCACGATCTACTGTTTTTTTAAAAACCAAATAACCAAACATTTGAAATGTCATACCACAACGCGTTCACTCAGAAAAGTATAAGGCCAGGAGAAGCTTTAAATAACATTTTAAAACTGTCCCACAGTCTTGAATGAATAGCGAAAACATCATCCGCTTCAAGAGTAGGATTTATATGCTAATTCCTATGTAGACATACATTTATACACACACACATTGCATTACAAAATTATAGGTTTAAAAACAAAGTTTTAAAAAATATTATAGGGTTCATGTATGGTTCTGTGAAAAAGCACCCTTTTTCTGATTTTTTGCATATCTTTGCCATTGAATGCTATCATAGTTTCATGCGGATTCTATATAAAAGGAGTCCAAGTAAACAAATAGCACCAACATTTGGTAGTTGTTTCATTTCTTTCATAAACGAAGTCATGCAACATGGGATGAGCCAGCATGAAAAAATAATTGCCCCTTTGAATCTGTAACTGATTAACTACTTTTAGCTGCAGTAACTGCAACCAAATACTCCCTCTAATCGGTGAGCAATTTCTCACATCACTATATGAAAATTCTGACCCATTCTTTCATAACAAATTGCTTTGACTCAGTAATATTTGGGGGTTTACTTGCATCAACTTATTCTTTCAGATCCTGCTACAACATTTCCATTGTGTTGTGACTTCGCTATTCCAAAACATGTATTTTGTTCTTCTTCATCCATTCTCTTGTAGACTTTCTTGAATGCTTGGGCACATTGCCTTGTTGCATGACCCACTGGCAGTTCAGCTTCAACTGACAGAGGTACTGATATTCTCCTGTGAATTTTCTGATAAAAAGCAGAATTCATGATTTCTTCAAAGATCGGAAATCATCTAGGTCCTGAGGCAGCAAAGCACCCCTAAACCATGACACCATCAGCTTCATGCTTGACAGCTAATATGAAGGTCTTATTGTGGAATGCAGTGCTTGCAAAACACAGCAATACCCATGTAGCCCCAACATTTTCAGTTTTGATTCATCTGTCCATAGGTCATTCCTCCAGAAATCTGGAGGGCCATCCAGGTGCTATTTGTCAAACTTGAGATTAACATTAATGTTCTTCTTAATGAGCAGTAGCTGCTGCCTTGTAACTGTCCCATGAATTACTATTAGGCAAGGCATGAACTTTGCACTTTACTCAGCTAAATATTCAGAACCTCAAACGTCTGAGCACATGCTACTTAGAGTTACAATTAAGCACTTGTGCTCCAGTATATCATGACTATCTGAATTTGCTATGGTAATCCATATATATGCTAGCTAGGCAGACTGAGGATAAAACAGTATTGAGTCAGAATATTTGGGCACACACATGAAAATATCTATGTGTATCTTGGCAACTTCAGCTACACTAATGTCCAATTTCTAAAAATATGTAGTCAGACTTACTTTAATATCTTGGGGCAGCAACAGCCATCGTACCCCTGGAAAGTTGTGGAAAAGTAATGAGCTGTTATTATCATAGTGGTTGGCATCTGAGTTGAGTCTGGTATGCTGAAGTGCTTGCTGGAAGAACAGGCTGAAGAAGTGATCCAATCGAGAAATGTTTCCTGCCTGACAAAAAGCACTGAACAAGCAAACCAAAAATTGAAACAAATGGGAAATATGCTAGCTCTTTGTATAACCTGTCTATCTAGCAGAAGATATTTTACAACTTGATACAGGAAGACAGTACCCGCTCACCAAAAAAGTGAGGGGTACTGGATGAGACAGTATGAAAAAGAAACAAAGGAAGGAAAATTCAGTTATAGATGTTTTAGAAATCAATACAAGTTATTTTAAACTTAGGTATTCTCCTATGTGAAATGCTTAAATTACTGCTGTTCTGGTAAAGGTACAATCTTTATAAGCAAGACAAATACAAGCTCTTCTATTGGATAATATTTCCTAATATGAGAAAATATACACGATTTTCAAGATGCCTCCACTTTTACGTCGTTCAGACTTCAGTTAGGGGCCATGGTACAAAGGGATCTATTCAACACATCAGTGAAATCTACTAAACCAAGCTGGGGGTTAGAAAAAGCTCTTGGTTGAGAAAAAGATTCTACATTCTACATACAGGTCAAAATGTGCAAGAGCAAACCCCTAGTCCTCTTACCCTTTGCATGAATACCTGATCTTTGCTTTTCAAACAACAGTTCCTTAAGTGGCATATTAAATCATTTCAGATTCTAAATGGAGCTTCTGAAGCAGTTTGAGATTCCTATGGGAAACTGATCTTTAAAGAATATATAGGGAAAAAACACTTGAACAAAGAAAATGCCTCTTTGACCACCTGCTTTATTATGAAACATTGGGAAAGTAAAACAAAGTATTTTATTTGGTATATACAGAGCTTAACCTTTATGCTGCTATTTAAAACAGAAGTACATTTTAGCAAACAAAGCTACACATTATGACATGAAAGTCTAAATAATTTGAACTGGATTTTCTCAAACAGTTTCCCATTCTGAATAGTAAATTACATATGAAACTGACAGAATCTTTAACTACAATTCAAAATTTGAAAATTGGATCTGTCCACCAAAATAAAATCCTATAAGTAAATTTTAAGCAATGGAATTTTGCAACCAAATCCAAGATGCAGTAGGCTTACTTACTATAGACAAGAACTGGAATGCTTACCTATCCAGGGAACTATACATGAATGTCAACATTCTGACAACATCTGCAATCATGTTCCTTAGCTGAGAGAGAGGTACACTAGAAAACCAGAATAATCCTTTAGAGAATTTCACTAACAAAATAAATGCATATAACAGGAGATGGGGAAAAAAAGTGTGCAAAGTCCAGGAAAAGCAAGCAATCCAGTGTCATTGAAAGCAAATGAAAAGGACTGGATTAATTCTGGGAGTTCTATATTTAAAATATTCTAATCCAATAATAACTTTGTTACACAATGTAAGAGACTGGCTATGTTTTATAACAACCATTTCAGAAAGATGGTATTTTAGAAAATATTTATGAATAATTTTAGAGATCTATTTATCTAGCAACAAAGTTTAAAAAAGGAAAAATATGGAAATTTACCTTTCAGCCGGAAGGCCAATTATGAGCAACTTGTCAACCTTCTTCCAGTAAGCTACATGGATCAATTTCCCACATAAAAACATAGATGAACTATAAAATGTCAACAAAATAATCAAGGAAAAAATGGTCACGTAATCATATCATTACCAAAATATACAGTGGGGCAAAAAAGTATTTAGTCAGCCACCAATTGTGCAAGTTCTCCCACTTAAAAAGATGAGAAAGGCCTGTAATTTTCATCATAGGTATACCTCAACTATGAGAGACAAAATGGGGAAAAAAATCCAGAGAATCACATTGTCTGATTTTTAAAGAATTTATTTGCAAATCATGGTGGAAAATAAGTATTTGGTCAATATCAAAAGTTCATCTCAATACTTTGTTATATATCTTTGTTGGCAATACCAGAGGTCAAACGTTTTCTGTAAGTCTTCACAAGGTTTTCACACACTGTTGCTGGTATTTTGGCCCATTCCTCCATGCAGATCTCCTCTAGAGCAGTGATGTTTTGGGGCTGTCACTGGGCAACACGGACTTTCAACTCCCTCCAAAGGTTTTCCATGGGGTTGAGATCTGGAGATTGGGTAGGCCACTCCAGGACCTTGAAATCTTACGAAGCCACTCCTTCATTGCCCGGGTAGTGTGTTTGGGATCACTGTCATGCTGAAAGACCCAGCCACGTTTCATCTTCAATGCCCTTGCTGATGGAAGGAGGTGTTCACTCAAAATCTCACAATACATGGCCCCATTCATTCTTTCCTTTACACGGATCAGTCGTCCTGGTCCCTTTGCAGAAAAACAGCCCCAAAGCATGATGTTTCCACCCCCATGCTTCACAGTAGGTATGGTGTTCTTTGGATGCAACTCAGCATTCTCTCTCCTCCAAACACGACAAGTTGAGTTTAGACCATATGACATTCTCCCAATCCTCTTCTGGATCATCCAAATGCTCTCTAGCAAACTTCAGACGGGCCCGGACATGTACTGGCTTAAGCAGGGAGACACATCTGGCACTGTAGGATTTGAGTCCCTGGCGGCATAGTGTGTTACTGATGGTAGCCTTTGTTACTTTGGTCCCAGCTCTCTGCAGGTCATTCACTAGGTCCCCCCGTGTGGTTTTGGGATTTTTGCTCACCGTTCTTGTGATCATTTTGACCCCACGGGGGAGATCTTGCATGGAGCCCCAGATCGAGGGAGATTATCAGTGGTCTTGTATGTTTTCCATTTTCTAATTATTGCTCCCACAGTTGATTTCTTCACACCAAGCTGCTTGCCTATTGCAGATTCAGTCTTCCCAGCCTGGTGCAGGTCTACAATTTTGTTTCTGGTGTCCTTCAACAGCTCTTTGGTCTTGGCCATAGTGGAGTTTGGAGTGTGACTGTTTGAAGTTGTGGACAGGTGTCTTTTATACTGATAACAAGGTCAAACAGGTGCCATTACTACAGGTAACGAGTGGAGGACAGAGGAGCCTCTTAAAGAAGTAGTTACAGGTCTGTGAGAGCCAGACATCTTGCTTGTTTGTAGGTGACCAAATATTTATTTTCCACCATGATTTGCAAATAAATTCTTTAAAAATCAGACAATGTGATTTTCTGGATTTTCCCCCCCATTTTGTCTCTCATAGTTGAGGTATACCTATGATGAAAATTACAGGCCTTTCTCATCTTTCTAAGTGGGAGAACTTGCACAATTGGTGGCTGACTAAATACTTTTTTGCCCCACTGTATGACTGGGTGCCAGTCAGCACCATTCATAAAAACTCAGTTTCTTTCCAATTTTAACTTTTTGGTAATACAGTTAATTGCTAGAATTCTTCCCATCAGCTTTGTATTATTCTTTTATGTGTATATTATCTTAATAGGCAGCTTTGCCTATGTAAATAAGTCAACATAACTGATACCAAACCAGTACTCCTCCATGATTTGCGCTTATCATTTGTCATATAATACAGTGTTGGGCAACTTTTGGTAGCCAGTTGCATTTCCAATTCTAGGAGGATGGGACCGTGTTACACTTATTATTTATTTTACAATACTTACCCAACTTACAATAATTACCCAGCTCATATGACCCTAGATGGTTTATACTAATCGTTAAAATACAAAAATAAGCAATAAATATAAATAAGAATAACTTGGCAGCCCATTCATAATTATTCAACAACATTCAACAAAATCACTCACCATGGATCAGAAGGCTGGATTTGGAAGTTATTTTAAAAAACTGTAATATCCCTATTTTAGGGCATACAGTACATTCTTTATCTATTTTGCATCAAAATATATAATCGTTTTCAACAATCATGGTTCATGAGGGATCAGGGACAACAAATTAAACCAAAGGTATAAAATGATTAAATTCTAAAGAAAAAATATCAGAAATATGGTGGTGGCGCAAAAATGATAAACAAGAACCACACTTGCCTGATTATATGTGTTCCAGTCATGTTTTCCAGTATGTCACACAGTGTGAGAAATATTCCTCTTACACTTTTTATTTTTTGGGATACTTCTGATATGGGATATTGATAAAGAATTTCTTGCTGTCAAAGAAATGTCAGTTTGTGTATCAGTTAAGAAAATTACTGAAAATTTGTCTTTCATTAAAGCAGGGATATTTAATATTTTTAAAAAATCAGAGTTTACACTTGGAAATAATAATAATTCCCCAGTGAGTCACTACCTTGACATGGCTGTGGGGCTTGCATGCTCCAAGGAGGATGAGAGTATGCCAGAGGTTCAGCCATACTGGACAATCTCATCAGAGGAGCCAGACAAAGCGTGTCTCCCCCATAAACAGTATGGTGAGACATAATTTACAGAAACCCATACTGGATCGGACATCACCCAGGTCAACAAGGACTGTGCTAGGTGTTCTAGTTCCTGGACATCTGGTGACAAGTGGGCTACAGGACTCAGGACCATTGACTGAGCAACCAGGGCCAGCAACTGCAGGACTACTGGAAGAAAAGTTGTTTACCCATCACAAATATACGAAGACTGAAAACAAAGAAATAATGACCTGCTATTAAAAACCAAGTCCAATGAGAAGAGGTTATCTGAAAATAATGTACCAGTTCTGGAAAGAACAACATCCAGAATTAGAAACAACAGAACAGAAGCTAGCAGATCAATGGCAATTTATAACATGAAATAAAGTATTCAGAGAAGTAGAATTGAAAGAACTGCAAAGATCTACCCAGGGCAAGGAAATCGAAGCCTTGCCAATAGTAGCTCAGACAGTAGAGCCTTCTCCTCAGAAAGAACCAAGCCCTCTAACAAAAAAATAAGAGGAACTGAAATAAAGAATAACTAAGCATCTAGAACAGCACAAAAATAACACAATAAGGTTGCCTGCATTGAAGCTTGTTACAAAGAAACAGCTAGCACAAGTATTAAACAATGCCAATACTGTAATATCAAATATAAGCACCAGCTCACTGCAAGAAACAAACCAACTGATGTACGGCAAGGCTGCAATTATAACTGAATACCGTGGATGCAAAATCAACAAACAAGAAAAAAAGCCAAACAGTGCACCGCCAAAATGGAAGATCGGGTTGGAAAATAAGATCAGCGTGCTAAGATCAGATGCAAGCAAACTAGAACAGATGAAAGAAAAGAAGGTGAAGAACAAAAAGACCAAAGAATACCTGATCAAGTAGGAGAAAAGGACAAGGAAGATCAAGAATTGCTCAGCACCAGGTGAAGATGAACTGCATTGTTTTTTGTTGAAACATTTGACTGCTCTGCACGCACTCACTGCCAAGCAGTTTAACAACATGCTGCAACAAGGTGAAATTGAAGATTGGTTAACATCTGGCAAAACCTACCTGATAATGAAAGATCAAGCAAAAGAGGCAGCACCAGGCAACTACAGGCCAATTCCCTGCTTCCCAACAACTTTCAAATTGCTAACTGGTGTGGTAGCTGATGCAGTCCAACAGCATCAAGTTGAAAACAAGCAGAAAGGAAATGGCCCAAACAGGAGAGGGACAAAAGATCAGCTCCTAACTGACAAAATGATTTTGGAAAACTATAAGAGAAGGAAGACCAACCTGAATGTAGCTGGGATTGATTACAAGAAGGCATTCAACTTCCAGCCACATGACTGGATAATCAAGTGCCTAGAAATAGCATGAGTCAGTAGAAACATCAGAAACTTTGTGCAAAGATCAATGGCACAATGGAAAACACAGCTGCTGGTCAATGGTGATAGACTGGAAGAAGTTAACATCAAGAGACGAATCTTTCAAGGAAATTCAGTATCACCACTACTGTTTGTCATTGCATTGATTCCTCTGTCAACAATACTGAACAAGTCAGGCCATGGCTGTCAAACATCAAAAACATCTGCCAGGTTATCCCACCTCCTTTACATGGTCGATCTGAAGCTTTAGGGAAAAACACCATCTGAAATGGAATCGCTGCTCAACACTGACCAAATATACAGCCAAGATATTGCAATGACTGGACAAATGAGTTTGGACTGGACAAATGTGCCACCCTTACCATCAACAGGGGAAAAATAGTGAAAACTGAAGAAATCAAGATGCCTAATGGAAATAACATCAACAGTCTGGATGAAGAAGATCACTAAAATACCTGGACATCCTTCAAGCTGACAACATCAAGCACACTGAAGTCAAGGCGAAGGTTAGTAGAGAATACATCAGAAGAGTGAAGAAGATCTTAAAGTCCAAACTAAGTGATGGAAATACCATCAAGGCAATTAACACCTGGGCAATTCTAGTTGTTAGATATACAGCTGGAATAGTAGACTGGACTCAAGCTGAACTAAAAGCCCTGGATAGGAAGATCAAACAAATAATGACAATGAATCATGCCCTTCATCTACGCAGTGTTAATTACAGACTCTACTTAGCAAGGAGCATAGGTGGGTGTGGAATGTAACAAGTACACCAGACAGTTGAAGAAGAAAAAAGGGCATTGGAAGGATGTCTGAAGAACAGTGAAGAAGATGCACTGAAGCTAGTACCCTATGAAGGTTTACTGAATACCAAAAAAACCAAACTGGCCTTTAAGAAAGACCAAATGAAGAATAGAAAAGAGACATGGCAAGGCAAAGTATTACATGGCCAGTACATGAAAAAAATAGCAGGCAAAGCAGATAACAACAAGACCTGGCAACGGCCAAGAGCAGGAAAGTTGCGGCGGGGTGGGGGGGCTAATTCTGGCTGTGCTAGACCGCTTTAAGAACAAATGCATATAAAGCCAGAATTGAGAAGACAGCAACAGACAGCAAATGCCGCCTCTGCAAAGAAGCTGAAGAAACAGCAGACCACCTAGTTAGCTGCTGCAAGAAGATTGCACAGACCAACTACAAACAGCAGCATAATAAAGAAGTAACAATAATGCACTGGAATATCTACAAGAAATACCATTTGCCCGCAAGCAAGAACTGAACAAAGTAATAGAAAATGAAGAAGCTAAAGCGCTCTGGGACTTTAGAATTCAAATGGACAAGCACCTGCCACACAACACCCCAGACTTAACAATTGTTGATAAGAAAGACAAAAAAGTCTGGATAGTGGACATTGCAATACCTGGAGACAGCAGAATAGAAGAGAAGAACTGGAGAAAATCACAAAATATAAAGACCTGCAAATAGAATTAGAACGACTATGGCAAAAGAAAGCAAAGATAGTACCAATAGTTATAGGTGCCTTAGATGCAATCCCAAAACATCTGGAACACCACTTGAACACCATCGGCATTGACAAAATCACCATAAGTCAATTGCAAAAGGCAGTTTTACTTGGAATAGCTTATATCCTGCGACAATACTTTTTACACCATCAAACAACATCTGCCTATCCCAGGTCCTTGGTAAAGACTCAATAGGTGGATAAAAATGCCAAATCCAGTGTAAACATCTGGCTGACAGTGCAACCAATCATAAAAATAAAAATATACAGCTGAAGAAATGTAAACTCAGTAACCAGATCCATAATTAAAACGGATCTATCTTGAATTTCTCTAAAAATCCTCATCAGAGAAATCTATTTGGCATGTAAAAACCTCAAATTCAAGATTAAAGGTTGTATTCCTTGGGAAATTTGTATACATAATTTGCTAGTGCATTTCATTACTGCTGATTTTATATGTATATTATTAGCCAATTTGCACCAATTTTTAATTTTTATAATAAAGTGGCTTGCAATTAAAAATATTTTTAATTGCAAGCCACTTTAAAAATATAACTTTTGTGAAAATCAAGAGACTATACATTATTTTATTGAATCCAAGTTCTAATACAACAAAACTTCATTTTAATGGATTAAATAGGTGTCTGCTATTCCCCAAACTCCCCAAATTACATTACACAAATTATGTAAATCAATACAAATGATATCATACCTATCACTTGTGAAACGATATAATTATACACTTTGTTGTGTTACATGTTGAGGTTTCATTGTATTGGTATTACAAGATATAGAAGAGTTCCCCCAAAATCCTCTGAGTATTTTAAGTCAAGAATTTTAAGCCAACTTAAAGCCAACTTTGTAATTTTTCTCTTTTAAATTATAGATCCTCAAGTTATTTATAAATTTCTCCTGAAATTAAAAAATTACACACTAAGTAGTATGAAGAACTACTGCATGGAAAACCAAACTCTAAGCATGTATAAATCTTTGAAGTTTGCCCAAATTTTTAGAAAATCACAGAACTACTACTATTACTATTATTACTACAGTTATTATTAATGGTACCAGTCAATGTGACAAACAGAAACACATAAACACTAGACAGACAATGCAAC
This sequence comes from Python bivittatus, assembly GCF_059951505.1. NCBI lineage: Eukaryota > Metazoa > Chordata > Lepidosauria > Squamata > Pythonidae > Python > Python bivittatus. The sequence goes on from NW_028277034.1 coordinate 30,156,409, forward strand.
AAACAAAATACACATTATTAAACTAGAAAATATGAGGATTCATTCTAAAATATATCATCTGCCTAAGGCTCCAAATCAAATCAAATTTTTATTAATAGAATATAAACAAAATAATTTATTTTTAACAATTTATATTTTGTTAATATAAAACAAAATAAAGTATCAGCATCAGAAGCATGCTTAGACACATCGATGTAACCAAAAATTGCTAACTTTATATTTGGTTATTATAACTGGAACAAAACCAGGCAAGTGATAGTCTAGAGGATGTTATAGTTTGGGCAAGCATTCCAGTGCACTGGATGTCAGTTCAGAGCAGTTTTTTTTAGTGGTGGAACAAAATTTAGCTACTAAGCGGATAACATGGGTCTGGAGGTCTGACAATAGAAGTGGAATCTTTTCCTCATCTTCTCTACCTGGCAAATTGTTTAGGAGAAGGGAGATTAAGGTGTCATGTAGAGCCCTATAAAAGTTGCAGTATAAAAAACAAAACCCATATCTTCAATTGCCTAGAAGCCACAGGGGCAGACACCACTTGCTTCCTAATTTCTTAACAAATATGCATATTATTTGCCACCTTTATATTCATGATCACTGATGTTTCATGAAGGGTTACCACAAGATGGATGGCATTTTTTTAAACTATTTTTGTTTGTTTTTAGCACCCTCGAAGAAAAATAACACTCGTAAAACTGTACTATTATCTAAACATTCTTTTAAAACACAAAACTCAAAACCAGGGCATTTCAGACTTGCAACAGGACTCACTTTCAAGTAAGCTGAATAGCACTACAGCCATTTTCATCCCTCTTACGTCCTGAACTTTGCTTCATCTGGCAGTGCCAAAATCCTTTGGGGGAATTTTTCTTTTCCATCAGACTGAAAAGAACTTTGAATGTCACCGTGAAGAAAACTGGCAAATTTGTGCCACTTATATTCACTTACAACTCTAATTACCTGCTTTAAAAACATCCATCTAACAAGAATTTTACACATCAGTCGGTTATATCAAGGGAGAGAGAAAATGGGCATTTATTGTATTTACGACATTGCATGAACTAGAAGAAAAAGATCTCATTTTATGAACAAAATAATGTTTATTTGTGAAGTATTTATATCTTTTCCCAAGGAAAGTAGAAGAAAAAAATACAGCAAAATTCCTAGCACCAGTTAATTATTTATGTGTTGGTAAGATTTAATGTGTATCATTGCACAAAATTAGCCCTTTCAAAGCAAGCTGAAAGGACTAACTTGGTTGAATGGGTATAAAAGCTTGATATAATAAATTTTATAACTAAAAAACAAAACAAAACTGCAGTTGTAGAAACACTAATACCGAAAAGAGTGCTGTCCTATTAACTAATTTGATAAATATTTTTATTCTATTATTTTCATTTCCAAAGCAATGAACTTTGCGAAAGACCTTTCCTCCAATCTGCAAAAATCTGAGCATTAAGACTCAGTTCCTCTAGTTTCTGAAGAAAATCAATATCCCATTTTTTTCAAGAATATTTGTACTACAGTAAGGATTATAACATTTGTTTAAAAAAAATATAAACCAGAACACGACAGCATAATCATGTTCCAGAAAGTTATATACTATCCTTTCTCTTTCCTAGTTCTCACAATTTTGTAAGATTTTTATTTTCATTGTGTTATATTTGTGTTTGCCTTATTGTTAGCCACCTTTCCTGTGGAAAGACAGGATATATATACTCCAGAAATATATAACTGCATTCTGCACTATTTTAGGAATGTATTCCTACCTCATCAGATGAATCAGATTCCAAGTTAAGTGAGAGGTACATAATAATATGTGGCATACTTTGGAGAGAGAACTGTGGATCATTATTATGGTCTCTCCACAGCAGCTTCACCATGTTGCTTTCGGAGGATTCTGTCTGTTTACTCTTTGGCTGAGATGCTCCTGTTGGTTCAAATACTGGTATTTCAAATGTAAATTTCACCTGTTAGAAGATTTAATAATATTTCACATGGTATAATTTGGATCTTTATAAATGATTTCTAGTAGGTTTAAATGTACACAACAGCTAAGTTCAGTAAGCCGTGGTTTTCATAAATATAATGAAGTAATTACACCAAACTGTTCACTATTAACAACTGCAAAGATAAAACCTGTGATAGCAAAGACTTGTAATACACACAAATCAGAAGTTATATAATTTACATGTAAGCTGCTTTCAGATTTTTTTTTAAAGTTTAAAAGCAGTGTAGAAATGTTTTAAGTAAGTTAATAAATGTATTTGTTGTATTTGAAATACCAAATGGTATTCAGTATTGTGAATTGTTGTAGAATGTCTTTTTTGCTTCATATTTTTGCTTCATATTTGCTTCATATTTTGCAGTGAATATCACTTAAAGTAACTATTATTGCTTCATTAAATTTATGGTTTGATTTTTTAAAATAAAAGTTGGCCATCAATGTCCATGCCCCACCCATTCCTATTATTCTGTGCATTTTTCACATTTGTCCCTATTTTGTCATGCCTGCTTTTCAAATCTTCAGGGCCATTAAAGTTTTTAAGGGTCTACATCACCCAATCAAAGAACAGACTGTCATATAGTTAATCACATCTGATTATGGAAGTATGTCACAAAGTGAAAACAAAGCTATCCAAATGGCAAAAAAAGCCACCTCTAGTTTGGGAGGGTGAAATAAAGGAAAGGGAAAGGATTATATCTTAATTGCTCAGGCAACAATCTGACTGTCGAATCTTTCTGCTTGGTGCTAGAAATTTTAATGCCTTTTCCTGACCTTATTCCTGCCTTATTACATTCTACTTTAATCTATTTCTTGCCGTAGATAGATAGACAGGACTAGTTGGAGCAGAATGCAAACATTGTTCTAAGCATACATCCCTTGGGGAAAACAACAACAGTGTGATGGAGTATGTATTTTATTTGCAAGATCATCCACATTCTATCCTTTTTAGTTAAAGGAACATGACTAGAGAAGAGCCTGAGAGAAGCATCCTACTTAGGAATTGAAATATGTGCTCACTTCTGTACATCTCTGCCCTGGCAACAACTTACTTTCTTTTGACGAGGGCTACAAAGAAAGTTGTGTTTCAGGTATGATTCTTATAGAAAGCTAGTATAAAAAACCTCATGTTTGTACACTTGTCTAAATAAAATCAACTGAAGTATACCTGCATAGGACCAGAAATACAAGACAAAATCCTTTCTATATTTTCAGAGTTTACATCAACATCATTTACAGCAACAAGGACATCGCCTGAAAGCAGAAGGAAAAGCAACATTAAGGAAGCAGACAAAATAAAATCCTAAACAATGGGTGGGATGTTTCTTAAGATTGATTGATTTACTGGCATGCATTGAAGATTAATATATATTTCAGTTACCTCATTGGATTATTATATTTCACTGTATTATATAATGGCTAAGCAAATGGTACTAAATTAGATCAATGGAATCCAAATACAGTTGCACAAAAGAGACTAAAATTTTATTGGCAAAAATACTGTACAGTAAATGACAGAAGTCACAGTATAAAAACTATTCATTCTGTTTTCCCAGCAGAAAGAATACTCCTATCCTGCTTATATAGCAGATGTTTACTCCAATTTGATTCATTTTGCAATCCCATATCTACATAAATGATAGTCCTCTAAAGTAAGCAAAACACCCCATCATAATCTTTAAAAGTAGCATGGGGCTAATATTAGGAAGGAAAAATTAGTCTTGTCACCATTATTGTTGTTATTTAGATTTATCTTTCCTTTCCTACAGGACCTCAGGATAGCTTATATGGAAATCTGTTTCCATTTTATTCTTATAATAGCAAACCTATGACATAGGTTGGGCTGAGTGAATGTGATTGGTCCAAAATCACCCAATGACTTTCCATGGATAAGAATGGACTTCAATCTGGATCACCCTAGTCCCAAACCAATACCATTAACAGCTATATCACACTGATCTTTGTCCCCTCCCCTCATTAAAAAAATAATAAGTAATGTTCTTATCCAATATATCAATTTCTAGTTTGTGTATTTTTATTTCATTCCAACATATACACAACCATCTTTTAATATGCACCTGTCTGATAATATGACCTTAAACTTACTGACTGACTGCATCTAGAGCCAGTATCATAGGGGATATTTAAGTCATTGTTGGAAGAAGTGATTAGGTCACTTAGTCTAACTTCCTGCTCAGTGTGGGGATCCAAATTAAAGCATCTCTGATAGATGGCTATTTAGCTTCCATTGAAACACTGTTCATAAATGTGTTCCCATCCTGTTGCCTTTCTCTGAACCTGTTCCCATTTGTCTGAAACTTTGAAGAATAGTGTCCCAAAATGGACATGGTATGCTGTTACATTATAGAATTGTTTGAATAGTCATCTGAGACCCTTATACATGCAGTTATCTGTTCTGTTTCCTTCAATGTGTTTGCTTGTATAACATGATATGAGCAGCCATCAATTCAAACCATATCGTTTTAGGTCTAATAAGAGGTTTTTCTTTCAACCACAAAATCTTCTAATTTTCTCTCAATATAACCCTGAATTGCAGTTTCTTTTTTTTTTTCTTTTTCTTTTTTGTGGGCTGGGAGTCATACTCACTTGGAAAGGATTGCTACTTCCCCACTAGCCATGGGCATCAACAGAAATGGAGGCAGCAAATGTGATGTCACAACACAAATTCAGTACCTTTAGTATTTGTGTCATAATATCTTAGACAAGTAGGTCTAAGCTTGCACTGTGATGTCACAATGCATATTTTGTCCTTTTGACATTGTGGATAGCTGTAGATACTTTCTGCTGCTAACATTAGCAGTGGGAATTTATTTTTAATATGCCTTTAACTGTAACATTAAAATCTTTCATTATGGTTGCGCAGAAACCGTGTATCTAAAATATAACAGGAACATCAGTTATAACCTTTACAGAAAAATAGGTTATTAGCCTCAAAGAATCTTTTTCAGTGTACAGTATTATGAAGAAATAGATGGTGCAAATATAAGCAATGTCAGCTTCTACTAGATGCAAGCTCAATTCTTTATAACCACTTTCTATTAAAAGGACAGGCATTTTACATAGTATACAGAAAATTTAATGGGGGAACATGTGTCAGTTTCCAGGCAGTAAATATGAAGTGAGGAACAAGCTTTAAATTTCCTAATGTATTTTAGAAGCAGCTAGAATAACTGTGTAGGCTCATATATGAAGCTGGGCAAATAAAAATGCTTAATCATTAAAATACAGAAAGAGGATTTAAAATACGGTGCTCAACAGAAAAAGTCAACCATTCTTCAGATGAAAATACTTTGTGAAAAAAATAGTTTAAATTATATTAAGTAACAATATCTATTGATTTGCAAACAAAAGCTTATCAACAGGGATACTACAATAATTTATAGTACTTAGCAAGTAATGCCTCTTAAAGCTGGCTCTGGTGAAGGTGTGCAGTACTTCATGAAATTATAATTGAGATGATACAATGATTACACTCTTGTTTAGATGCAATAGCCAAGATATTTATGGGTACTTTGGATTTTCCCTCTGTTGCTTAAGTGATGAGAACAATGTAAGTCTGAAGCCAGCTAAGTTACTCTTAACCAAAATACCACTCTTTCAATAGAAAACTAACTAATTGCATCATGGCCAAAGGATCTTTTACAACAGGCATAACCCTTCCAAGGATATAAAATCCACTAGGATATATTGAGGTGTTAGCACAGAGACATAGAAAATCCTATCTGCTTTATTGAGAGCTGAAGCAGCATGAATGAGCAGAGCATAAGCTCCTTAAATGATTCTCTCTTACATAGGCATGTCTATTTCCAACTTACTCTTAATGTAAGTTCACACAAAATCTTGTGTCACATAAATTGCTTAAAGCTAAATATAAGTATTCATTTTTAAATCACAATGTACAACTTGCTGAATTTATTCTTCTTGTTTTAAATATACTGTGCTAACTTATATTTTACTTTATTTAACTAAGAAGTGATGCATTTGGGCTTGATTATAAGTTATTTCTGCCAAATGCAAGAGAACCCAATTACAACTAGACTTTTCTATAATTCAAACATTTGGCTCTAAAAGATGTAGCTCACTTGTCAATTTGAAGCCAAAAGGACCTTGCTAAAGTAGAAGCAAAAACATACTGGCATATAAAAGAGCAACTGCTGTCTTAAGAGTAAAATAGCATGCTTTCCAAAATGCTAATCTGGATTTAAACAAAATTAGTTATTTTAAAAAATCCTCCACTACTCATTTTCTAAGTTGTCTTATCTCTATGAACTTTCTATAAAAGTATAGTTCACTGTCAATAATATATATATTTTAATTTTATATCCCAGTGGCTTTAAGAATTGATTTAATTCTAGCTAGCAATCAACAGTAAGCCTATATGCCAAAAGAGATACTGCATCCTTACAAAGTATAGGATAACATACTGTACCTATTCAAAATATTTTCAACTATATATTCTCTTTCATTTTTCCAAAGAAAACACATAGGAATTTTCCTTTCTTCCTGCTATGCTATATATAATACCTATGTCTAGCTTTGCAATATTACACTGTATATGGGTCTTTATAATAGTTATATCCTGGCAATATTTGGGTTCAATGTTTTCTGAACTCTCTACCTATTCCTTTTAGTAGGCTTTATGATTTTGTGGAGTCCCAGTTTATTGTATAATCCTTAAAAATACTGTATAATAAGACTTCACATGTACAGATGACATAAGGTTACAATGAATGAAAGCAATAACCAAATCACTCTTGGTTTAAATAGCATACTTCATATTACTAACAAACATAGAAAACAATATTGGCCAGCATACGATGTACTTTATATTCTCCTGCTCCTAATATCTATTGCAATTACATTGGTTCCATGTACGCTAGGAGCTGAGAGTTACCAGCAAACTTCTGATCAGAGAAAAAAAATATTTTTATGAAGGCCCAGAAAGATCATCTGTCACATGTGTCAAAAAATGTTCATGATGTGATTTGACTTCCTAATAATATGTTCCTGTTCTATTATGTATAACATATGAAAAGTTCTACTGTTCAAATAAGACTAAGATCTCTCAATCCATGACATGTTCCTTAATCAGAAAACCATTACCAGAATTGAAATAAGTCACTCCATCTTCCACAATAGTGGTCTTGTCAGAAGTGTGTAAAATACTGAACTTACCAATTAAGATCTGTCCAGACTTTATTGCTGAGCTTCCTGGGATCAAACCATGTACTATGATTTTCTCTTCATTAGCGCTTCTAGACTCAGTACCACGACTATATTTTTCAGCTGTGGTCCATGGTGATTGGTGGACAATTCCTATTAAGGATTCTAGAAGCTCTAGTTGGTCCCCTGTTGCAGCATTTGAGACTCTCTTTGGATTTACATAAATGTAGACTTCTTTGTACAGCTGTTGGTCAACATCTCCCATCTTATGACAAGAATGGTGTTTCAATATGGATGCTGGGCCATAACTATGGACACAATCTTTACGACTTGCTTTCTTCTTTTCAGACTGCTTCAGTAGGAGACTTTTATTCTTTAATAATTTAGTAAACTGTTGCAATCTATGTTCACTCTTTCTGTCTTTTAGAGCTTTCTCATGAATAACCTCAGCTTCATTTTCACTAAATCTGACATGGTTCATCATAGATCTAGCAAGAGGACTGTTGTGAAGAATGGTTTCCTCCTCATCGTCACTTAGTTCTAAGTAGAATAATTCTCCATTTTTCTGTACACTATCCAACCACTCAGGTTCAATGTCACTATATAACACAAAAACAAGATGACAATGGTATATTTAGTTCATAATTAACATAAAAACTCTTACAAAGTGCAAGAGGGGACCAAGTTCAATAGATTTACTATTTAGATGCTTCAAAAGCATTGGATATTGAAACTGACATTTTTGGTGCAACATATAAAAAGCTAGATTAGTCATGACAATAATGGTTTTGAACACTGCTCATGATTTTTAATGTATAAAAAGTGTATGTGTGTGTATGTGAGATTGGGAGAGTCGTATCTATTCTGTAGCACTGGGCAGTATATTAATCTATGTTGTCTACTTTAGTGAAATTCTCCTTCCAAATCTGTTCTTTACTCTTGAAGTAGAACAGAGGCCCCTACATTTTTCAGGCTAGCAGATGCTTTTGGAATTCTAGGAAACTGTTATGAGTGTTCTCAGAAAATGCCACCCTGGGGAAGAGGAGATATCTATCACTGCTTTTCTGGGAATGTGGGTAATGGGCTCCAGCTGACCCTCGTTTTTATTTTTTAAGAAAACTTTTTGGGGCCATTTGTGGTCATAGACAGTCTTCAAAATAAAGATGATGCTAGAAGTAGTGCTTGATTTTCCCATTTTAAAAAATGGGAAAACTAAACAAATTATGAAAAAAAAAGTATTTAAAAAAACAGGTAGGACAGAGTCTGAGCAGTACCAAGAAGACATGATAGAAACATATTAAGATCTCTGGGTCCCATGCTGATGTTCTCAAAAATGAAACATTTTTTTTTTATTTACAGTACTTAAATATGCCATTTAAATTACACAAATCTACATGATACCAACCTAAAGATAATCCACATAATACCAATATACTTTGTAACAGGATTTTAAATTGGAAAACACCCAATAAGCATAAAATGGGAAATTCTACTGATTTGTTGTTTAGTCGTTAAGTCGTGTCCGACTCTTCGTGACCCCATGAACCATATTGCGCCAGGCCTTCCTGTCCTTCACTGCCTCCCTGAGTTTGCTCAGTTTCATGCTCATTGCTTCAGTGATGCTATCTAACCATCTCATCCTCTGCCGTCCTCTTCTCCTTTTGCCTTCAATCTTTCCCAGCATCAGGGTCTTCTCCAAAGAGATCTCTCTTCGCATTAGGTGACCAAAATATCTGAGCTTGAGCTTCATTATCGATCCTTCCAATGAGCAATCAGGGTTGATTTCCTTTAAGATTGACTGGTTTGACCTCCTAGCAGTCCAGGGGACTCTCAAGAGTCTTCTCCAGCACCACAGTTCAAAGGCATCAATTTTTCGGCGCTCGGCCTTTTATGGTCCAGCTCTCACAGCCATACATTACTACTGGAAAAACCATAGCTTTGACTATGCGGATCTTTGTCGGCAAGGTGACGTCTCTGCTTTTTAATATGCTATCTAGGCTTGCCATAGCTTTCCTCCCAAGGAGCAAGCGTCTTTTAATTTCATGGCTGCAGTCTCCGTCTGCGGTGATCTTGGAGCCCAAATAAATGAAGTCTGTCACTGCTTCCATTTCTACCCCTTCTATTTGCCAGGAATTGATGGGTCCAGATGCCATGATCTTAGTTTTTTTAATGTTGAGTTTCAAGCCAGCTTTTGCACTCTCCTCTTTCACCCTCATCAAGAGGCTCTTTAGTTCTTCTTCACTTTCTGCCATTAGGGTGGTATCGTCTGCATATCTGAGGTTGTTGATGATTCTCCCTGCAATCTTGATTCCGGCTTGTGATTCTTCCAGCCTGGCATTTCTCATGATGTACTCTGCATATAGGTTAAATAAGCAGGGTGACAGTATACAGCCTTGTCGTACACCTTTCCCTATTTTGAACCAATCGGTTGTTCCATGACCGGTTCTAACTGTTGCTTCTTGGCCCGCATACAGATTTCTCAGGAGACAGGTAAGGTGGTCTGGTACTCCCATCTCTTTAAGAATTTGCCACAGTTTGTTGTGATCCACACAATCAAAGGCTTTTGCATAGTCAATGAAGCAGAAGTAGATATTTTTCTGAAACTCTTGTGCTTTCTCCATGATCCAGTGAATGTTGGCGATTTGATCTCTAGTTCCTCTGCCTCTTCGAAACCCAGCTTGTACATCCGGTAGTTCTCAGTTCATGTATTGCTGAAGCCTAGCTTGTAGGATTTTGAGCATAACCTTGCTAGCATGTGAAATGAGTGCAATTGTGCGATAGTTTGAGCATTCTTTGGCGTTGCCCTTCTTTGGAATTGGAACGTAAACTGACCTTTTCCAATCCCGTGGCCACTGTTGCGTTTTCCAAACTTGCTGGCATATTGAGTGCAGCACTTTAACACCATCATCTTTTAGTATTTTAAATAACTCAGCTGGAATACTGTCATCTCCACTAGCTTTGTTGTTAGCAATGCTTCCTAAGGCCCACTTGACTTCACTCTCTAGGATGTCTGGCTCAAGGTCAGTGATCACACCAGTGTGGACATCAGGGACATTAAGATCTTTCTTGTATAGTTCTTCTGTGTATTCTTGCCACCTCTTCTTAATCTCTTCTACTTCTGTTAGGTCCCTGCCTTTTTTGTCCTTTATCATGCCCATCTTTGCACTAAACGTTCCTTTCATATCTCCAATTTTCTTGTAGAGATCTCTAGTCTTCCCCATTCTATTGTTTTCCTCAATTTCTTTGCATTGTTCATTTAAGAAAGCCTTCTTATCTCTCCTTGCTATTCTCTGGAAATCTGCATTCAGTTGCTTATATCTTTCCCTTTCACCCTTGCTTTTCGCATTCCTTCTTTCCACAGCTATTTGTAAAGCCTCATCAGACAGCCATTTTGCTTTCTTGCATTTCTTTTTCTTTGGGATGGTTTTAGTTGCTGCCTCCTGTACAATGTTACGGACCTCCGTCCATAGTTCTTCAGGCACTCTGTCTACCAAATCTAATCCTCTAAATCTATTCATCACCTTCACTGTGTACTCACAAGGAATATGATCTAAGTCATACCTGAGTGGTCTAGTGGTTTTCCCTACATTCTTCAATTTAAGCCTAAATTTTGCAGTAAGAAGCTCATGATCTGAGCCACAGTCAGCTCCTGGTCTTGTTTTTGCTGTCTGTATAGAGCTTCTCCATCTTTGGCTGCAAAGTATATAATCAATCTGGTTTCGGTATTGACCATCTGGTGATGTCCATGTGTAGAGTCGTCTCTTGTGTTGTTGGAAAAGAGTGTTTGCTATGACTAGCTTGTTCTCTTGACAGAACTCTATTAGCCTTTGCCCTGCTTCATTTTGTACTCCAAGGCCAAATTTGCCTGTTATTCCGATTACTCCTTGACTTCCTACTTTAGCATTCCAATCCCCTATGATGAAAAGGACATCTTTTTTTGGTGCTAGTTCTAGAAGGTGTTGTAGGTCTTCATAGAAGCGGTCAACTTCAGCTTCTTCAGCATCAGCGGTTGGGGCATAGACTTGGATGACTGTGATATTGAATGGTTTGCCTTGGATACGCACTGAGATCATTCTGTCGTTTTTGAGGTTGTACCCCATTACTGCCTTTCCCACTCTCTTATTGACTATGAGTGCAACTCCATTTCTTCTAAGGGTTTCTTGCCCACAGTAGTAGATATAATGGTCACCCGAATTAAATTCACCCATTCCCGTCCATTTCAGTTCGCTGATTCCCAAGATGTCGACGTTCAATCTTGTCATCTCATGTTTGACCACATCCAGCTTGCCTTGGTTCATAGATCTTACATTCCAGGTACCTATACAATATTGTTCTTTACAGCATCGGACCTTCTTTTCGCTTCCAGATACATCCACAGCTGAACGTCCTTTCGGCTTTGGCCCAGCCGCTTCACTCTTTCTGGAGCTACTTGGAATTGCCCTCCGCTCTTCCCCAGTAGCATATTGGACACCTTCCGACCTGAGGGGCTCATCTTCCGGCATCATATCTTTTAGCCTTTTAACATTGTCCATGGGGTTTTCTTGGCAAGGATACTGGAGTGGGTTGCCATTTCCTTCTCCAGTGGACCACATTTTGTCAGAACTCTCTGTCATGACCTGTCCGTCTTGGGTGGCCTTGCACGGTATAGCTCATGGCTTCACTGAGTTACGCAAGCCCCTTCGCCACGACAAGGCAGTGATCCATGAAGGGGAATTCTACTGATGGGATGCCATTAACTGCATCCCTAAAATTTAATTATTTATTTAATTTATATACCACCCCAGTGTACAATAAAAAAAATAATTGTAACAATAAAACAGAAATAAGGCAGAAATTATAATCCTTAAAACTAACTAACCCTTTCATAACTTTTTTTTTTTTTTAAATGATCTGATTATTCACTATCCCAGTCTGAGATTCATGTACTGGAGGTAGACTCCAAACTTATATTAATGGTACAGAGAACACAACAGAAAAAACTTAAAAATTATAGCACAAACTAGAAAACCACAATGATAACAAAATGTTCATATTCATCATCACATACAAGAAAAGCATTCTCAGTAATAACAATCTCCTTTTGCAAATTAGGAATTCAACATATTACCAATCTGTAAACACTTCCCAAGACAACCAGGTCTTAGCAGCTTTTCCAAATGCCAGCAGGTTGGTACTGACCAAAGGAGGAAACAGCAACAGAAAAGGCAAACCCTTGTGTTCCCTAATGGCAACAGCGCTTCACAGATGAAACTTGAAGGAACCTTCCCTACTACATCTTATTGCAAGACAAAAACCACTGGTTGAAGGTGATCCCACATATATCCAGGTCCCAAACCATATCAGGTTTTCAAGGTGGCTACCAGCACTTTTAATTGTACCTGGAATCTCTTACCCACCAACAGATGGGCTGCTGAATTTTGGACTAAATGCAGCTTCCAAATAGTTTTGAAAGGAAGCCTCATTGCAGTAATCTCTATGGGAGGTGACAAGGCGTGGGTCACACTGCCACGACTTCCTTCTCCAGGAAATGCTGCAACTGACATGCCAACCAAATCTGGACAAAGGCCACTCCAGGCACAGCCTCCACCTGTCTTTTCAGTAGTAGCCACAAGTCTAGAAGGACTCTCAAGTTTTTGCTCATCCAATAAGATCTAGATCTAGGCCTGTTCCTTCAGGGAAAGAGCTCTCTCTTCCAAAGTTACCACTAGGATGTGAAATCTACCACTTTTATGCTGTTGCCAAGCAAACTACAGACATGTCTAGAAGTTGAGCTTTACTCAGATGGGACCTTATTTTATTCTTCTAACAGGTCATTAGCAGACTGAGGCTAGCTTTCCTTATAATCCAATATATTATAGTGAATTCAGTTTTAAATATTCCATATGATATAATACAGGAAACATTGTTAATCTTACGCAGATTGCTAATAATTGTCTGAGAGATGTAGCGCTCTTTTGCTGGAACAGATCAGATCAAACATTGTGGATTTGTGAACTGGGTTTGTGTGTGCATTTGTTAGAAACTGGACTGGATTGGGATCTGAAGGTATAGGGTTATTGCTTCTGACTTATCCTTGGATGAAATGTTTCCACTTTGTGTATTTATCCCCTGCCCTCTATCAGCAAAGTTTCAAGGTGGACAATTGATAAAAGGAGAGCAAAACCTGTGATCTAGGAAGGAAGGAAGCATGCAGAATTTTTATTTAGTGTTTAACTATTGGCTTGGGCTTAACAGTGAATACTCTTCCCAGCTAATTAGCCAGGACACTTCCCCATCCATTCAGAACAAACATAGAAGGGGTAAATTCCCACTCACCCTTTCAGACACAATAGGCTAGACAGCATGAAGGCTTTCCAAACAGAGACCCCGAAAACGACACCATTATCTATGTCCTATGCTGACATGCCAAGCTGTTCATTGGGAAGAAAAGGGCCAGGGAATAAAAGAGCCTAAGAGATAATTACTGCAGTTCCTAGATGGAGCCCAATGAAAAACGTTTCGTTCGGGAAGTTACACTTCCATACTTTGCGCGAACTCTGTTTCTAAAAGCAACAAAGAACAGCGCTGTCAATAATGTGTTTCTAACTGAACCCCCCACCCTTCGGGAATGAGCATATGCGTAGACAGCAGGCCTTAATCGGTCACAAGAGCGGGAAAGACGCTCTCTCCTTACTCAGAACTGCCGGACAAAGACGCAGAGTAGGAGTCGCCGCCCTGTGTCGAGCCACCGCCCTCAGGCTCGTCATAATCCTCAGCCGACGGCTCTCGGGGAATCTCAAAAGGCCGGCGAGGCAGCGCTGTTTTCTCCATAACGAGGAAAAGTCAGTTTCCTCCGAGATCCCTAGAACCCTCGGCCGCCATGACGCTGAAACCCGAAAAGGGATCACGTCATCCTCTCCCGCGTCTTGATTGGCAAAGGCTGTGGAAACCATGGCGACCAGAGAAGCGCTAGGAGACCTGAGCGAATGCCCCCCGCCCCTCTCCAAAAATATCCCTAAAACTCCTAATGCAGACGGAGATTATACACCAGCAGCCTTTATTCTCCCCCCTCCGTTTGCATTTGATCTGGGTTTTTAATCAGTTTGCTTGGTAAAGAATTCTTGGAGTCTCCAAAGTTTGCACACTGGTTTGTAAGCATTCAGCCTGATAAAAGAAATTGCCTACAAATCGCAATACTGCCGTCCTGGTGACCATGGCAGCATTTGCTTTTAAGAGCAAAGATTATTTATTTTAACCCTTTCCTCAAAAGCCACCCTGCTCTTGATACTTCCCCCCGCAAGGAACTGCTGTTCAAGAATATGCATGTTAACTCAGAAGTAGTCCCAAGGAATCAGTTTATTTTTAAGGGATTTACAAATAGATTAAGTGAAGTTGCAGACAACATTTTACTGGCTTAAATCAGTGCCTCAGTAAATCAACTTCTCTGCTTTTTTTTTTGGTATCTTCGAGTCAGTCTTGACTCTTAAATATCTTGCTGACCTCCATTCTATTTTCTATTTATTATTCACATTTTCTATCCAGGGGTTCCAACCTTTTTGGCTCCATGTGAACATGAGGAATTTTAGAAACACGCTATAAGCTGCTAACCTCCCTACTCCTCTATGCTCTTGGTAGGTTTTCTCAAAGAGAGAAAGTACCTTTATATAGATAGGGTAAACATAGGATCCCACAAAATTAAATTAGATTCTTTGGAATTTATTTTTACACAGTTTCCATTAAACTGCCATCAGGCTCAAATCTACATTAATATCATGAATGGCACAATGAAAATAACAGATTGGAGCAAACCAAGAAGCCAAGCATCTTCATTATTTTTTTAACATGGTTCTAGGGCAAGGAGCATCAAATGTGAAAGCAAACACAGATACAGAGGTGATTTAAGATTTACTGGTGGTTTGGGAGGATTCTTTGTAGAAATCATGAAAATAGATTGTTTTAATCCATGTTTTGTTCTTTCAATAAATTAGGAAGTACCAGACACATGATTTCTATGGTTCAACCTGTAAAGATATGATCTGATGGGAGTTGGGGGTGGGGGGAATCCTATTTTAAAAAGTGCAAACTTAAAGTAATAGTTTTATCAAATACATCCACTCCATCTTCCTCTCTGTGCCATGCATGTGTGCATGGTTTTTATTATGTCTCTGACATGCTGTTATTTTCCCGGCATCTCATTCCCTAGCACCCCATTCTGTTTCTTCCTTCTCTGAGCTTCTTTCTCTTTCATTTTTTAAAATGATATTTTTAAAAATATTTTATAACAAGTTTTACAGACAGAAGTAGAAAAAGGACAAAGTAGCTTCTTTCTCTTTCATAATATCTCTACTATTCTATCTGTCCCTTTGCTATTGCCCTATTGTGCATCCAAGCACAAGAGGGAAGCATCACAGGTTTAGCAAAAACCCCAAATTTACAAACATTCAAAAGAATTTCAGACAAAACATACAGACGAACAAAAAAACCCTTTACAGGTCAAGAATCCTCCAAAATAACTGAATGAGAATGGAACATACTCTGTGGCTATGAAATCTTGATTGACCAGTGTTTGTACTAGTGGAAGAAGGGAATATGTTGCAAAAAGTCACAGCTGATCTTTGCTGATCTCAAAAAATCAAAGTAAGTTCCGATCTGACCCAGCCACTTCCCTAGTGGTTTCCCAGGGTTAGAGTCTAGATGAGAAAAATGCAGGGGGGAGGGACAGAAAATGATAATACCACTCCCATAGTGTTCCCAAGAAAAGAGCATTATATGGATACTTCTATGTAGTTACCAGAAATTAAGCTTGACTTAATGTAGTCTTTACTACATTATCTTACAATAAGGCATGAGTGGCTGGCTGATACCTGAATGAGACTAACAGTCTAACAGTTCATATATGCCCCAGAGTGCAGTGGTATTAATCAAGCTTTGCCTTATAAGCATATTTTGCACACTTTCATATACTGAGAGAGCAATCCCCTGCCAATATTTTATTTTTCTAAATGTTAAATAACTGTTTGGTTCATTGGTCTTCTGGATCGATCTCAAAATAGTAATATAGATTGTAACTAATTTCAATAGTAATATAGATTGTAACTAATAATTTTATCAACTGCAATTCCTGGCTTTACATTTTATGGTCAAGTTAATCCCTACCAACAGCTACATTGAATTACTACTTATGTAAACAATACTAGGTATCTCCTATTCCTTCAGCATATCTAGCAAAGCTGGTCTATAAATTAAACAATACAAAAACAAAATATTATGTTTTATTGTACTGTGTGTAAAAAAGCTCACTAAAGAGTTATTTCTGAATGTTATTTTCAAGTTATCTAGATCAGGAATTAAAAGCAAGTTATTATACACTTTTATTTCTCACACTGATTAAGGAACACAATACAGTGTGTGTAACTCAATCAGCCCAGTAAATATTAAATGAATTTTTGTATGTGATAAAGTAGAAGAGCTAATATAGGAAAATAAACGTGCTTGACAAAGTAACAATGCTTCCTGTGAATCCAGCAACTGTTATCAAAGCTGGTGCCTTCCAGGTGATTACGATTACCACCATTCCCAGCCATTATGGTCATGCCATACTATCCAGAAATGCTAACAGATATATTCCCAACATACCAGCATGGCATCAGGTTGGAGAAGGCTGATTACATCAATGTTCTACTGACACATGTGCAATGCAAAATATGAAGAATAGATCCTGACCTCAAAATATCCATAGTCTGAGAAGCTGCACCCAATTGATTTCTTGGTGTATACTTTATTTTCACATTTTGAGTTTTGTTTTGCAGGATCACCCACAAAACACTGGTTAGCACAGTAAACAGTCACCCACAGAAAGTTTTAAATCACTTTTAGCCAGATTCCAAACAGAAGATTTTGTGGGTATCTCATGCAGTCAGGCCTTCTGTGGTAGTGCAATCAAAAAGACTTTTGGTGAAATCCTCACCTTAACTGAGCCATCCTCCCTTCAGTCTGTTCTCCGCTTACTTCACCTACCTCCCACCTCCAGTTACTGATACAGTATTAAGTAGCTAGGAAGGAAGCTCAGAGCTATATAATGTTTTATTCTCTTAACAAGCTGAAAATGAAGAAGGCAACTGTTGGCAAAGGACTTGGAAGTGGGAACTCTGATCTTGTTCATTTTGAGAATGGTCAGTACTATACTATTATATTTTTACATCATCTCATGCTCTGAATTAAGACTCTAGAAATAAAGAAAATATTCCCTTTTTCTCAAAAGAAGAAGGAAGCAGCTAATACTTTTTTTAAAAGGTGATTTCAGAAATGTTAAAATATAATTTGCGATCATTTAATATTTAGCAGCTGAAAAACAAGTGCAGATAAGAATGTGATACCTACTATCCAAGGATTTAAAAAAGAATTCCATACATTAAATCATATTTTATTTGGGACTATTCTTTAGCAACTATCCCCTGACACAGAAAGAATTAGGAGCTGTGGTGTTGTTTTTTCTCCTCTGGCACTGTATTTTGTTTTGCATGGTTATTTACATTTAGACTTTGTACTTTTAACTTTATTTATGCAACTAGCAGCTCAGACCTGGCTTTGATTAGAGCAGCATATAAGCCTTGTCAATCAAACAATCAATCAATCAATCTCCACTTAAATTGCTTTTTAAAGTATACATTCAGAAGCCTCTCCACAGTGCTCACAGGTACATATTGTGTTACATGTAGGCATGAATGTATACAAGTGTCATCTTACAATATGCTGTATCAGGACAAAATTAACATTCCAAAACCTGCCTGCCAAACAATATTATGTGATATTTAGTCAATAAAGCATTATCTTTTTCACCATCACAAAGGTAAAAGTCCTTTCTATGGAAGAATTCCATGTAGGAAAGGTAGTCAACAGTTTAAGATTTGCCACATCAATTTTGTGTAGAACTAAAAAAGGAAGAGCCCTTCTGGAATTAGTGCAGCAATAAGCAAGTTATGATGTATAATGTAAATCACCCCAATTGCAAACTGGAAAGACAAAACCTCTATGTACATCAACTTTCCCTAATGAGGCACTGAAAGATTCTCATCATTTACTTAGGGAGTTGTTATCCCATACATCTGAGAGGAGCTAATGCAGATTACAACTGAAGAAATCCGGAGTGCATTTCTCCTTTCACCGGGAGTCTCCTCGCCTCACAAATTTTCACCTTTACCTGTGCAGCAGGATGCTCTGAACCGAATCTAGATCTTCCAAGTTCCTAGTGACGGGCCCGGGGATTCTCTGCTTCCTAGCGCGGAACATGGTGCCGAAGAAGAAAGCGTCTCCTCATTGCCCGCATCCAAAACGGCGTCCGCAGAATCCATTGGGTTTCATGTAGGACCTTGCGGATTGCTTGCCTAGGCAAAAACAAAACACCAGCTAAGGGAAAGAGTGATAGGGAAGTCGAAAGCTATAATGCTTCACAGCCCGAGCTGGGAAAGCTGGGGAAAAGCTACGCTCCGGTGTATGGAGCCTCTGGTGAGCTCCGCCTCCTTAACAAGTCTCGATTTTGGACTTTTTCTCCAAGATCGGAACCGTAGATGTCAGACTGTCTGCAAACGAGAAAGAAGCCTAAACTTCTGCGCTAACGCAGAAACTCTTCGGCAGATAAAAACTGCCTATTGCTCTAGCTAGAAAAACAGGTGGGAGCCGTTCAGCCCTTTCCTTCTTACATTATTCTCCTGGGTCTTAAAGACCTCCCAAATCATGTAAACTTGGTAGTGCGTTAGGGATTAGGGTAAAATCCTCATGGTGATACGAAAAAGATGCAATGTAGGGTAAGCGAGTGCCAGTGCCATCCCGGAGACACTTAGTTATAAATAAACGTGTTGGAGCCTACGAAAATCACATACCCTTCTCTCACATGGCATTATTTAATGTCGGATACAAATCATTTAAACACAATTGATTTTAGCATGATACATCCTTAGAATGTTTTCATACAGTTTCATACAATATGCACTGGAGTAGGTGTATGTTCAATAGGAATCCTCAGCAAATCACATTTCACCAATATATGGTCTCTACTGATTAATTTGCACTTACACAATGTATGCATGTTATGTGTGTATGCATTAATATTCCACCTTTCATTCAAGAGCTACAGCTGGTATTCACATCACTCTCTTCTATTTTTCTCCTTGACAATAATCTTGTGAGGTAGGTTGGACTGAAAGACACCCAGCAAGTTTCCATGGCTAAAGATAGACTAGGATCTGGGTCCCTCCTGTTATGCTTAGAATTATTAAGAAAGGAACAGAAAATAAAACTGACAATATACTGATGTCCTTATATAGATGGGGAGGGAGGTATCTAAATTAGGAAACAACCAACTCTAATAGGAGTGAAAGTTTAACAACTGGTTTGCATGGACTAGACTGAACCAACTAGATAACACCCCTGTACATATGTATATTGTCACTGCATATGGAATATTATTTGCAGCTTTAATCACCATACTTTGAGAATCAGCTACTTGGAAGCTGAGAGAGGGAGCAAGGAGTACCATTCTCTCCTGTCCCTGCTTCTAAACTTTTTGAATGCATCTAGTTGGCCACTATATGCTGGATTAGATTTTTAAAAATTCTAATTCAACAAGGTTTTTTTCTTTTGCTCTTAAAAATAACCCTCTCACATTCCATACCATCAGAAGCCTTATCCAGGTGATGCATTCACATTTAGGAACGTACATGTGAACAGTGTGGGATACTAACTCTCATATGCAAGTCATATTGCTGATGCAATGAAGACTTGGTCTTCAGGAATATTGTATTCCATGAATGTAGTGCAACTGGCTGCAAAGACTTCCACACCACGGTGGAAGGTTCCAACTCATGTGGAAGTCTTTGGGGTCTTCTCTATGGGCCAGTTAAAGGGCTGTCTTCCCATCTGTGAGCCAACAAAATACTAAACCAGCATAGATTCTTCTGTCCCTATTGCCAATTTCAGATACTTCTGATCTGTCCTGCGGCTAGACAATGAAGCACTTGTTTTCTCTACAGGGAAGTCTGTAGAGGGAAAACCATCCTGCATAGTTCTGGCAAAAAGTAAAGCCTGCAGGTTTAGCCATTTGTCAGAACTTGCTTCTAAGGAGAGTTATACCAGGCTTTTAAGGATAGTCTCGTTCAATAATTTCTACCTATGTGAGAGCAAATGAGAGAGGGCTTCAATTCCCAAGTTGCAGAAAAAATCTAAAATTACTTTGGTTTATTATGGATGTTCTCTTTATTTAAAAAGCAATCTCATTACTAAACAGAGATTTTAAGAATTACACAAAATCAACAGCTAATCAATTAAAATTAGGGTCAAAAGTGCATCTAGAGAAACCTGGGTTTATTCCTAAAATAAATATTTTAGCCCAGTTTACCAATCACTCTTTCTGACAGTCTGCCCTTTGGAGATCGACCTGTCTGTCTGTCTGTCTGTCTGTCTGTCTGTCTATCTATCTATCTATCTATCTATCTATCTATCTATCTATCTATCTATCTATCTATCTATCTATATGGGGGAGAGAGAGATTTAACTGAATGGTAATTTCTTAAATGGTATATATGTATATATATATTAAATGGGGTGTATGGGGTGTCCAGGAAGGGGTAGCACTGTGCCCTTTCTAGGGCTGCTCATTCACCTTTGGTCTCCACCTGGTGCTCACCTCTTACCTGTGGTTCCAAGTAGCTGTAACATGCACAGCGGCCACACCCCAGTAAACAGTCTTGGAAAATGGGCCAAACCAGGTAAGGGTAGTCTTTGGCTCTTGGTGAGATAGGGGGTTTGTCTATCCTAGCATGTGAAGTCTGGCCCTGGCATATTGAGCAGAGTAGACTGATCAACAATTCAATGGTCAAGAAGGCAGGCCCAGCAGGTGTTGTGGGGCACTAAGAGCACAAGACACTTAGATGTCCTGGTCATCCACTGCAGCAGGAGAAGTCTCCAGCTGTAAATGTTCTCCATGCCACTGGATTAAAGTCTCTTATGCCAAAAGAGTGGGACTACCCCGTGCAACTCCTGTTCCACTTAAAACTCCATCATGCACAGGTTTCCGTTGTACAATTCATGTTTATCTACAACTCATTTGCAAATTGTCTCAGTCCAAACCTAATTCATTGAGCCTGTGGCGACGGGGGAGCGGCAAAGCAACAGGTGGAGATGACCACTGGCAATTGTAGTCACAAACCTGCACGTGGGTGGCCCTTGGACCAGCAGTCGTTCATCTCAGTATCCAGGGCAGCAGAGCTGTCTGGCACATCCAGGGCAACTGGGAACTGGGCAGCCCTTCTAAGATAGCACTGCTCACCCTTGCATGAGGGAGGGGGTTAGAAAAGGTACATTAAACATTGCCTGCCCCAGAACATCTGGCTAGCTAACTGCAGCTGGCAGATTATCTCCTTACCAGTCGAGCATCAAGAAAAAGAAAGGAACCTGGAATGTCCGCACCTTGCTGGATAGAGACAAGGTGTCAAGGCCTGAAAGGTGGACAGCACTCATAGCAGCTGAACTTTGCCATTATAGCATTGACATTGCTGCACTCAGTTGAAATGAGGGTTCATTGGTTCATTACAGGAAGCAGCAAGTGGATATACATTCTTTTGGAAAGGGAAACCAGAGACTGACAATAGGACTCACGGAGGAGGTTTTGCAATCAAAACTGCTCTGCTGAAGAACATCTCTATTCTACCCACTGGAATAAAAGAACACATTATGAAGTTCTGCTTTCCTCTCAGCAAGTCTCAGCATATCTCCATTGTCAGCACCTATGCACCAACTCTTATGAGTCCAGATGAAGTCAAGGAAAGTTTCTATGAGGACCTGGACCAGATTATTCGAAGAACCCTGACCAGTGACAAACTCATTGTTCTGGGTGACTTCAGCGATTGGGTGGGAACAGACAGTGACAACCGTGATGGAGTCCTTGGGAGACATGGAGTGGGAAAACTAAATAGCAGTGGCCTGCTGCTTCTGAGCAAATATGCCAAGCACAATCTGTGCATCCCTAACACAATGTTCAGACTTGCAAACAAGTACAAAACTACCTGGAGGCATCCCAGATTCAAACACTGGCACCTACTTGACTATGTCACAGTATGTCAGCACAATCTTAAATATGTCACCATCACCTGAGCCATGCAAAGTACTGATTGTTGGAGAGATCACAGGCAGGTCCAGTTAGTCCTCAACCTGCACATAGCCCTTTTACATAGTAAGCAACCAATGGCTGTCAGAAAGTCATTCAGCATCAGCAGACTGCAAGACCCAGGCCAAGTCCAACATTTCCAAGATGTATACTTAATGAAAAACTCTCCAGCAATTTACCATTTGTCGGAACTTGTTCTGAAAAATGGGTGCAGTTTAAAGATGTCATCACACAGACTGCAACAACTGTACTCGGACTGAAAACCTAGGCACATCAAGACTGGTTTGATGATAACTACGAGACCATTTCAGTAGCGCTCAAGCCAAGAACAAGGCCTATTCAGACTGGCAGAATGATCCAGCATCTATCTCAAAGAAACCCAAGTTTAAGCACCTGCAGTCCAAAGTACAGATGAAACTGTGAGAAATGCAGGACAAGTGGTGGCAGAGAAAGTCTGAGCAGGTGGCATGCTATGCAGTCATGCATGTCACCAGAGAGTTCTTCAGCACCTTAAAGTCAGTTTATGGTATTTCTAAATCAGAATGCTCTCCCCTGCTGTCATCTGATGCATCAAGCCTGATCAAAGATCAGGAAGGGCTGAAAAAACGCTGGGCTGAACACTTTTCCAACCTACTCAATAGGCTGTCCACAGCTGATCCTGATGTCTTAGAGCAGATTCCTTAGCTGCCAGTCTTGGATGCCCTAGACCTGCCTCCCTCTACTGATGAGATTAAGAAAGTGATCTTGCAAATGAACTCAAATAAAACAACAGGACAGGATGGCATTCCTGCTGAGATCTACAAAGCACTAGGCCCAAATGCCTTACAGGCATTCCAATACATCTTAGAAGACATTTGGTCCACAGAGGAGATGCCTGATGACTTCTGCAATGCTCTCATTGTGTCTCTCTACAAAAATAAGAGAAGCAAATCAGACTGCAAAAACTACAGGGGTATCTCACTGCTATCCATTGCAGGCAAGATCTTTGCCAGCATTCTCCTGAAGAGACTTGTCACTGTCTCAGAAAGGAACTTCACAGAGGCGCAGTGTGGCTTTCAGCCAGAATGGAATACACCAGACATGATATTTGCTGTGAGACAAGTCCAGGAGAAGTGCATCAAGCAGAATAAACCTCTTTATTCTGTCTTCATTGACACGACAAAGGCATTTGACACTGTAAACAGGAAGACTCTCTGGATCATCCTGAGATATTATGGATGCTCAAGGAAATTCATGAATTTGATTCAGCTACTCCATGACGGAATGACAGGACAGGTTCTTTACAACATGATTAGGGTTTCCAATGGGGTGAAGAAGGGTTGTGTGCTAGCCCCAATCTTGTTCAATTTGTTCTTTGCTTGCATGTTGTCACATGCTGTCCAGGGTCTGAAGAAGGGAGTGTACATCAGGCACTGATTGGACAGCTCTCTTTTTGACCTGAATGCACGGATGAAGTACCTCCATACAGTCATCCAAGAAACCCTCTTTGCTGATGGCTGTGTGCTCATGGCACACAAAGACAATGATCTACCGTTGATGCTGAACAAATTCTCAGACCCTGCTATGCTCTTTGGCTTGGCTATCAGCCTGAACAAGACTGAAGAACTTTCAGCCTGTGCCAAATACCAACCCCATAGAACCAAAAATCACTGGATGCACCCAGCTGAAAAATGTAAACAGTTTCAAATACTTGGGAAGCATCATCTCGAGCAATGGGTCTTTGGACAAAGAAATTGACTCCAGGATCAGCAAGGCCAGACAGGCACTGGGGCAGCTGCATACTAGAGTGCTCAATCCACACAACATCCATATTTCCACAAAGCTGAAAGTCTACAGAGCTGTGGTTATCCTTTCTCTCCTATATGGATGTGAGGCCTGGACTCTATACCAAAGGCACATCAAACAACTGGAAAAATTTCACATGCACACTTTCTGCTCCATCCTCGGCATTCATTGGCAAGATCATGTCTCCAACATGGAGGTCTTCAATCACTTGGAATCCACCAGCTTTGAGTCCCTGTTTAGCAGAGCCCAGATGCGTTGGGTGGGTCACGTCATCAGAATGGATGAATACTGTATGTCTCGCCACTTGCTCTATGGTATAGTGGAGACTGGGAAGAGACCTCAAGGTCATCCATGCAAGAGCTACGAAGATGCTGTGAAGGAAATCCTATGCCACTGTGACATCCAGCCAAGGGAACTAGAAGCTGCGGCTGGTGACAGAACCTGCTGGTGAGCCCTGTGCTATGAAGCCTCCATCGGCTTTGAAGACAGGCACCACCAAAAACTGATAGAAAACCATGAGTGCATCACAGAATAACACCCACAGTTACTACAACAATGGACTTCCAGTGCCCCCATTGTGCTAGACTCTGCACTTCCAGACTGGGATTGTAGAGCCACCTCCGTGTCCACAGATGAACTGCATGACAGCGTGTCTTCTTTGAACCTGAAGGACTACCATATATATAATTTTTTAAAAATTCCAAACATATATAGATTTGGTTCTATATTCTATAGAATGTGTATATATGAACTTTCTGATGCACTCAGCAGTAACGTAGAGTCAGATAAAGTAATAATAACAAGAACAAAGAACAAAGCATGACCCTGGTTACCATTGCTATATATATGAATAATATTTGGCAATTACCTTATGTCCAAACAAGGAAATTAAAAGTATTAATATAAATGAAGCAGAATATCTCTTAAAGCTCATTGCAGATGAAATTATCATCATTATAGCTAAAGCCCTACAAGCTCCAATTTTGAAAAAAAAAAGTTTTGAATTGGTGTCTGTTAATGATAAGAAATCAGAGTTACTATATGTTCATACATCCTGCAATATATAAATGTCTTTATCTAATTTAATGGACTTTCTCTTACCTTTTAAGACAAGATATCTAGGAGTCAATAAAGCAACACATTTGAATGAACTTTTTTTAAAAAAAGAACTGTGTTCTAGTGTGGGGAAAAAAATCCTTGAGTAAATAATTAATTCTTATTTGGCGGTACCCAAAGCCACTATAGCAGGTTTATATCGGCTGCTACTTTGTGCTACCATATCTGGGCTGTAAAAATTATAGCAAAATTATACTTTTCTGTATCATTGTGCTGTCAATTAGTGGTGATCAGGATTTTTGTAGCACAGTTATGATAGCTATACTGCAGTACTAAATAGTAAAGAACAGTTACGTCAGCATGGGAAATATGAACTTAGAAACTATCTAGGAAAAAAAATGTAGTTTTCACAATGTGGAGGAATATTTCATATTTAATCATAAGCAGAAGTACCAGAAATGCATAAAAAATACTCCATAGATGGTACTTTAGTCAGATTGTTTTGTTTTGTTTTTTTCTTATTTGACACTTATTCAGTGTTATGTTGGGGAAGTGTAAAGTAAAATGGCAATTCTTTCATTTAAGGTGATCTTCTAACATACTACAGAAGTTTGGTCAGAAGCTCTTATGTAGATAGAACTAGTGTAATAATAAAACAACCTAATAAAAATTAAAATATATATAAAAATTCTATCTGCAGGGTTTATGTAATACATTGTTTTGGTTCAGTGTTTATCTGTACACTAAATACAGTGAAGTGTACCAGGAAGAAAAGTTAAAGCTCAATGTTACATATTTGAAAAGGGTTTCCCTACAGCTTTGGTACAAAGTGCCCAAGTATAAGAATTAAAAAGTAATTGAAAATTCATCACCAAAAGAATTGCAGAAATCCTGTGAAAAATTAAAGCATGTGATGTAATAAAAACATATCTTCTGAAATATTTATGTATACATAGTTCTGAAGTAAAATTATTATAAAAATTGGGAAAAGAAAACAAATACTCTAGATTGACAGTCCTGTTTTTTTCAGAATTGGTTCTTAAAAAGTAAATAGATAACAAGCAAGAAAGAGTTTCAGCCAACTGTAATAATATGTAGAACTGGAGTTCCTGGTAGTGAACTCAGGGTAAAAAATAGCAATGTTACAAGTACAGAAGTACAGAAGGGTCTGTACACTAATATTGTTTAGGTATATTCAAAAGATAAATATATGCCTTTGAGCTTCTGTTTTAATAGAGTGAACCTAATTAATGCAGGATAGATTTATTTATTGCTACATTTTAAATCTGTCCCAAAATAAGCATTTTCTGGGAGCTTACAGATTAATATAACAAGATTTTAAAATCATTTTAATATTAACACAGACAACATCTAATTTTGTTTTCTACTTCATGTGGGTTTATCAGCACTGTCAGGAGTAAGTACTATTGAATCAGTGTGGTAGAGGACATTAAGCTGAGCAAGGCACTCAGGAAGGCACTTGCAGTTAGGGCTTTGATTACACGATTGTGCCTGCCACTTTGACTGTTTTGGTACATTCTCTCCCCCCCCCCCTTCCATGGCAAAACTGCAAATAACTTCTGTTACCTGAATGCAAATTCCAAGTATGTTGTATAAAACATAAGCCACAATTGAGCTAAAAAGGCTAAAAAGTACATAAGACCGTCTGGTCCAGCAGTCTGTTCTCACAATGGCCAACCAACTGCAGATGGAAGCCCACTAGTCTCCCAGCAGAGGCAGTCACACTGCCATCAAGGCTAATAGCCATTGATCTCCATGACATCCATGAATTGGTCCAAACCTTTTTGGAAGTCAGCCAAGTTGGTGGTCAGCCCCATATCTCATAGTAGCAAATTCTAAAATTTAATTACACGTTGTATAAAAAAGATTTCCTTTTGTCTGTCCTGATCATTCCAAGATTCAGTTTCATTGGGTGACTTCCGATTCTAGTGTTTTAGGAAGGGAAAAATAGCTTCTCATTGCCCACTTTATCTACACCATGGATAAATTTTGTACATCTCTATCATGTTCACTCTCATGTGAACATGATAGAGATGTACAAAAGTACATCTTTTGTACATCTCAGTCTCCTTTCTTGATTAAAAAGCTCCAAATGTCACAACCTTTCTTCACAAGGAAACTGCTTCATCTCCTTGATCATCTTAATTGCCCTTCCCTGAATCTTCTCCCACTATGTCCTTTTTGAGGTGTGGTGACTAGAACTGCACACCATATTCCAGATGCAGTCACACCATTGATTTATATAAGCCCATTATGATGTTGGCACCTCTATTTTCAGTACCATTTCTTATTATCCCTAACATGCTGTTGACCTCTTTCACAGCAGAGGCACACTGTGCTGACACCTTCATTGAACTTTTTACCATTATTCCAAGATCTCTTTCTTCATCAGTCAAGGCTAGCTCTGATCCCATTAGTTTATATGACCCCATTAGCTTGTATGGAGGGACTGGAAGGTCAGAGGAAGAAAGGGAAAGTCTAATCTTTGACTTGCTATGATCCTGAAGAAAAATTCTCTTCTACAGTTATTAGCATCACAAGAGAAAATACTTGTCTTTTGCTAAATGTAGGCAGTACTCTTTGTACAGTATAGAGCATATTAAAGAGTTATATATATTTTTTCCTCCTATATGTTTCCAAAGCAAATGACTTTTTGGGTAATTTTTCTTTTTAATTAGAAGTTATTTTAATATTACCTGTTCAGCAGAAATGTGCTGTCTGGACTCCTAAAACAATATATATTATTTAGAATGAATGTCTCAAAAGTGCTAAAAGTAAATCCAAAGCAATTAATCTACACATTTAAAAGATTTGCTCTGCTTTTTTTCTGAAGAGCCAAAACTGCAATTTATTTACACTGGCTGGGACTAAGCATTATTGCTTCACTATATCTGAAGCAATACTCAACTCAAAAGGGACTTTTACAATGAAAAGATACAACCCAGTACACACTTTGTAGAAAGTAAGCCCCTTTGGACCCACATTTCGACACATTTGAAATACTTCCACTATCCAGCTATGACTTGGGATAAAGTCATGTATTTCTAATTCCATGCAAAGTTGATTGCAGAATCATAAACACATGTAGGAAATTGAAATTTACTCTTTTGTGTATTAATGTATTACTCTTAACAAATGCATAGTGAGTTTTCTCTGTATTTTTAAAGTGAATCAGCTCCACCTAGTGATGGAACAGAAAATATAACAGTTAAGTTTAGATTCCAGATTGCAAAAGGAGTACAGTTAGATTTATTACTGTATGGTTTCATCATTATAACTGAAAAGTTAGTGGTCTATTGTTTCCTTAATAATGAATTAGACATAGGATTAATATATCTACTTGAGAGCTAGTGATTGCTTGAATTATATTGTGTGATATCTCTAATTATGGAAATAACCAGTTGTTTAAAAAAGTGGAATGATCCTTAGAGTTTCCCCACCCCTCAATTGCTAAAAAAAAGAAAGAAATTGCTATTCATTAATTATAAATAATAATAATACTAAATGTGAATTGCATGTTGCTTAGATGGAATGTTGTTAGTGAACTGGGCAATGAATGTTGATATTCCTGTTGTAGCATTTGATATAATTTTGTTTTGCAAGTGCAGATTGTTTTAAGTATTATATGGCAATTTTACTTTATGTTATAAGCCACCATTATTACAGTTAGAGTTATCCCAGCTGTTCAAGCTGGTTTTAGAAAAGGCTAAGGAACAAGAGATATTGCTGATCCATGCTGGATAATTGAGAAAGCCAAAGAATCCCCAAAATAAGACAGCATGTGCTTCATTGATAGAAAGGCCTTTGATTGTGTTGGCCATGTCAGATTGTGGAGGTCCTTAGGAAAATGGGAAACCCAGAGCATCTCATTATCCTCATGAGAAATTTATACATTAGATCAGTGTTTCTCAACTTTGGCCACTTGAAGATGTGTGGACTTCAACTCCCAGAATTCTCCAGCCAGCTATGCTCCAAATTGACAAAGGAGTGAGGCAAAGTTGTATGCTTTTTCCTTATATATTCATTCAACCTATATGCTGAATTTATACTGAGGAAGGCTGGAGAAAGATAAGCATGATTTTAAAACTGGAGGAAGAAACGTCAATAACCTGCCCTATGCTGATAACATTACTCTGATAGTTGAAAATGTAAATGATCTGCAAGCTCTAGTAATGAAAGTCAAGGAGCAACTTAAAAAAACAAACAAACTAGGGTTAAGATTAAATATAAAGAAGGCCAAACTAATGACAACAGTTATAGCAACCAGCCTTAGAATTAACAATGAAGATATTGACATAGTGGATAGCTTCTGTCTCTTAGGATTGACTTTCAGTAGTAAAGGAACCAGAAATCAAGAAATATGCCACAGGCTAGCAATTGTTCCAGCTGAGAGAGGACAGAGTGCTGAGAGTCAGGACTAGAAATATAGTCAACTCAGGAAACCACTTCAGAAGATTTCCTTTGAATCCTTAGAGAAGGAGACAATTAGAAGGAAATAGCAAAGTAGAAACAGAAATATTAATAAAGAAGCAAATGAGAAATAACTAATTCATTTCTATTTTCTTAGGAATAAAGCAGTATCTCATCAGATATCAACACATTATATTTTTTTAATTTTTAAATAATAAATTTCAAAACCTTATGGAAGTAATCAGATGATCTCTCCTGAAAACAATTACATATTTTTTTCACAAACTACAAAGAACTTCCTTTTCCTTCTGTCCTAAAGTGAGTTACAGCAGCAAAACCTTTTAAAAGATGTTTTATCATCTATCTAAATATAAATATATTGATGAAGCACAACTGTCTGGTGTCCTATCAGATGATAAGCACCAATTACTTCCTAAGATGGACTGCATTTTATGGAGTGAGTTGAGATATTACCCTTTCACAATTTCTTGTTGTGTATTCATATCTTTTCTGTAAACCAAGAAAAACTGTCTAGAATCTGGGATGCTGGCCAAATAACAATTTACATATATCGGCCTGGAATAACTATTCAGTACATTATTAGCTAGCATTGAAGGAATACAGACAATAATTTAACTGTATTATTATCACATTTACAACAATCACATCCTGCTTTTTCACACTGTTTGGACGTAGGTGCAAAGACTCAATGGGATTTGCTCTTCAGTGATTATTTTAGGATAAGGATTTGAACATTAAAAAATTTGAATATTTATTTTTACTTTTTGCCTAGATTATGTCAGTGGGAATTGGTTTTCTTCTTTGTCCAGATTACATTGCCAGTTTACATGATTCCCAGTATGTTACTGCTAAATGTGCTTGTACTGGATTTTATAAATTGGGTTCCTTTTTCTGATTCAACAAAATACAGTGGTACTTCTACTTACGAATGCCCCTACTTACGAATTTTTCGAGATATGACCAGCTCCGGCCCCCAAAATTTACCTCTACTTGTGAACTCGCCTTGACTTACGAACCGGATCCGCGGCCATTTTCCCTGCTGCCACGCGGTTGCGGCTTCCTGTGGGCAAGATCGTGGTAGCAAGGAGACGTTCGGTGAGGCTTGTGGTGTGTTTTGTGGCATTTTGGAAGGTTTTGGAAGGTGTTTGGTGTGCTTGTCAGCATGGCTCCAAAGAAAATGCAGAGCAGGCTTGGCAAGAATAAGGCTTTGAAGAAAAAAGTGACGATTGAACTGAAGAAGGACATTATAGAAAAGCATGATCGTGGTATTCGTGTGACTGATCTGGCCTCGGAGTACAAGATGGCGAAGTCGACCATCTCGACTATTTTGAAGAATAAAGAGGCCATCAGAGGAGCTGATGTGGCAAAAGGAGTAACGATCTTAACGAGGAAGAGGACACAAGTGGTGGAAGAGGTGGAAAAGCTGTTGTTGGTGTGGCTGAATGAGAAACAGCTGGCAGGTGATAGTGTGAGTGAAGCTATCATCTGTGAAAAAGACAGAAAGCTGCACAGTGATTTACTGCAGGAAAACCCCTCTACCAGCACAGCAAGTGAGGAATTTAAAGCCAGCAGAGGCTGGTTTGAGAAATTCCGAAAGAGAAGTGGCATCCACAGTGTGGCAAGACATGGTGAGGCTTCCAGTTCTGACAAGGCTGCTGCAGAAGCCTACCAGAAAGACTTTGAGGACTTCATGAAGGCGGAAGGTTACGTCGCTCAGCAGGTGTTCACCTGTGATGAGACAGGGCTCTTCTGGAAGAAGATGCCAAACAGAACCTACATCACACAGGAGGAAAAGGCACTGCCAGGGCACAAGCCCATGAAGGACAGATTGACCCTTTTGCTGTGTGCGAACGCAAGCGGCAACCTGAAGATTAAGCTGCTGCTCGTGTACCATTCCCAGACCCCTCGTGCATTCAGGGAACACAATGTGAACAAGGCTAGACTGCCTTGTGGAGTGGAGGGCCAATGCAAGAGCGTGGGTCACAAGGCAGTTGTTCATGGAATGGCTGCACGAGGTGTTCACACCCAGCGTTAAAAAATACCTGTCCGGCAACCAGCTGCCTGAAAGGTGCCTTCTCCTGATGGACAATGCCCCGGCACACCCTCCAGCCTTGATGGATGACATGGATGCCGAGTACGACTTCATAAAGGTCAAGTTCCTCCCCCCCAACATGACACCTCTTCTGCAGCCCATGGACCAGCAAGTGATCTGCAACTTTAAGAAGTTGTACACAAAGGCGCTCTTCACCAGGTGTTTCAATGTCACCGAAGAAACATCCTTGACTCTCAAAGAGTTTTGGAAAAAACATTTCAATGTTCTCCACTGCATCAGCCTAATTGACAAAGCCTGGGAAGATGTCACCTGCCGGACCTTAAACTCAGCCTGGAGGAAACTGTGGCCAGAATGTGTCGCTGAATGTGAGTTTGAAGGGTGTGATGCAGAGGTAATGGAGGAGATTGTGTCCATGGGCAAGAGCATGGGTCTGGTTGTGGATGATGCGGACATAGAGGAGCTTGTTGAGGACCATAAGGAGGAGCTGACCACGGAAGAACTTGCTGAGCTCCAGAGTGAGCAACAGAAAGCACTTGGCGAGGAGCATTCCACTGAGGAAGAGGAGGAGGGGGAGGAGGTGAGCAGTGATGCGATAAAATCCATCATGCAGAAATGGAATGAGTGCCAGGATTTCATTGAGAAGCACCACCCCAACAGAACTGTGACAAACAGAGCGTTGAACATGATGAACGACAACGTGTTCTCTCATTTCCGGAGGGTTATGCAGCACAGGAAAAAGCAACTGACTTTAGACAGGTTTTTTCCCAGAACTGAGCCTGCAGCTAAGAGGCAAAGAAGAGAGGAAACCCCTGAAGGAGATCTCCCGGATGTCCCTTTGGAGGGGGACTCTCCCTCCAAACAATAACTGCCTCCCCACCCCATTCTCCCTCTTCATACTGTGCTTTTTTTCATGTTTTTGTGGTTTAAAAATAAAATGCATATGTTTCAGAACTGTTTAACCGTATGTATTTACATTGAACCTTATGGGGGAAATGTGCCTCGACTTGCGACCAAATTTGGAGGGCGGATTAGCCGTATTTACATTGAATCTTATGGGGATATTTGCCTCGTGGTGCGACCAAATTCGGATTAACTGTATTTACATTGAACCTTATGGGAAAATTTACCTCGACTTGTGACCAACTCGACTTGTGATCAGAGTCATGGAACGGATTAAGTTCGTAAGTAGAGGTACCACTGTCCATTTGTGAGGCATAAGAAACTAGGAATAGTTTCTCTAATCTGTGGTTCTGATTCAGAAAAAAGTGAAAATCTTTTTAGGAGTCACATAAGGAGTAAATGACCTTTCAGGAAAGGTGGGTACAGTTCAGATTTTAAGAGTATAGTGTGGATGTTCTCTCAGAATGGCATCCATGATGGGTATGGCCAGTCACAAAGCACTCATTTATAAAAAGATAAATGGTATGTTGGATTGCAGTATATTGGATGCAAAGTAGTGTTTAGATTAGAATTCTTAGTTTGAACAGAATAGTATAAGCTTACTTGGCCCAAAACTGGCTTGTGATGAGCTTTTGTAAACTGACTGATATAATCATTATCATTAGCTACATGTGGCATGTATATGATTGTGGCTGGTAACACAGTCTGTTCCTTTTCTGTCTTACTAAAAGTGTTAGGTGAAAACCATGATTGACTAAAACCAGGATGGTCAGCAGAGCTCAATATTTATCTGGTAAAGACCATGGTATATAGAAGTTTGCAACTTGAAATGTAAGAGGAATAAATTTGATCAAGGTTAAGATATATATGTTGTTTCTGGTAGCAATTAATGGATTTTTCTTGACTAGGACTGAATGACAAGGTTTTAAAGATTTGTTTATAGATAACAAGATATGGGAAGAAAAGATTGTTGTTGTATTTTCAGAGAAAGTGATAAGTTATGGTGTTAAAAGTAAAGGAA